>NC_135498.1:94001641-94326504 GCF_052857255.1 Amblyomma americanum
GGGATCTACCAAATGAGGAAACCGAGACGGCCTGCATATGGTAGGGCGAGAGCGAATTGGTCAGTAACTCGAAGTGGGAACAGTGTTGGCCAGATGTTGTAGGAGAATCCGCCAAGGCGAAGTAGGTTTGTAATAAGAAAGTAATTACTCAGTGGTGTATACCAAAGAGCGAGTGCTCTGGTAACGGGGGTCCCGGGTTCGTACCCCGGACCAGGACAAATTTTTCTTCAACGGCGAAGTTTGTGAGCAAGCTGTATAGCTTTTATTTGTAGCCGTATGGCTGCGCTTGGGTGGATGCTAATGAGCAATTACTTCATTATTACATACAAGTGATACAGTAACCCACGCCTTTACTTCAACGACAATTAATTGTTCTATGCCATTTTTCTAGTTATTTCTAGTTCATTCGCCCTTTCTTAACTACCGCTCATGGAATAGTACTGTTGAAAACTGTAATGGAATAAAACTAAACTGTTTAACACTAAGCCCGCGTCAGCTCATGCTCACACTGATATCGACTGCTTGGAAAAAAGAATTAGGCTGTCGTATATGTATCTTTATGGGGCCTTGATTCGCAAGCACGATAGCCGAGCGCGACTCCTTGTATAGCACGCGACTTAAAATAGCTAAAGTATCAGTAGACATGAGAGTGCCTAACCAGCCCATATCCGACATGTAAATTATTTTCTCTATTTTACTTTTAAATCGAACAGCAGTGGTTCACATCCTACATGGTTTTGTCAACTGCTCTTTCTTACGCACAGCAGTCCAGATATCTTCCCCTCCGGTACCCCCTTCCCCCACCTATTTTAAAGCCGCCGCGGTGGCTGAGTGGTTATGGCGCTCGGCTGTTGGCCCGAAAGACGCGGGTTCGATCCCGGCCGGTGCGGTCGGATTTCTATGGAGGCAAAATTCTAGAGGCCTGTGTACTGTGCGATGTCAGTGCACGTTAAAAAACCACAGGTGGCCGAAATTTCCGCAGCCCTTCACTACGGCGTCTAAAATAGCGTGAGTCGCTTTGGGACGTTAAACACCCTAAAACCAAATCAAACCACCTATTTTAAGCCTGAACTCTAGGGAAGTACACCCCCACTCAGGTCCAAGTGGGCCTCAGGGCCAGACGCTGCACAGCTGCAACTTTGGGAGGGAGAAAATTCCCTCCCACAGTTGCAGCTGTAAAACGCAACATGCACACGTTACCGCGATCGCTTCCGTGTTAGGCCCGTTTCACATGCATGCGATTTTCGCCTGCGACACTGCGAATTCTGTCGGTATGCGACTGCGGAGGGCCGTCGGTCTAGTCGCAGACGGCTTGCGATCGAGTTCCGTCCGGTTGGAATTCAGTCGCAGCGTCGGTGTGTTCGCTCTGCGACTGACCATTGGGGAGCGCCGAGACTGCGTGCGGTCACGTGGGAACTGTTACCGCGGTGGAAGCAAAAGTGTTTATTCTAATCAAAACATACGGAATAATGCATTGCATCTAAAAGTACGCTGGTCATAAAATCATTAACACATTCTGCGTGATGTTTCTGTCGCGATTAATAATGGGTTGCCTATGCAAACATCAAGGAACCTTGCCTATTCCTCTGACCGAATTCGTTGTGTCGGTGTCGCATGTGAAAGCAGGGACCGAAAATCGCACTGCGGCCTCACCGACTACACCGCATATTTTCGGTCCAGTCGCAGCATGTGAAACGGGCCTTACGCGTGAAACCGTCGGTGTACGGTTTACGCGCGCAGCGTGGTAAATAAAAGCGATCATCTTGAATCCATAATTCTAGGGTATCAGCCACACATTGTTGTAATCACAGAGACTTGGCTGCACGAAGGAATTGATGATGGAGATGTTTTCCCTCCCCTTTACCGGGTGTTCCGTCGGGACAGATCTACCAGAGGAGGCGGTGTTGCCGTACTCGTAAAACATGGCATCGACACTTCTTTCCTAACTCAAATTGAAAGGCATGAAAGCCTCGCGTTAAAACTTTCTTGTTTTGGGCGGTCCTTTCTAGTAATTGCAGTTTACAGAGCTCCCAATTCCCCTACGCAGTTTCTACGTGAACTGTCTGATTTCATGAATGATTTTTATCATGACAGAATCTTATTAATTGGTGATTTAAACCTTCCATCAATTAACTGGGACAAGCCCTTTCTCAATCCCGATCATGCTGCTCATGAAGAGCACATATTTAATATTATGTTGAGGCATGACTTGCAGCAAGTAGTGAGGCAGCCAACACGTGTACATGGTTGTACTTCTTCTCTACTTGACCTTATCTTTGTAAGCCGATCTATTAGTGACTACCATGTTTCAATTGAGCAGGAAACTTCCGATCATGATTTGGTATATTGTTCCTTCCCTGTCCATATTGTTTGCAAAAAGCTTGTGGCCAAAGTGTGCTATGTAAAGGACTTCTCGCGTGCGAAAGATGAGAGCGTGTTGGATTATTTAGATTTTTGCCTCAGCAGTTTCCGAGGCAGCAATGCTGATGAGCTATGGAATAAATTTAAAACACTGTGCAATCACTGCCTTGAGAACTTTGTCCCTAATAAAATAATAAAATCTCGCAAAGCTTCTCCCTGGATCACACGTGAAGTCCTGCAATTGAAAAGAAAAGTGAAACGTTTGAAACGTGGAGGCGCCAGTCGTTTCATTATTCAGTCTTTTCAAATATGCCTTAATGCAGCTGTGAGGTCCGCTAAACGTCATTACTTTGAATACAGACTGCCTAATTTCATTCGAACTTCACCTGAAAAATTTCGGAACCACTTATGTCAAAAGAAAAAACCTATTGACCGAATAATGCACGACGGCAAGCCTCTCACAGATAAAAATGATATTGCTACGCAATTTAACCGCTACTTCCACAGTGTCTTTGCTAATGCAAGTGGTGAACATTATTCTTTTGAAACGCCCTCCACTATGCCTTCTATTACGATATCAAGACCTGGCATTGTTGAATTGCTGCTAAACCTGAAAACTAAAGCATCGCCAGGCCCTGATAAAATTCCAAACGCTTTCTTGCGCCGGTATGCCGAAAAGCTTTCCGAGTTTCTGGTTGTTATTTTTTGCGCATCTCTTTCATCAGCTGTGATTCCTTCAGAGTGGAAAACTGCACGTGTTGTTCCTGTTCTAAAGAAAGGGGACGCATCACTGATATCAAATTATCGTCCCATCTCTCTCACTTCAACCTGTTGCAGATTACTAGAACACATAGTTGCCAAGTACATCATCGGTTTTCTTGACGATAACAATATCCTTTCTAACGTTCAACACGGGTTTAGGAAGGGCTTTTCTACTGTAACTCAACTAACATCGGTTGTTCATAGTTTTGCATCTGTACTTGATAAATCCGGCCAGGCTGATATTATTTTCATGAATTTTAGTAAAGCATTTGACCTCGTCTCCCATTCTAAATTAATTGACAAGCTTAAACAAGTTGGTCTTCCGAACTTTATAGTTAACTGGGTTTCAGCTTACTTATCTAACCGACAGCAGTTTGTTAGTATTGACGACCATTATTCAAACAGCCTGCCTGTCTCTTCTGGTGTTCCCCAAGGAAGTGTCCTCGGTCCCCTGTTATTTTTAATATATGTGAATGACATTGTAAAAGTAGTTACTCATCCCGTTCAAATCCGGCTATTTGCAGATGACTGTGTTTTGTTTAATGTAATTACTTGTCGTGAAGACCAACTATTACTCAATTTAAACCTAAAGAATATTCTGGATTGGTGCAACCAGTGGGACATGAAACTTAACGCTCAGAAAACCGTATTTATGAGATTAACCAAAAAAACAGCCTTTTATATCCTTACGGTCTTCCATCATTTCCACTTTCGGAGGTAACTGAATATAAATATCTTGGCGTGACGATAACTAATAATCTAAGCTGGAACAAACATATAGGTAACGTATGTGCATCAGGTTTTCGTAAACTTTGTGTCCTCAAGCACAAATTGAAGCATGCTCCTGCAGACTTGAAATTTTTAGCCTATTCATCATTAATCAGACCCAAGTTAGAATACGCTTGCATTGTTTGGGACCCATTTACTAAAACTAACTTTCAAGCGCTTGAAATGATCCAGCGCAAGGCCATTCGATTCATCTTTTCAAAATACCGTTCAACCGATTCACCTACTGCCATAATGCGAGCACACCGAATTCAAACATTGCAGGTACGACGTAAAATTCTCAGATTAAAATTTCTTTTCCTTCTCAAACATAACAAGTTGTCAATGTGCCCGGATCCCTACGTCAAGCCATTTTCCGCTCCACGACCAACAAGACATCGCCACTCTGATTCACTAACGCCATTCACCGCCAGAACTAACCTATTTAAATACTCCTTCTTCCCTCGCACCGTAACTGAATGGAATACTTTACCTTTAACAGCACTATGTGACATAGATTCCATTGAATAAATAGAAGATTGACGCCATCAAACTTATTTTGCTTTGTGTTTTAAATTTTCTTTCAGTGTTTTTTGTATATTCATGTTGCACTGTATTGCCCCTCCTGCTAGGGCCCAGAAGGGCCTGCAGTATTCTGTAAATAAATAAATAAATAAAATATTGGCATATTGATTATTGGGTTAGTGTCCCTTGCAGTCCAACGCGTTACAGCAGTGGAGCTGGAGAGACTAGTTATTTAAGCTCACACTGTATTCTGTTTGCTTGCAGTGTACTTACAAGGCGCAGTCTATCTAGATTTTGTTCATAGTTTTTTCGTGCTACTTCGTTTATTTGTCACTACTCACGTGATGCAACCTGATTGTAGCCACATTTGGACTTATTTCTTTTAATTTACGTAAAGGCTTTGCTGTATCTTCACTGGTTATTTCTAGTATTTCTGCTTTTATCGTTCCTATTTGTTACTGCTCATTAACCGGCTTTCCAACTGAATGTTCCTATTATTTTTAATCATGATATTGTTGCCCCGCCCACCTACAGCAATCCTAAATGGGATCAACGGTAGGTCCAAGTAAATAAATAAAATAAATTTATGCATGGTAGAGCGCCTCAGGCCGAGCTCCCATCGCTGATTTCTTGGTGCTCTCCTTTTTGGTTTAAGCGCCTTTTTGGCTTCGGGCATTGCCCATTCGTGCGTGTCTTTTCGTCGGTTTTGAGTGCTCTTTTCGGTTAAATAGAGATTGTTTACTATTTTTCTTTGCTTGACAGACCCCCGCCGAAGCAGAAGGAAGAGTAAGTCAACCAATCGCTTGCCTTTTAAACACTTTTCACGCTTTATATTACTTACAGCGAATTCTGGAAAAAGGAAGTGCACCACTGAGTAGTCATGCTTTCCAGTTCAATAAGACTAGGAGCCTGGATTGCGTCTGTGTTTCAGGCAAATAAATAAAAAAATTAAAGTCGTGTGCATGCGCCTTTAGTCAACTGTTAATTTTTGTTCATAAAAAAAATAACCAATTTCCACTCTTTCGCCAGGTACGTATTTGGTAATATCTTAAACAAAACAAAACTAGAGACAACGGTATAGAGATTTCTTGCCCTATACATATCCACGTTACTCCGTCGCAAAGCCAAAATTTGAGGTTGCTAGGTGGTTGAACTACGGCCAGTTCGTCAGGGCTGCTGATACGTCTTCGCGCGAAATGGTCTGAACAGCATCGCTCTCCGTGCCCTGTCGTCAGCCTCCGCAAGCAAAGCTCTAACATAAATAAGGAAGAGAACAAAGGAACGTAAAGCGCTGTATGCGCTTATGTCTTCTTCCGGCTTGGCCGTTTTGTGTAGTCCTTTATTCCTATCGTTTGCCACCCACACTTTCTGTTCACTTTCTACTAGATTTCAAATCTTGATGACTTCCTATTGGCTTTTTTACAACATTTCATTAAAAATATATATGGCCGTTCATCGAAAATATGTTCAGAAAAACTTCATGGTTGTGTTCATTTTTTTCAGTAAAGCGAAGCTTGTCGAAAAGGCAGCAAAGGTGTAAGTATTCCATGACTGTACAAAGGCGTAGTACAACGGTGCATACATTGGCACCGCCTTCGTCAAAAGCATGCAAGCCAGTGGATTTCCCGTTGAACCGTGGAGTGAAACACGCACGGCATACGGGCGTTCTATATTCTAGAATTATGCGCATAGCACTCCTCCTGAACCTTCCCAAACTATGGGGCTTCATGGATGACTCATACATCGCACTAAATACCTTAATCACCCATTGTATGGCCTGGCAGGCTCATATTAATGGCACAAGGTTCACATCGTTCGGTGACGTAATAGTAACATTTACTGTTGTTAGGTCTGCTTCGTAAACAGCTCTTTTCCTTTTTTTTTGACCAAACACTTCTTGAGTGTTATTTCGAAACAAGCTCAGGAGGCGTTTGTCCTTTGTATCTACGCGTGTTTTCTTGCTCATTTCTGACGATATTTTCGGCTTTGGTTGCAATGTGAGTATCGCCGTTGGTTACGGCGTCAATTTCGCCGCAATTTCGTGACAAAGTTCCCCAAAGCTTGGCTAGCATTATAGCTTGAAGATGGTCTATGCCCTGCTTCACTTGATACAAATGGAAAGTCTCTTCTTAATATCCGCGGCGCAAACGTAGTCTCCTATGTCTCCATACAAATTGTGGCCGCACTGGAGTGAGCGACAGAGTCAGAGACGTGAAAGAGAGAAAAAGTGAGTGAGTGAGCGTGGAAGGCTGAGTGAATGAAGAATAAAGTGAAGAGGGAATGAAAGACAGACAGAGTGAGTAATTGAGTGGGGAGTGAGACAGTGAGTGAGCAGTTAATTCGCGACGACTGGGTTGTGAACCTTAGCATCCCTGGTGGATAGCACAGAAGCCTGGAAGGGCACACTTGCAGCTCGATGGTCAAGGACATGGGCGGCATGTCGCTCTAGGCGAAGCCAGCGAACGGGACGAAGGCACTGCTTTGGGGCGGCGCAACTCTTCCATGTGTAAAGAACTTGGGGAGGTAGGCGGGTGGGAAGAGGCAGTACTGATATTGTCGGACGGGAAGATGAGTTCAGTGTGTGTGTTTTGTGGCACGATAACCACCGCACACCTGACAATGGAACTCTATGTCTTATTCAATCGCATGTAAAGTGAAAATGCTGCGGGTGAGGTCATTTCTGGCTGTAGAGAAGACTAGGCTGGTACGTGCATTGCGGGAGCAAAGATAGACCTGTACTGGTGGCATAGTCGTGCCCAAACAATATCTTATTCATTTTTCTGCTGTAATAAAGTTGAATGGATAGTTGCTTTGTTCACTGTAATATACTTAATACGAGCGCACACGGAACTCCGAGGACTTGATTCGTGAAGAACATTTATTTTCTCACAAACAAAAATAATACTCCTACGAAAAATCGCGGATATTTAGAAATTTTCACGTAATATATAACAACACAAAAGCCTCTGCTCTACAAAAAAGTCGGCAACTGCGAACGAATGGCATTTGTCAAAATTTCTATCCATGCTTGTGAACCTGCGCTCGGACGCAGAGGCGCTTTAAAAAATGCGCTTTTTGTTTTCGCGATAGTTTACGATCATTTGTAGTTCTAGACAATGCAAGGGTGAAAAAGTATACTGGCAGAAAAGGTGTGTTTTATTGGATGAACTGTGCCTACAATTAAAAGGAATGCCATACGTCGGGCTAGGCGAAGAAGAGTGACTGTTTACTGCAAAACTTCCGCTCCTATTTGAAGAACTATTTTTGTCAACAAACCAAAGCTCGATCTTTTTATTTCCGTTTGTACATTTAAATATATCGATGCGGTGTGAATAGCATGGGCGAAAAAAAGGCCGAAAGGAGGGTGTGTGTGCGTCTGTGGGGAGGGGGGGATGGTAGGGAAATGGAGCGCTTAGATAATTTCTGGGGGTGTTCTGACACCGAACCCCCCCTGGCTGCGCCCCTGACCTGTGCTGCACAACGTTTTTGTTACCGATGCGAGATCCGCTGCTTGGCGACGCGCTTGTTACGCAAAATACACAGGGTGTCTCACCTAAGATTTTAAGCCATTTTTAAAACTAGGCTTTTTGAGTTAGAAGAGCGCTTTTTTTTGGATTATCATTGTCAGTGGAAAACTGCATCAGAATAAGGCTAAGGCGTACTAATTAACTAACATGCTGGTTAACTAAAATATTCAATAGTTAATTTTTTTAACTCTTACTGGCAGGTTCTGTAATTATTGAGAGTCGTGTAGCCCACCGTAAGTAATATCCATATCAATATTTATAATTTTTTTCTTTTTCGACGATTTCCGTGCACTGAATATATTGCTTTGCCTGCAAACTTGCCAAAAGCTTATGCATTTTGGGGCGATGTAGCCGAAATTTGTTGGGCGACAGCGCCGAGGTCAACCACATTTTCCAAATTCTAAAAACTGACATAGATATTACTTACTCAGTAATTAAAGAGCATTAAGGCAAGAGTTAAAAAGTTTTTTCAATATTAATTATTCAGCCTGCTAATTAACATGTTTTAGCTATTTTCTGATATACTTCACCCCTGACAATGCTATGCCGAAAAAAGCGCTCTTCTAATTAAGAAAGCCTGCTTTTTAAAATTTTGTAAGTCTTGGGAGAAACACCCTGTATGCGTGACAAGCACATTATTGGCCTGCTCCGTCTCAAAATAAAAGCATGGGTCGTTTCGCTTTCGGCATGCTTGTCCGCTTTTCTTGCGGTTTGAAATAGCGTGGCGTTCCCTCACCATGTATTGCACTGCAGCGCGCAGAAGCAGCCGGACACGTTCTTCAACACGTGCGTCACCGTCATCGCTGTGCTGATCGTCATCACGCTCATCTGCATGACCATCATCTTGCTCAAGTGCTTCGCGAGCAGAGACAGTAAGCGAGCCGGGGAACCGAACGGCCTCGTTTTCATGTGTGCGCGTTTCGCTGCTTTCTTACCGGACCCATTTCTAAGTATGACTTTTGATGTGTGGTCAAAACAGTGTTCAGCTGAAGCTTTGTGAGGCTGCCTTTGCTCCATTGTGAACCTTGACGTGAGTGAAGCAGCGCTGGATCAAAAGAGGGAGCCATAAATAGAGAACAGACGCGGAACTATCAGGGTGGTATTTCTGAGCTATTGCTTGAGAGCACGTAGTGCAAACGTTGGAACCCTGCAGTCTAATTGCTGCAAATAACCACCACCCTTTGGTTTCGCATTACGTGGCCTCCGTTGCCGCTCCTCCATTGGCCCTCAAATACTATACTACCACTACTACTACTGCCAAGTCGGCAGAGAAAAGGTTCTCACAAATTTCGCAGCCATATGAGCCAAAGAAATGACCGTGACAGTTGTTATAGCGTACAAAGTTTTTTTAAGAATACCCCTTATCAACTCACCCTAAATTGGATAGACCGCTTCTGAGAGCGGAACAATGTAGCACGGTAGAGGGAAACTTCTCAGAAGCAGGAGCGACTGAGTGATTGACCTTACTGCGGAAGCTGTGTCAGTGCAGATCTGTGGCCGGACAAATAGAGGCAAATAGTTTGGTGAGTGTAATCTATTTACTGCCATATTTAGCATAGAACACTGAATATATCTGCCTAAACCTTCAAAATTGCCCAAAATACTCGAAGCGACGGTTCAGTGTTTGTGGGATCCTGCTAACAAATACAAGTTAGCGATTCGATCTCCCACTGCAGCGGTCGTATTTTAACCCTTCCACTCACTAATTATTATCCACTGTGGGAGAAGAAATTTCAAATTCTCAAACTTCTACGAAGAACACGAAATACTCTCACCTTTCAAAGCAATTATTTCTCTAATTTCATTCGTGTCCTCATGAGTAAACAGCGACACACGGTAACTCATTCTTTACGGGCTCCGTGAAGTCTGTACGGAAACAATTTAGCTCATTTTAGGCCCTATCGGGGTTGCAAATCAAGCAGGAAGAAACGTACGCTCACCACAGCTCTCTTAAAATGCAAAGTGTTGTAACCGCAGCGGATTAAGCCAGGACAGAGCGACTAAGCAGCATGTGCATTCGCCATATTAGACCCTAGAAAAGAGAGCGATCGATCTGCACCGAGCGCTTTCATACAGATAAGTGAGCGTAATAGTAGCGACCTCATTTCGTGGTGCGCACAGTCGATGACACTGCGCAAAAACCTATGTCTTGAAAACAATTTTGCGCATTCATTACGCATGCCTGGCTTCACATTGCGCCACCTGACTTGGCGCCATGTTCCAACTATAAGCTGCATCCGGAGCCCCAAGAGCAACCGCGAAACCCAAAACAAATAAGTTGAGTGTCCGTGTGTACACGACGTTACATAAAGGATTCGCGCAGGTGCCGTGCAGAAATGTTAATGAAAGCACTAAAATTTTGGTACACAAACTCATGCTGTCCAATTTATCAGAGTCCTTCGCAAGAATATATGTGCCGATCGCCGGAGTGCAGCTGTAGCACGTAATATGTGCAACTTTTCATTTAATTAAGCTTCCTCTATCGGCTGTACGCATCTCCTATTAAATGCGCAGTAAGTCCTGGGAGTCGCTTAGCCGCTCGGAAACGATCACGGCGCTCTACGCAAGACCTTGTTGCGAACTGTGAACAGAGAACGGCCGAAGCGGATATGTTTCCACTCCCCTTTTCGACTCACTCACGTACGCTTGTCTACCGCAGTCTGCCCTCACCCGGAGGTCCCGTACAACCCGTACACCAACACGGCGCTCTCTTGCAACTCCCAAGAGTGCCGTAACTACGGTGAGCCATTCAACTGCGACGCCCATATTATAAGCGTCGCAGCTTGAGCGTTTGCGTCATGGCAGTGGCCGCCGTTGTACACTGGGTCTGGCCAAGGCCACCTAGACTATATACATAGTAGGCCCCCGCACTGCCTGCTTTTATTGGTCCTCTAAAAAAGTATAAAAACAGCATAAAAGAAAGAGAGAGGCTGCCCAAACCAGCAAAGCTTTGACCGGCCTAAATTTAAACGGAAAAGCATGGAAGTAAAAAACAACAACAAAGAAAAAGAACAGCAAAGTCGCAGCACAGACAAAGTCGCAGTCACAGTCAGACAGTCAAAGCGCAGTGTGCAGGCGGTGGTATGGAATGGGGAGGATGCAATCGGTGCCAGGATCGTCACGAGCAGAACCATCTTACTTGCGTGACGTCACGTCGGCGCGCGCAAGCCTTCCAAGTCTAGTAGGTTGTTGAGGATGGGGTTCCAAGCCCATCGCAGGCCACCAGTGTTGGAGACGGAGGAGCCCTTGAGTAGGCTGACTCGTTCAGCACCGCAGGTGCCACACCTTCTTAACGGAGTCCGACATCGTAAACAGGGACGGGACCTGCGCTGTTGAACGAGTCAGTCTACTCAACGACCCCTCCGTCTCCAACTCTGGTGGCACCGGTGGCGCTGAAGCGCAAACCCCAACAATGGTGGCCTGAGATGGGCTGGCACCCCCATCCTCAACAAGGTGTTGTTTTCACAGTCAGATGCACAGCGTAATAGCCGAGAAGCCAAGTGTTAACGGAATAGATAAGTTAAAAGAGAAGGTCGGAAATGTTATATTTTAAGTTAGCTGCCTGTCCTAGAAACCACGCGGTGGTGACCACGACGGACTAATAAACGATTTCAAGGAACCAGTGATAACTGCGAGAGACGGCGCATACAAGAAAGGCGTTCCTGCTTGCTGCCGCATTCCGCAGTGGATATCTTCCGTTCGAGCCTGATGCCGTCGATGGAGCCGTGCGAGGACTTCTACGAGTTCGCCTGCGGCGGCTGGGTGAGGGGCGCTGTAGTGCCCCCGGACGAGGTCACCACTAGCGTCCATTCGCGCCTGCTGCGTCGAGTCGAAGACGAAATAGGAGGTGAAAATGGGCAGGCTCTGAACAGAGAGCTGCATTCGGATCACTCCGATGGTTAAATCGCTGTGGTTGTGCTCGCACATGACGTACGCTGGTTGTTCTTAGGACCGGACTCCCAAATGATGAAAAATCAGACTAACGTTGCGACCTACACTGAAACCCAGAAGGACTAAAAAGTGCCACAGGTCTCGTTGCCTCGGAGCTAATTGCTTTGTCGCAACCTTAAGTCACTCCAGAGAAATCATTACTCCCTCACTTACAAACTGCAAAAGGACATGAGGCACCTTAGCCTCCCAACGGAGTAACCGTTCCGGGACAAAGTGAGTCGTTTAGTGCCGTTTTACGCACTTCTGGCTTTAGTGTAATGCCAAAGTTTTGCACCGACTAATCTGTACTCAGCTGTTTTTGTTGGCGCTCTTAAAGAACTGCATAACTGGACACGACAAGGCAGTTGTAATAAAGAAGCTCCAGCTTAGAGTTTGTTTCAATACCAAGATCGCTGGTGTCCATGGGCAGTTAACGACAGCCAAAGAGGAAAAAGAAAAACACGTTAGCACGTTTGGTGGGTGAGTAGGGGAGATATTTTGTTACACCACCCACGCGCAGGTTGTGAACCATCAGTACCTTTGTGGGTTACGCAGGAAGTTAGGAGGGCGCAGTGGCAGCTATGGTGTCATAAACGGAGGTGGCGGACATGCCGTGCAAGGCGAGGGAAGAGGATGGAGTGAACGTCCTGCGGTGGTGCGGTCCAGCAAAAAGAGACTTGGGGAGTGAGGAGGGATGTGTGGGAGATTGTGTCGCGACGGTTAGGAACAACCATACTGCCTGTACGTGCGTTTTTTGTCAGCATAACCACCACTGCTAGGCCTGACTACTCTTGAGTTTTAGCATAGCGCGATCCGCTATCGTGATCCCCTTCCGCGCCACCAGTGCGCACGCGCTGATTGGTTCTGACGCGGCAGGCGTGCGAGCAGCTAACCGGCCCCTGGCGCCATCTGTCGCCCTTAGAGCAATGTATACATGGTAGTGGTTGAAACATTTATTGCCAAATACCGAGGGGGGCAAACCCCCTAACATGATACGAGGCAACCCTTAGGGCGGCGTCCTTACAGGGCAAAGGAGAGCCCTTGGAGGGCTATCCGTTTCAGGGCATCGGTAATTATCCGGCGCTGGTCAGCAGCAGCGGAGCTGGCCAGGAGAGTCTCCCAGTATGACTCCGCCGTGGTGGGGGATGGAGGGTGTGGGAAGGCAGGACATGTGAGGAGTACATGAAGGAAGTCTCCCGGTTTCCTGCAGAGCTTACAAGAAGAAAGGAATTGATTGGGGTAGCGGGCATGAAGGAGAATAGGGTAGGAAGCAGTTGGGGTCTGGGGTCGGCGCCAGTGTGAGGCCTGGGTTAAGGTCAGGGAGGAAGCCGGCGGTGCGTAAACGCGCCGGGTATCTCGCTATTAGGCAAGAATATCTTTGAACGTAAGCAGACGCTCCCGGGATGGCGGAGGAGATCCAACTCCGGCCTGAAAAGTGAGACCTCGGGTGCGGGAGTGGACCTCCTCGTTACCCGGGAGGCCTGCGTGTTCGGGGGTCCAGATAAGGATTACAGGGTGGGTGGGGTGGGTGGGGTGCCAGAAGCGTAGAAGCCGAGCCACTGTGCGGGATATCAACCCTTTGGCGAAATTGGATGGGGCGGATTTTGAGTCGGAGATAATTCTGGTGGCAGAGGTGGAGGCAAGAGCGAGTGCTGTGGCCGCGTCCTCTGCAATTTCCGATGAGTCTGTTGTGACGGATCCTGATGCGATTAGTCGGGCCCTAGAATTAGCAACGGCGAGAACCATGCGGGAGCCCAACGAGTACGCTGCCGCGTCCACGTAGGCTACCTCGGGACTGTTGCCGTAGAACTTGTGCAGGGCTGTGGCGCGGGCTGTCCTGCTTTCTCCGTCGTGCTCGGGGTGCATGTTCTTAGGGATTGGAAGGATGATGAGATGGGAGTGTAGGTCTGGAGGTAGGGGAACCCCCTCGGTAGGATGTGTGATCGGGGTGATGCCTAGCTGACAGAGTATAGTGCGGCATGCCGCGGTACTCGACAGGCGAGTCAGCTGTGCTGTTAGGGTGGCTTCTGTCAGCTCCTCAGACGTGTTGTGGGTATCGAGGTTGAGGAGCCGGGTAGTAGAGGTGCTGGAGGGTAGGCGGAGGGCAACCTTCGTGCAGTTCCTGGGGAGCGCGTTGATGCGGTCTCGCCCCTTCTGCTTTAGGGGGAGGTAGGGGAATGAGTACGCCGTGCGGCTCGTAATGTAAGCTTGGGTGAGGCGGAGAGTGTTCCGCTCTCGCAGACCCGCGCGCCGGTTCGCCACGCGCCGAATGAGACGGGTGGCTTGCTGAGCTTGGGTCTGGAGAGTGTGGATGGCGTTGCCATGCGTGCCGTGGGAGTGAAGGACGAGGCCCAGGATGCGAATCTTGGAGACCAGGGCAATGGGGAGGTTTCCTAGAGTGAGTGAGATGGGAGGGTTGGCGGAGTCGTGCGGCCTGGGGCGGTAGAAGATTTCTGATTTAGAAGGGGAGAAGGCTAGGCCGCGCGCGCGAGCGTATGAGTCGATGATGTTGAGGGCCGACTGTAGGTTGTGTTCCATGTCGGCATCACTGCCTTGATTATCCCAGATAGTGATGTCGTCAGCATAGAGGCTGAAATGTATGTCGGGTATTTGGGCGAGTTGGTGGGGGAGGTGGAGAAGGGCTATATCAAAGAGGATAGGAGACGGTACATCACCCTGAGGGGTTCCCCGTGCTCCCAGTGAGACATCAAGCAGCCGGTGGTCGCTCATGGTGAGTGTGGCTGTTCGTTCGGAGAGGAAATCGCGGACGTAATTGTACATCCGCGGGCCTACGCCTAGGGCGTGGAGGCCCTCTTGGATATCTGCGTGGGTAACTTTTTTTGTTAGGTCGATGCCGACGATAGGATTGGTGTCGCCCGCGGGGGGAGTCAAGGATGTGGTGCTTGAGCTGTAGATAGACGTTCTGGGTGGAAGCCCGGGCGGAAACCAAACATGCACGAAGGCATAAGGTTGTTGTTCTCCAAATACCGGCCGAGCCGGGTCTGGAGAACGCGCCCCATGAGCTTCCCACACACGACGTAAGAGATATGGGACGAAGGTTAGCGGGTAGAAGTGGTTTGCCGGATTTCGAAATAAAGACTACTTTGGCGTCTTTCCACTGAGGTTGGAGGGAGCCGCGCAGCCAGCATTCGTTGAAGTAGTCGGTTAGGGCTTTGACGGAGGGGCAATCGAGGTTGCGGAGTGCCTTGTTGTGCACTCCGTCGAAGCCAGGAGCTGAGGACGCGTTGAGGCGCCGAAGTTCTGCCCTCACTTCCGCCTCGGTGATCGGTTAGTCGAGAAGGTCGTTGGGAGAGCCTGTGTAGTCAGGGTGGTCTGCGGAGGGATATGCCGGGAATAGTTCACGAAGCTCCTCGAGAAGTTCCTACGGGGAGGCCTCGCATATGAGTATGAGCTTTATGAGGTTGTGTTTCTGGTGTGTCTTGGACTGTGTCGAATCAATGAGATGGCGGAATAGGTTCCAGGTCTGGGGCAGGCTCATGTTGCCGTCCAGCTTTTTAGAGAGAGATTACCATTTTGGCGAGACAGAGTTGCAGCATGCATCTCAATCTCCTTGTTGAGCCGGGCCAGTCGGCGTCTGAGTGTTCTATTCCAGCGCTGACGCTGCCATCTCCGTTCGAGGCCCGCCTTGGCGTCCCATAGGCGCAGGAGATGGGAATCCATCGCGTCTTCAGGGCAGTCCTCTGGGAGTTGGCGACTCACGGCGCGGACGTCACGCTGGAGTTGGTCGCACCAAGTGGCTATGCCTGATATGGTGTGTATAGTGCGGGCTGCTCGGGAGGTGCGGAACGAGTCCCACTTCGTGATGGTAGCATCATGAGAGGGTCTACATGTTGGGCCTGGTTGTAGGAGAATCTCGGTAGTGCAGTTATCACTACCCAAATTTTTCTGGGTGTTACACCACGCAGCGTGAGGGAGGCGGTGGGTGAAGGTGAGGTCAGGAGTAGTGCCTGCGCAGACGCTGTTCCCGGTGCGAGTAGGGGTGGTGGGGTCTGTGAGGAGAAGCCAGTCTGCTGAGCTGCGAGCCATACCCTGCGCCCCATGGGTGTGTCGGCTGTGTAGCCCCAGGCCGTGTGCGGGGCGTTGAAGTCCCCTACAATCTGAAGGGGACATTTGTTTGCGGCTCGCTTAGCATGCGTGAATAGTCGGTCGAAGTCGTGCCGCAGGCACTTCGGGTGGCTGTATACGTTGAGGATGAAGAGACTAGTATCCTGAGTGCGCTGCGGCATGAGTTCGATGAGGAGATGATCTATTTCGGGGACGTCTAAGGGGTGAGAGATAGTACTGAGCGCACGGCGTACAAGAAATGCAACCCGGGGGGGGGGGGGGGGTGTAGGAGAAAAGGGGACGATGGGCACGTAGCTGGGTAGGATGAGGGGATTGGAGGGCTCTTGCGGCGCGAGCACTTCGGGGCCGTCTGCCCGAACTAGGAACTGGTGAGCAGCCCCCGCTTGGAACCACAGCCTCGACATGAGCAGTGACGCCCCGCGGAAACAGATCACGGAAGCGGATCGCAGATCGCGCTATGCTGTACAGCGCTCTAATAATGTGGTGAGTTATTACGTCGCACGGCAGTTTAAGTGTTCGTTCCTCACGAATGGCTCCTCCTCCTCGGTGTTTGAAATCAGCGGTTGTAGAAGGACCTCGAGCGAAATTGCTTCCTCTTATATGGAGACTTGCTTGTTCCGTGCAGAGATCCTTAACAACACCGTGGTAACGTACCGAGACCAGACTGCAACGCAGAAGGCTGCCGCACTCTTCCAGTCCTGCCTCAATGTCGGTGAGTCTGCGGCGACCTTCATCATGCTCATCATCAGCCTGAGTGCGTCCACGGCGCGGCAAATGCCTTCCTTGCCCATACCTCTCCAAGTAATCCTGCCATGTGGCTGCTGCGGCCACCATATCCCCGCAGCTGGCACAGGACAGGGTTAACTGCCAGCTGCAGGAAACACAACTTAGGCCCTGCTATCGCATGCGGCGAAAGTTAGGTGGCAGATTTTTATTGTTTATTATTTTTTCTACGTTGCTGAAATAAAAAAGTGCGCAGCTTGGTGGGCGCATTTGTGACAGCGATCTTCGGAAGCTGCTATAAAACTCTCACTGTAACACCCAATGCTTCCTTTTATCCGACACATGAGATGACAGCAGGGTTGATCGCTCGGAGAATAACTAAAAGGAAACGTGGAATGCAGGTTACGCGTCTATTCTTGCGAAAACAGAAAAAATCTCTTTGAGTAGTTCCGGAACTGCTTCGCGCGCGGGACCGCTAAAAAAATTATCGAGGTGCCCTATCTATAATTACAGTTTGCGTTTAAATATTTGTCGTATTTTTTTTCTTTGAATTTCTGTCAAGATTTTTCTGGAAAGATTGTACAACCGCAATGTTGCATGGACCATTATAGTCAAAACCGGGCACGTATCGGCGCTCCCCTGAACATGTATATTTTTCAGAATATCTCCCCATTACATAAAAAAACGTTCTTTTCCTGCACTAGGATAACGGGAGAGGGAGCAGCATCCTTCTCTGGCGGCCATTCTGCGAAGTAAACACCATTTTTTGTGTCATGAATATCAACCTATGCTTTCAAACGGGCGCTCTATTTCTGCTGCATTAGCAACAAAATCTTGCGCATTCATGGCAGGCAGGCCAGACAACACAAAACAACTGCAGATGGGGAGAGCTATCTCAGTACCCGCGTATTCCTCATCATCGTTATCGTCATAGTCAACCGAGTCACGTCACGTTCACTGCAGGACTAAGGCTAATGACCCTCTTTCCAGTACCGTCCTGCGCATGGGCCAAGCCTCGTCAGCCGTTTTTGCCCACTATGGCAGGCGAAAATGGGGAGGAGTTCGCTGCATGCGTTTGTCCACGAACTAATTTCCTTTTTTTTGAACGGATGAACTGTGGAATCATAATTAGGTGCAGTGCTAGCATCTTCTAGGCCCTCGCAGAAGCACGCATGGTCCCCGCACGCACCGATTCCAAGCCCTAGAAGATGCGGTCAGGCTCACCAGCCTTCGTTAGTCGGGAAGTGGAGTGCGAAAGGTGTGTCCCCAGACGACTTACCCCAATCTGCTCTGGCTAGGCAAACCCTTCGCTTCTATTAACTATTGCCCAAAAAATAAGCCCACTATTGTAAAGGAACTGTGGCAGAAATAATGCGAGAGAGCTTTTTTTGACCCGACCCGGAAAACGTGCTTCGCTTGGCAGCCGCTACAGTGGTGCGTTACTTAAAAAAGGTCCCTTATCCCCGCAGATTTTCTAATCTCACATACCCACCTCACTGCCCGCTACCCTCTGCTGCGTTCACCTTCTCTTTGGAGTCCAGTCCACTAGCTTAACAAGACCATCGATTGCGTGTGTTTCCGTAGACCTGCGCAACAGCAAGGGCACGCGGCCGCTGGAGGAGCTGCTGTCGTACGTGGGCCTTCCGCGGTGGCCCCTCCTGAACCGGACGGCCAAGTTCCCCACCTATCTGATCCTGGGCAACGTCATCCGGGAGTTGGGCCTGGACGCCATCGTCTCCGTGCGGGTGGGCCTGGACTACTACGACAGCGACCGATACCTGGTCTACGTGAGCAGCTCTGCATTCCTCCTCCTCACTTGCCGCTGTCGAGTCGATTGGTCGCAGATGCTTCGCGGGCGCCGTGAGTAAACGGCAGAGACATCCTGATGAGAAAAACACGTACGGAGATGCATTTATGACACAACTGCCGGAGAGTGCGAATTGTGTGAATAAAATGTTAGTATGGCATCGCGGAAACTCGAGTGCAGAAGGAGGTCCCCAGATTTCATGTTCGGCGCCTTGCAAAATCGTGGTGGTACGTACAAGCAAGCAACCTTAAAATTCTCTTTCAGCCCTCGGTGGAGAGCGAAAACTTGTTTCTGAATTTCTTCTCGGCATAGTAATGAGCTCATGCAAGGCGTAACGATCCGCTCTCACAAAGCAAAGATACAGGGCCGTTGGGAGCCATGAGGCTGATCGTTAACGCACGACGAGATAGGAGAGAGATTTAGCATAGCGCGATTAACGGCCGCTACTGCTATCAATCTGGCGCCAGTGCGCACGTGTTGATTGGTCCCGACGCAGTACGCGCATGCCCAGCTGGTTGGCACCTGTCACCATCTCGCGCCCTCTGGATGATCTGCGCCTACGCAGCGTCTTCCCATGCAAGCGGATTGCACTATACTAAATATCTCAAGTCACGCGAGGAACAGGCCCGCATATGGATGCGGCTCCTGGTGGCGCAGAAAAAGAGCTTCTCGCACAGCTCTTTGCGTCAAGAGAGAAAGACAACGGGTCATTAAGCGGGCCTTGAAATGTGCAACCGCCGCGAAGTAAGAACAGGTGCCCAGAAAGACCCAGCAAAAGCGTTTTGATGACTGCTTTTCCCGCCGCCAGATGCCGCGACAAATGGGCTTGTAACGCACTCCTAGCGCACAGCCTGAGATTGATTCCGTTTCCCGCGCGCGTGCACAGATCGGGCAGCCGTCGTACGGCGTGGAGCCCATGGTGCTGCGAGGTCGCTACCGGTCGCCCTTCTTCCGCATCCTTCACCGCTACAAGCTGTACATGTACCGCTGCGCGCTGCTCATGGGCTCCAACGTGGCGGCCGCCGACCTGGTCAACGAGATCGTCATCTTCGAGGCCAAGCTGGCAGCCGTGAGTCGGCCCTGTCGCTTTGAGCTGTCCCGCCTCGCCCTTCCTCTCTTCTTCGCCCACCAACGCCCCCGATGAGTCCTCTTACGCCTCACGACCCCTGGGCCACTCCGAAGGAGAGATCGTTTGTCCTGCAGGCAGTAACTTAATTTTGGCGTGGTAGCGTTGGCAACGATGAAATTCTATTTTTTTTTTCATTTTTTTAACAGCTCCTAGTTTGCGTAACGTTTTGATCATGAAGGAGGCATTGACATATACGCGGTTTCAACTGTAAGCCCTGTTAGTCGCTCGCCATGTCAATGAAATTCCAGTCGCAGAGACTTCCAAGCCAAGCAGAGGTGGTATTTGTGCTATGGTATGCTTGCTTCTAGGAATTGTGCCACTGATTAAGAAATCGTGAGGCCTGCGGTAAGATTTAAGTCAGCGCTGATGGCTGCAGATAATCGCCCCTCCCCCCTTCCGCCAGCAATCCGCTTTAAACAAACGCATTATGGGGAGCTCGGTTTATACAGGTTGTACCAAAGTAACATAGACTACGGTGTTAAAGATAACTGTTAGCTTGTTGGTGCAGAGGTGAGACAACATTGTGTTGGTCGATTTGTGAAGGAAGCAGGGGTAAACAAAACAACTAAATTACCTTAAGAAGTCAACGAACATTTCAGTTGTGACAGGCAAGATTGTGTTGGTCGATTTGTGAAGGAAGCAGGGGTAAACAAAACAACTAAATTACCTTAAGAAGTCAACGAACATTTCAGTTGTGACAGGCAAGAGAAAGTTCAGATTAGGAAGTAATACAGTGTTGTAAATGGCTCACTTTTTTAAATATACCCATTTTTTCTGAACTATTTTCACGCATTCTCGAGGAACTATTTGGAACTACAGAGAAACGCGAGAATGGGCCCGCAAGCGAGCGAGCTAATAGCGACTGAGTCTTCGAAAATTTGGACTTGCGTTTGGCCATCCAGCTCCTCTGGGCGTTCTGGTCATGTATCTTTACGAGAATTTTTGACGGTGTGCTGATGTTTGCCTTCGCAGATATCGGAGCCGGAGGTCGTAACCCACAACCCGAGGAGAGTCTACAACCTCATGGCTTTGAGAACTCTCGAGGGCGCCATTCCTGAGGTCAGTTTAGGCAAGTTTTGAACAACCGTTGGGATCGAGGCTAAAGACACCCTACGCCCGCCGTGAAAGGGTTATAACGATGTACCTTCAACATACATTTCAGATGTAACTTGGACGGCAGTTAAAAATCGGCCTTATATTTTCTTTTTTATTCCAATAAACTGGTTCTGATTCTTAGTTGCAGAAATTCGCTCCGTATATGATATCGATGGAAATGAAGTTTCTGCAGGTCCGCGCAGCCTTTACGTGCTACTGGTGTTAAAATGTTGTAGTATGACTTCATTATTTGAAGGCGTGTTCCAAATCCAAAGCATGTTATTCACGTACGCTTTTAAATTAATTTTTTTGTAAGGCGAACATTTGCGTCGCGTTTCTTAGGACGCTCATTTGTCGACATTTGTTTATTAAGCGACGCCCAATGTAAGATAACGCCAGTCGTCCAACAAATAAAAAAAATCAAATAGTATGCTGCCTCCCGCTACGCTCAACACTTGCATGCCAAGAAAACGTAGAAAGCTGCGTTAAAAAACGCCATTGAATTTAAAATGCGAAAGCGTGCTATTACGCCCGCTCTTTGTTTTGTTTAAAACGTCCTGAAATGAAGTACAGCCATTCAGAAGAAATTTGCAAGGTTCTCGGGCTATCGCGCCAGCGATATTGCAGAGAAACAGGAGCTAGAACTCTCCATGGTACCGTAAATGACAAGTCCCAGCGATGCACGTCAGCTTGCTTTGTGCAAACATCCTCTGTTGCGTAGGTTCGGTGGACGTACTTCCTCAACCTCGTTCTGCGCGACGTGGGCGTGTCGATGGACCTCAACGACCACGTGGTCGTCACACACCCCATGTACCTCAAGAAGCTCTCCAGGCTGCTCAAGGGGGTGTCCAGGTAAAATAATGCACCACGCCTGCCTCCCACTCGACAGAAGCGTCCGTGAAGGCCATGAATTATTCCTTACTCCGCTGAAGTGTCTGCAGCGTCTCTCACTGCCCATGAACGACATGGTCTTTAAATTCGGCCCATCATTTCAGTCGTCTTTGAAGGTTTCCCCACAACGCCACACGGCACTGGCGCACGAAAAACCTGTCTCCGTTAAAGTAACCGTTAAGACCTACTCATACATCACTCTATAGATGTTTGCGCACAATACGTATAGTTCTTCAAGACTTACTCAGAGGAGAGGGTGTAGACAAGTTAGCCAGCATCCCAGGCACGGCCCCATTAGCTCAAAGCAGTCGGTCAGTGTGAACGTGTAAGCACGTTTGTGCAATGAAATCAGTCATCTAGGCGTCATATGTGGCATAGTGATCATAGAGCTCAGAACCTGTGATAAGAAACATGTACATAATTTTCAGGAGGATTCTCTCGTTTTATGCTAAATAGCATTGGTTCTCCATACCACGGTGTCCAATGAATGGATTGCTTGGCAGCGCTTCAAAGTTGCAAAACCACCCTCGGGGGCTTTTTCTCTCTCAAAGCGCCCCTATCGCCTCACCTACATATATTGTGTGACGTTTTGGTTCTTGACTACGCATGTATGTAATTCGGTACGGATGTTAGCCCAGTACCTGATCAATCTGGATAAGTGAGCTCGTCTGTGTCCTCGGTTGGTGTCAGTGGGGCTAAGTTGCCGCAGAGTAATAATAACACCTTAGTTCTTTTTGATATAAGAAAAGGAGTAGACGGTAAAAAGCTGCTTCGAAGAGTAGCCTCACGAAACGGCCGCCCCGTGTATGATGGCATTTGACAGAAGGCGACAAGTCACGACAAGAATCTTGTGTAGTAGGATGCAGTTCAAGACCTAAGCGGCAAATATCTTTTAAAAGGGGCCCTCATTCAGGTAATCGCATCGTCCAACCATCATGACGTACGTCGTGGTTAATCCGGTAAATCGGGGCTAATACCCTTGTACCTGCCAGGCCTCTGCGATGTCTCCCGAGCTGGTGCTGGTGTGACCCCAACGTCATCACAATTTGTCGACACCATTGGCTGGAGCAGGTCTACTTTATTAAGGTAGTATTTGTCACTTCGATCTTGAGTTGTATCTGATTACAGGAGGCTCCGGCTGTTATCGATTTACGGCAGACTTGTTTGGTCTGCCGGGCCTCTTAGAATGGCTTTGCAACCAAGTACACCGACGTCCTTGTCGTTGCCACGCAGCTCGATGGTGGCCAACTATCTAGGCTGGCGTGTCGTGGAGTCCTTGGGCCAGCACACCATGAGCCGCTTCCGGCAGGCGCGCTTCCGGTTCGACCACTACCGCTACCTGCTGCTGGAGCCCACCGAGGTTCCGCGAGAGTGTGTGCGCCTCACCATGCGCCTGCTCAACTTCGCCGTAGGCAGGCTCTACTACGACCGGCGCGTCACCAAGGCGGGAAACCGATACAGGGCGGTGGGTGCTCCGCTTCATTGCGCCCCCGTATGGACGCGCTACTTGTTCGGTTTAGGTTACACTGCCGGGATATAGTGTGCCGCGAGTGGAACCTTTGTAGACAACGCGGGTAAAGCCATCTGATGCCAGAAGAACTTAATGAGCGCAGAAGATAGTTTTCTAAATTGACATCTACGCGTTCTAAAAGGGCTACACAGGGGCTCCTGTGAGTGCGTGAGAAGCAGAAAGTAATTTACGGTTTTAAAATTACATAGAGGGGAATAACTGGTCCCGCAGGCTGTGCGGTCCGGTGTGTGAACCCGTTATGCACGAGACGTTATGTACGAGATGGCGCAAGGGCATCTGCGACCAAAGAACTTCATGCCACGCGGTGTTTAAGTTTTGCTCAATGTGGAGTCAGAGACCCATTTCCCAAGCATTTCACCCTAAATAAGCCGAGCATCAGACCAGGGGAAAGCTTGTACCCATTGTATCAACGGTGGGTACCCGGCGTCATTGGGGATCGAAGCTCGCACCTCTCGCATGCGAGGCGGATGCTTTACCACTAGACCACCTCTGCGGTGTAATTGCGCTCGTTTACGTGGATCCCTGATTACATAGCGGGTGCGTAAAATTTTCAAAGAGAAGTTTCAAAGGTTTTCGAATGAAAATCTGTGAATTCCGAACCGTATAAACCGTAGGTTAAAGAGATCTTCATCCTGATAAAATTAACCTTTCTAGCTCGCAAGCTCTGTAGGCCACACGATTGGCTATTGTTATTTTACCTGCCTGACTTTCAAGATCGGCGAATTTCCTCAATCCGTTTTCTTCTTTCCTAGGTTTACGACATGGCCGAGGAACTGCGGGCAGGCGTTCAACGTCCTCATCGACCTGAATAACTGGATGGACCCGGAAACTAAGGAGCGGGCGATGGTCAAGGTGGGCACCTCCCCCGTTGTTATGCACAGTGGTAGAGCAGGACCAGCCAATTCCTTTCACTAACTTGTTACGAGTACGGCCCTCTCAGTTTGTCGGTTGAATTTTTCAATTACGTGAGAATATTTGGCTGCGAGATTTGCCGGCATCGAAGGGCATTGCAAGACCTACAATCATAAGACTCCGGCCTTACCACTGTAAGACGATGTCTTTTCGCTGTGAACTGCTATGTAAATGCCAGAATGTCAGAGCCACAAGTTTCCGAGCAGGAGGGCGATAAGGCAACACCAATTTTAATTCTAAGTTTCTTGAAGCCGCCCTATAGCTGAGGGATTCAGCAATCGCGGCTGTTTCAGTGATGCTGCAGAACTGGTGCATGTTCCTGGCTTGAAGAATTAATTTAACCTGGAATAATTATATCATCAGTTATTATTACGTGTCCGTAGTTTCCTCGTAAGTCCAGATCATAAATGCTTTCTTATGTCCAGTTCTCGGAAAACGCACGTTTGTCTTCTTCATCCTTGTTTTGTGCGCTGAAACCCATCATACCGCACTTTGACAGATTTGTTGCATGCGTATGTGAAATTGACGGTCTAACATTCAGTTTATATTGTGTACTGCCTGCGTCCTTTTTATTTGGTGGTTAATTCCAGCTCTCTCGCCTTCAACTGAACATTGGATTCCCGCCATGGATAAGAAGCGATCGCGATTTGGATGAATACTACAAAGAAGTGAGTCAAAATTGCGAGTTAACTTGCGAACAAACAAAAACTGGAGGGAACACTTATGCTCCGCCTTAAGGTTATGACACGATGGCGTAATGAGTTAGTTCCCACATATGCAGAAGGTAATTCTCTACTTTAAATTCATACATCCCTGGGAGTCCCTATACCGCTGATGGCGCAGTTGTGCAGCGGTTAAGCGATGCCCCAGTGCCCTGCGACGGCAGATGCTCTCAGAGGTGGGCCTTGTGTGGCGCAGGTTGCTCTTCTCGAGCGACCAATCATTAATTTATAGGTTGCTCTCTGGGGACCCCCTTCGAGAGCCATATGGCCGTAATTTTTCTCTCACAACGCCGATACCAACGCCGAAAACGCCGCCACCGGATTTTCTGGACAACGGCACCTTTAACTCTATCGCGTTAATACACAAATTAAGCTTTGCGTGTTTTTGTGCAAGATGAGTTTAAGTAGGCTTGTAGCTAAAACACGCGCACAATCACAGTGATGTTTGCTTTATACTAATATTATAAGTGTCTATAAATAGCCTTGGTAGATGACAATGATGAAAAGACTTCGGTTCAGTTGAAATGTCGGCCGTCATGGAAGCATCTTGCAACCAGGACCTACAGAAGCTCATGCAAGCATGCAGGAAAATGTCTGCAGGCACTGCACATCGATCTAGGGCCGGGAAGCGGGACATAATCTTGCTCACTGGAGCGATTCTTCCATGTCATCGCCAGGGAAACTGTCAGCTCCTACAGCTCCTGCAGCTAATGCAGCTGATGCGGGTGGAAATAGTGAGGCCTGGAGGGAGCATGCCGGCGGCGATAGCTGCAGGAATGGTGGAGGTGGCGAAGCAGTACCGGGGGTTGTGCTTCCTGAACACATTAATATAGATGGGCTGACCATAAAGCGACTTGAACAAAGCTCCGCGAGGGAGGAGGAAGGACTAAACTGAAAGATCGCGACACACCTCCACTACTTGTGAGACGGAGGGCCTCCGGAGCAGGCTTTAATGCAGCTTTCAAGAATTAGGCGCTCCACATGATGAAGGCGGTCGAAATTTGATGATGATGATGATGATGATGATGAATGTTCACAGATGATGTTCATGCACAATGCTTCTAATACCTATAACAGTGCATCTTACAGTCGAGTGACCACAGTCTTCACCCGTCGGTTCTTTCTGCCGCTAATCTATGCTAGGATCTTCTGTAGGCAGTGATTGGGCAACGAGTTGCAGTGACTCGACTTCCGCAATGTCACTCATTTAACTTGCATCTCTCTTTGCTTTTGCAGCTTCCTGACCTCAGAAAGGAAGACTTCTTTGAAAGCGTTCTTCACGCGAAGAGGATTTACTACCGCATCCTCTACGGTCGACTGAGACAATCCAAGAGAGCTCAGGATTTCGGGTACGCATGACTAAACCCGATATCAATTTCAGTCTAGACATCTTGCAATCAGCAAATCACTAGTGAACGCGACACTTTGCAGAGGCTGGTTAAGGTTTTCCTGTATCAAACTAGCACGGCCAATGGTGAGGCTCTCTACAGAGCTTATCGTTTTAAGCCGGCGGGCTCATCAAATCCTCCATATATTCGGAAAAACATGTTTATGTTAAATTATTTTATGTGATTTAAAAGTTGTGAACTTACGCGTACGTACGTGGCTCAAGTACGTCGGTGATGGATTTCATTCGTGTAATAAAACCTGCAATTCCAGCGGAGATGGCATACAGCGAGCACACAAGATGCCACTACGGCTCTCAGTTTAGCAGAGTGGCTTCAATGACGATGTGGGTGCAAGTGTGAAGGCCTTCATCGTTGTCTTGGCTTTTTAGATTACTGTGTCCAACCACAGACAGAACCCTGATGTTACTGCACTCATCCACAGAGAGAACTTTGCATGCCCTTTGCTTGGTTTCATCCAAATATAACTCGTCTGATCGATAACGAAACTGTGTGCTGCAGTGTGCGAGTGGCTTGACTCAGAGTAGCTTGCTACATCCTACGAAATGTAGGTTATCTTTATGACGCTTTTCTTTGTCTAAATCTTATTTCAGATGGCTTCCGTCTGATCCCACATCGACAATGCACTACAGCTTAGTCGGAAACTACCTGTGTGAGTGACTCCACATGTTCCGTGAATGCTCAGCTCTCCTGAATAAGACTGCTTGATCACTGCTATTTTATTTGTGTGTACAGTGTGAGACTGATATTATTGAATGTACACCCCCCACGAAAACTCTTCAGGCCATTGCATTCACTGTAGTTGAATGAATGTTCCTTAAATGATCCGCTACTCGGAGCATTCAAAGTACACGTCAAGCGCAAGCTTCTCTACCGAGAGAAGAAACCTTCTAGCATTTTGAGGCCCTTCGGTCTTTATTGGCGCCGTGGTGGCTCAGTTATGCAGCACAAGCAAAAAGCCTTTGGCCTGAAGACTTTTGACCAACACTGTGCATGCATGCTGATGTAAAAGTACACGTCTATAGAGCCTCGGTCAAAAGTCTTCAGTCCATGGGGCTTGCTCTTCAGCAGCAGAACTGGCACTTGCGGCAGTTTTGAACCTCACAAAAACCAAATGGTCTTCCTACCTCTCTTAAAGGGGCCCCGAAACACATTTTCAGTGCATTGTTTTGCCTGTTGGTTGCATAGAATGAGTTATAGTGATGCTATTAGCGTCGGTCGTACCGCGTATACTGTGGTTTTTAATATTTTAATTAGCTCGCAAAAAACAAATTTGTGGCGCTGATGGTGTCCCCTTCCAGTGGCGGTTTTTAGCAACGGATATGACATCACTTAGAGCGAGCTTGATGATTGGACTAAGAGTAAATTTACTGCAAATTGCGTTAATAACTAGAGATACGTTTTGTCAAGTTTTTGTGTTTAATATATTACATTAACAAAACCAACTTGTTTGCTCTAGATAAAAGCACTGTAAATCAACTAAAACAAAAACACACCACCAGAGGCACTGGCTACTTTTCGCATCGAAGGACTTTGCGCCTCTCTGTAAACATCCTATGACCTAGCACTAAACACTTATGGCTACTCTCTATCTGAGAGCGGCTTTGCGGAATCGATCCGATCGAGCCATTGCACTCTATAAGCATTCGTTTCGGTCCCAAGGAAGGATGCGTTCGTTTCGCATTTAGCAGGCAGCGCGCATCGTCAGCTTGTGGAGGATCACCGGACGATGGCGCCAGATGGCGCCACGTTCCCAACAACAGTGCGCTCTCCTTGCTCGCCGTGGCCAACCAGCGCGCTAGGGGCGATGGTTGGCGGTAAGCAGTAGCGGTACGCGCTATGCTAAATGTGTCCGATAGCTTGCGCTATCTGTCACCGTCGCAGTTTCTCGCGCTCGAGTTCGGATCCATGAGTAAGGGAACGTCACTGATCAGTGTTCCCTTCTGCGCCGCCGACGTGACGGTGAAGCATCGCTGGGTCAGCTGGGCGTTCACATGGTTGTTGTAACCATACAAACGGCGCTGCCAGCCTTGGCATGAACGAGTTACAGAGAACAGGCAACCATGGAGTGCAAACTTCCGCCACGTGCTATGATAGCCTATATTGATTGGTCGCACGTGGTGTCGTCATTGGGAGGGTGCAATCGGAATGGGAAGCTGCGCGAAAATCGAGTTGAGGGCAGCCTTTTTTTGCTTGTATTTTGAAATTTCTTCATTGAATAACTCCCGTTCCTATGCATCGATTCTCGTAATTGTTTTGAGTCAGCATATGTGTGACATAAATAATCCATCTGAAGCGTAACCGGCATCCGTTCAAGCGGTGTTTCGCAGCCCCTTTAAGTTTGACCAAAGCTGTAAATTGAGAAATACACATTGTAGGAGCCTTCCATAGATCATCATCTTTCACTTGTACATACCATCGCGAACACCCCAGTGCTCCACCTCTGGGACGCGCCTCGCGTTCGCCAATAGAATAAACACCAGGCACGGTCGTCTTCCCGTTTGGGCCTAGCCTTTCTTGAAAAGCGTCTAGGCCTAGCCTTCCATCGCAATACGCAGTACTCTCAGCCGTCTTTATTACATTTAAAAAACATCTAATGTGTGTATGCGGAAAATTTTCGCGCATGCGGTTCTTATTACGAAAATCGTATGAGAGGTACGATGGAGAGGAGCTACGCCAACTAGCCCCCGGTAGCGGGCAGCATGATTGGCGGCAAGGTGTGGTGCCCCACCTAAGGGCCCGTTACACCTTTTAGAAGCCACCAATTGCTTGATACGGTTTTCGTGAGAACCATGCCCCATGCCCTAAGACTCCGTATTTCGTTATCATGTGCCAAGTCATATGCGATTAGGGAAGGAATAAAGGCGTTTGCACTAACGTGTCTGAGCCCGTTTTGTCTAATATACTCGTACATAATATACATAAGTGTTATGACTGCTTTTCGTGGCTCTAAAAAATGTAAAACGCTCATCAAGTGGCTTCGTCATGCATTCTCAGTGAGTGCAGCACTCCTTTATTCACAATTCCACTGCACCAAAGTTTCTCCAAACTTTCGCGCTGGCAACGATTTCAGCTTCCTTTTTTTCTGATTTAAAGATAGAGTAGATTAAATCGGTAGGCAGATGTCTTCAAGGGCATTCGTTTACTGTTTCTTTTTGGAAATCTGGTGCAAATATAACGCCCTCTTTAGATAAGCACCTACAAAACAGTGTGCACAAATCCGTATCAACAATTTGCTCTTGATGTGCATACTTGTTGACTAAACGAAACGCTCCACATTTTGTAGTGTGCAAAGACTGCTTTCCCTGTATGATTCCTCTTAAGTGTCAATGTACACAGATGCATACAACTAAACACTGATCTAGCGGTGGAATTAGCAAAGTTATTAAATTAACGTAGGCTACGGCAGTTAAAAGCGAGCCTCATTTCATTTCGAGAATGACGCAGTGCCGCCGAATCGAACAGTTAGAGACTTAAGTCACTCGGCAGCTCTACGAACGAATCTAGGGTGAATGAATGAATGAATTCGTTCTTTTTGCATTTGCTTGTTTGTCGAACACATCTGGTCGGATCACCAACTGTAAAAGCGAACTATATTTTTTTTCAGTGCTGCCACTCGAGTACATCCAGTTCCCGTTTTTTCTCGTCGACATGCCGCCGTAAGCTTGGCACCGCAGTGGTGTCTTCTTCAGATGTCTTTAGTCAAATTCTTCGCCAGCTTGATAGACAAACGATAAGAAATTGTTTAGTTTTGCACTTACCTTTAATATCCCTTCATATTTAGACAGGGCAAGTTGCTTGTAGCACAAATATATTTTTATTTATCTCCAAGCGCTGCACCGAGATCTGTAATGGGGATCTTAGTTTAGCGTTCTTCATTAGATGCGACCCTCTACGATTCCATCATTTACGCAAGTGTAAATACACAGGCGTCTTTGATTTCGGCTTCCATCATAATGTTGCTCGGCCTTTTCTGCAAACTGGTATTGAGCAGCACAACACCATATCGCAATTCACCACGGCTGGTCACGAGGATCTCTACCTAGTGATTTATTACAACGGTCAGTGCCGCAGGCCGCGGCTCTCAGCTCATTTCGATAACGGGGCCCGTGAAACGCTGTAAGTATCGTGCAGTGGTATACTCGGGTTCCTGTATTCTGTGCTTACGGTCTTTAGTGTGCACTTAAGCATTGTTGACACTTCGATTCGTCGAATGATCGATTTTGCGATTGCTTGCTTCGCACATTATAGATGGAATTTACCAGTTTGGGTCAGTGACGGACACATCCCCTTTGTCACTCCACGCAGGCCAATTAACTTCGGCGCCCTGGGGACTATACTGGCCCAGCAAATAGTCTACGGCTTCGGAGAGCAAGGTGGGAAAATGATACTGGTCGCTTGATTTATTCCTGTTTTGTTCCCTTCTGCAATGCCGTCTAACTGAAAGCGGTAAAATGAAAAGGAGGGAGCGGAACTAGACGCAATTCGAAGGCCCGCTCAAAGGTGATCAGTCGAAACTCGCACCTTTGGTGACTAGCACATTGGTACGGTATCAGCGAGCATGTGCGAAAGCGCTCGTCGTCTACCACAGGGGTTTTTCTTTAGAAGGTTCGTGACTCACATGCCCGACAGAGCAGTCTTCATTCTTTTGTTTTGTTATTTTCCGTGTCCAACAGACAAAATGCAGCTAGTGGAGATTCAGTTCTATCAACGCTATGCCCTGCTCTTGCTCTATATGTTATGAGCCAGAAACCTAGCTCCAAGATTTTGAAAGCAGCCATGACCATCAGAATAAAGATTACGTCGGAAGCCCTGGTTTCACCGATGCCCAGATTTCAGTTCACGGGAAGAATTGGCTTGAAGGGTTTCATATGGCGCAGGCGGCACATGCGTATTGCAATGAGCTCCTCTCAATAACGCATTAGCTTCTAACTTGTTTTACCTCCTCCTCCTCTTTTCAAACCTCCTCCCTTCTTTTTCTCTTCTGGCGGCCAGGGTCTCTGTACGACGAGTACGGCAAGCTCTCCGAGTGGTGGTCTCGCGACACGCGCCGCAAATACTCGCCGGGCGTACGCTGCCTGCTGGAGCAGTACGACGCCTTCACCGACCCCATCACCGGGCAGAACGTACGCACCGCAGCCGTTCTCTGGCGTCGCATCCATTGATCGCTCATCGACGCATGCCTACGAGGGAAGCAGTCTCGGTCCAACAGAAAGAAAAAACTTCGCTAGTGCTTCGTCACGAGCTGGAAGCGTTGGGAATGTGATTATTGCATGTTGGGGTTGTCGCCGCTGTGGGTTGCATAAGGCGCGAACAAGACCGCGAAATCGTCGTCCTGGATGCCACACTGGGGCTCGATTACTGATACGTCCCCCCTGCCCCGTTTGAAAGGGGTACGGCCTAATCCGCCTATAAATTATTCCATTATGCGTTACGCTCTGTATTCGAGGAAACAGAATCAAGCACCTGCGTACAACCTTGATTTCGTCTTCGCACACCCAGTATGTACTGTAAATAATATTAAGAACGTACTTAATTATTACTCGCTTGTAGACCCGAACTGCTTATGGGATATTGCTGCAGCGGAGAAAAAAGCATTCGCCTAGTCCAGTGAACTAACACCGAAATGAACGTCACTTCAAACAACTTTTTCTGTTTTACGAACTTTAACGAAATCAGCTGCCGAATCCCTGTTGTAGCCGTGGAAACTAATTTCAGCGCACCGCAACTTTTGGTCCAGCGAGCACTGATCATTTGGAAGCACTAATAACATACTGCTTTCGGGTCAGAATCGTTCATTTCAATAGACATGTAGTAATCTTAACCCGCGATATTCCGAAACTGCGCAGTTCATGAAACTTCACAGCGCCGTACTTTGGCTTGCAAAGCTTTGGGGCTCCATGTCTGCTCCAGTCTGCTGCGGCAACGCAGCTGCATTGTAGCTTGACGAGTAGATGAACGTATTCGCTAGAGCACTTACCTCACTTCAGCTACAAAATCATTAATTTATATATACAATTCTAAAGTGTTTGCCATTCATTGGACGATTGTTCCCAAAAGGTGCATAAAAACACGAAGTTGGCGAAGGTGGACAGAAAACTGCAGCAGAAAATTACTGCACGCGATCAAAACTGCAAATTACCGATCGCCAAGTATCAAGACTGTCAAGTACTACATCCGTAGTGCATGGCATAGGGAGAGGTCGGTCAGATGGTTCTTGATAATCACAAAGTGAACAAGGGAGGGAAAGCTTCAGGGTGGCTTTGCAACGCTTCGACGAGAGAACTTGTCTTCGTCTGGGCATCGCTATAGAGTTTTGTACGTTGCGAAATAAGTGCTTTGGAACAATTCGTGTTCTAGAAATATACCTCGATTCAAGACAGTGTTTGCGTGGTAATTCATCTCGATAAAATGAACTTTCATTTAAACGAACACTTCTTCATAATCCGCAGAAGTTCGTTCAAGTGGTATTTCAATGTAGTCGTCGCCGTGTAGTCGTCCGTGCGCACTGTTATCCCCGCACGTCGGCCTGAAGTCACGTTCTTTTGTCATTTGAGCGGCGTAGTGTGCAACATAACCTGTAGCTTACATCGTCGCGCGTTTGAACAACATCCCTTTCTTTGGAGATCAACAACTCTTGGTGTGGTAAATCAAGAACACAGAAGTCATTCCTTGCCGAGGCACTAATAAGCGTCTACTAACGTTAGTGTCGACTCAAATTAATCGCATAGAGATTCATGAGCCATTGCTTAACGATGAGCTCGGCTTCTCGGACATACTTTGTCATTGTAGTGAAAAGTACTGGGCAGCAAAAACCTTCATGTTGTGCTGATATTCTTCCATCCTTTTTTTTTTGCTTTCAGCTCGACATAAACGCCACCAGGGAGACCGGGGTGTCCGACAATGCGGGCATCAGACTGGCCTTTAAGGTAGTACAAGCACGGACTGCCTTAGTGAGCGTGGGGGGACGCAGCTGCCAGACTTGTTAAACAACCATTAATTCGTCTTCGCTTTGTTTATTTGTGTCACCAAACCCAGGCGTTCCGTGTGTACCAGATGAAGTACGAGGAGCGTTACTCACTGTACACCATACCTGGCACAGAGCCCCGAAGCATGGAGCAGATCTTCTTCATCGCTTACGCCCTGGTACGTGACCCTATAGGACGACGCAAGACGCTTCGCGTTTTGCAAACCAAAAACGAAACAGTGGTTTCCATCTAACAATATCTTTATTGCGCCCTTAGAGCTCCTTACGGTTCCAAGTGACCAAGGTGAATTTTGGCCCGCTACTCATCCGGAATTCCCGGGTTCGAGCCCGACCGCAGCGGCTGCGTTTCGATGGAGGCGAAAAGAAAAAGGCATCCGCGTGCTGTGCGATGTCAGTGCACGTTAAAGATCCCTAGGTAGTCGAAATTATTCCGGAGCCCTCCATAACGGCATCTGTTTCTTCCTGTCTTCTTTCACTCCCTTCTTCATCCCTTCGCTTACGGCGCGGTTCATGTGTCCGCCTATATAAGTGAGACAGATACTGCGCCATTTCCTTTCCCCCAAACCAATTTTCAATTTCCTGCTGTTGCAGCGTTGGTTCAAACGCTGGGAAATGAAGTGGCTTCGACAAGTTTTCTCTCCTCGAGACTCTATAGCTTTGTCATTAAGCGATGGGATTGAGAGATAATCCTTTGAATGAAAATTTGAGCTGACCTCTTCCCGAGGAGCGTGGCATGTTTTGATACATTCGGTGACGCTCTTCACCGGCGACGCTCTTCGGTAGTAGAACGAGGAGCGGCAGTTTCCATTCACCAACTCCTGTAGCCCGGACCTCGCGTTATCGGCACCTTTGTGGTTTTTTTCAAAATGAAGGACCATCTTCAGGGTTTGCGCTTCGCGTCTAGGCAAAACACTCTGCATTGTGCCGTTGTCGTCGTCAGCAGCTGCCGCTCGAATTCTCGTACACGATGTCACACGGAGACTATGCGTCGGGGGCTACAAAGAACCGCCGCTATAGCGGAGACTGCTTCAGAAGAGGACGAGCGTCTGAGAAAGAGGCCATATTAATTTGAAAGTATTTCCATAACTTAGAGAAGTAACAGCCGAAGCTAGATACAAAACTTGTTGAACACGGCTCGTATGCGGCTTACACTTACTAAGGGCGCAATGTCGCGCCACTTGGTCAGGTCTGCACACCCAGAAGTTCTGAAGACGCGCATTTTTCAACGGGAAGTTTTTACCGGCACAAATGTTTCGTGCGTTGTAAGATTCCACCTATAACAATCAATATATCCTCACATGCCCCTCGGCAGGCTTGCACTTTTTTGCCCTCATTTGCTTCCTTTTTAAAGCATCCTGATCACTTAAATCTGAACAGCCTGTATAGCATATTATGTATATGGATTCTAAGACCACTTGAACCCTGATAACCCCTCCCCAATGCGGCGTTTGTAGCAGCTAATGTCGGTGCGTTTCGAAGCACCAAGAAAATGGCTAAACAGTTCAGAGAAAAAATGTATATACTTCCAAAATTTCTCCCCTTACCCTGAGCGGAGTGTCCACGAGAACTGTAAGAACCCCAGTGTAATGAGGATGTCCGTTCCAAAGCGTACCTAGGCCACGTTGCCATACGTAGCCGACAGACAGACACAGACAGACAGAAAAAATGTATATACTTCCAGAATTTCTCCCCTTACCCTGAGCGGAGTGTCCACGAGAACTGTAAGAACCCCAGTGTAATGAGAATGTCCGTTCCAAAGCGTACCTAGGCCACGTTGCCATAGGTAGCCGACAGACAGAGACAGACAGACAGACATACGGCAGACAGACGGACGGACGGACTGACGGACGGACGGACAGACAGACGGACAGACCGACCGACAGACAGCGACCGACAGAGAGCGACAGACAGAGAGCGACAGACAGACAGACAGACAGACAGACAGACAGACACACAGACAGACAGACAGACAGACAGACAGACAGACAGACAGACAGACAGACAGACAGACAGACAGACAGACAGACAGACAGACAGACAGACAGACAGACAGACAGACAGACAGACAGACAGACAGACAGAGACAGACAGAGACAGACAGACAGAGACAGACAGAGACAGACGGACAGAGACAGACAGAGACAGACAGACAGACAGACAGACAGACAGACAGACAGACAGACAGACAGACAGACAGACAGACAGACAGACAGACAGACAGACAGACAGACAGACAGGCGGTCGTACGGACGGACGGACAGGACGGAAGGACGTTCTATCATTTGTTCTCTGTCTTGCTTCTCCCTTGTCTGCGCCTTCTTCGCCGGGCTTATTGCTCCCGAGAACTTTACGATCACTACGCACTACAGCGGCGGCGCTGTGTATGAGAAACTCGACCATACCGCTAACGTTGTACAAAGGCAATGATCGCTGTGAGCTGAATGGATCTTTTTGTTGCTTCAAGCTGCTTTGGAGCTATAGTCCAACTTCTCTCTGGACGGGGTGGCAAATGATGGTGGTACACAAATGGTCAGGTCTTTGTGGGTGGTCCTGGGATTAGAGTGGGCCTGGTCAGCCTTCATATTCTATTGTGGCCGCTTTATGGAGAAAGAGCGGAGGTCTAGGGCCAGCAGAAATACCCCTAACCTTTCTTCACCCCGATGAGGAGAAATATATCGGTCAATTTTTTCTGACATTTCCATTTCCCTCTTAGAGAACGCGCTTATTCTAGAACCCTTTTTCCGTGTGCTTTTCTTAACTAATCACACTACACTTCTCATTTTTGATGGGTTCATACTGTGCCCACACAGAACAGAAAAGGGTTTCGAATCATGCAGAATAACCTTGTGGTGTTTTCTTTCGTTTTCTTTCCGCCCGCAGTCCAGGTGCGAAGTAACGCGCAAGCATTCCATTTACCATTTCCTGCGCCCAAGAGAGCAGGCACCCAATCGCTTCAGGTAAGGAGGCACGCCACTAAGTGACACACTGTCACATGGGCATTGACATAGTGCAGGACCCTACAACATGCTCTTTACATAGGACCGTATACTAGTGCTCACCACAACTGCGATGAGCCCAGAAACAGCGCATGGAAGTTGCCACTATAGGAGGCGGACTGCTTCCAGGTCATGGCGTATGTTTGTGGCGCAGGTTGATCTTCGCCTTGAGGGCGCATGCCTCCAGCTAGGATTTCGAACAGGCTTAGCCGGTGTAATGCGCGGTAGCCAATTTGTGGGCGGCTTCTAAAATTCCCGCTTCAACGTCTAGGCCGGCGTATGTCTGCTGGCGTTGTTCTTTCCCTTGGGGCTTCTATGGAGAGACAGATTCATGGATAACTCTTGGAGGGGGCAGTCTGGGGGGAAGGAGGAGGAGGAGGAGGAACTTTATTTTCAGAAAAAAAAACTTAAGGTCCTCAACGTTGGGCTTCTACTTGTCCAAGAGTCTGTGGGCCTGGGCCTCACGGAGAGAGCTCTGCCAACTAGCCATGTTCTGGCCAGCTGGTTGAGCAGCTCGCAGAGCGGCCTCCCTTGAGGGGGGGGGGGGGGATGTTTTTTGCAGACCACGGTATCCTGAATAGTGTGCTTAGTCAATAATGAAAGCTAGTTTCGTTGATGACGTACGCAAGGGCCGGTTGTCTGAGCCCTTAAAAAAGACTTACAAACCTGCATTCAAAGTGAGCACGCATTGATCTGGGTAACGGAAGATCATAAATGGCGGTACGTATAATGGCGGCGTTTACTTAAAACCCGTGTCCTCTGAATGCGATAGATGCACGCCATGCCTCTGTGTGCACTCAAAACAAAGATTTCTTTTCACAAAAGTCGAAGTTTAAATTATACGCCTTCTCACTTGTTTATTTGTTCGTTCGTTCATTCATTGATTCCCTTAACTTTCCCGTCTTCTTTTCCGCAGGACTCTGATTCCCCTGATGAACTTCGAGAGGTTCTCGAGCGCATTCGGTTGCAAGACTGGAACCATAATGAGCCCCGACCAGAAGTGTCTTGTCTGGTAGCTTCCCGACATGCAGCCAGGAGGCACTGGCTACGTTAGTATAGCAATACAAATAGGCATATTGAAGGCAGGTTTTTTTTTCAATTAATAAATGGCATACTTGGGCACGGAGCATTCAGTGAACAACTCACGACTTGCATCCACGACGCATAGAAAAAAATTCACAGAGACATCTCAGTAAATTTACATTGCCATTGCGATAGCATAAGAAGCTGTTGATGCGTTTACCTGAAGTGACGTCACTTCCGACCTGGTGATGTCCCTTCCAGCTAATGGGTGACTCCACTCTCCTCCACCCAATCAGTGAATCCATCTTCCGACGACTCATTTTCTTCCTGATGAGGCTTCTATAAAGATATCGCATTGAAAAAAACGGCTGTGTTTTAGCTCTGGTTAAACCTGGAGTGACGCGATAGCTACAGCTGGCCGAGTGGAACTTGCTCAGTCGAATTGCAAAGTAAGTCTTTCGCCGCTCCATTTCGCTGGGTGTTCCTCCATCTTCGTCCATGCTAGCGCAATGTAGCTATCGCTAAAAAATCAGCGGCGACCACTGCATGATGCTATTTCTGTCCACTTAAACAGAGGCGGCCGAATGACTTAAAAGCTAACAAACGCACGAGCTGTTTATCGGTGCATATTGAGAGAAAAAAAGCCCGATGAGCTTTCATTTTATCAACGTCATCAGCAGCTTGACACCGACCACTGCAGGGCAAGGGCCTCTCCCATGCCTCTCCAATTAAGCCTGCCCTTTGCCAGTTGCGGCCACCCTATCAATTTTTTTAATGTCGATCATCGGCCACCTAACTTTCTGCCGTCCCCTGTTGAGCTTGTCTTCCTTTGGAATCCAGGCCGTTACCCTAAAGGATCAGCGGCCATCTTGCCTTCGCATTACGTGTCCTGCCCTCCCTCCTTTGCAGATCCGCGTGCATTTTTTTCTAAATTGCGGATTTGCTATCGCAGTAAAATCTTTCGGGCTAGTGGTATTGTGCTCGGTGTCTACTGCGCGAGAAAGACGAGGACAGCGTAAAAGGAAGCACGTACCACACTCACAAGCGCATTTGCAAGCTGTTGTTGTTGTTGCCTCAAAAACGATGGCACATACTCATGTTGGGGGATTGGCCGAGGTTTGGTGCAGATCCAAACAGGAAAAAACGCAGTTATGAAGCGTTCGTAAGTGTAGTACGCGTTTCCTTGCTTTGTACTCGTCTTTTTCGCACAGAAAAAAAAATGTTATTCGTGCATGGTTTGTGATGTCTCGTTCGATGCCTGCAGATCTGCTCACCCTTGTAACGCCACGTGTGTAGCGGTTAGTGTCGCCTTCTGCCGCCTCGAAAAAATAATTGCCTGAATCGGAATCTGACAGCCATATTGGAATCGGAATCTAGGCAGTCTATTGAAGTTTTAGTGGCTGGTAGACGGTGCTGCCGGCGCTGAGGCTTTCGCCACCAAGAAAACCTTTCTCGCGCGGACAGGAACACTACTTCGGCTGTGAAAAAAAAAAAAACGGCGTGCTTTGAACCATTCAGCTCCCAACCGCGGTGTGTTCCACGACGAGATGGTTCACACCTTCACCCTCGCGGTCTGTCCGCGACCAGCCGCCGGTGAGAGATCGTGCGCTGAGAACATCCGAGAACAGGCCACTCTGCGCCGAGTGGAGAGGACAATAGTTGTTTGCTGGATACCTTTGTGTCGGACAAGGGAGACGTCGAAATCGCCACCGGTCCCACCACTGCACCTACCCTCTCAGAATTGAGGCGCAGAAGATTCCAGCTCGCAGCAGACTACGTTCACGGAGCCCTACTGCAGGCCTCGGCAGAGTCGGCAGCGGCGGCTCCTCCTGCGAACGTGGCAGAGGGGAGATGGTAGTTCCTCAGCCTCTGCCCGCTCGCATTGGAAGCCCCATCAGGAGAGGTCGAGAAGTGGACTACCTTACCGATCGCGTTCTTCCGGCTGGTAGAGTTCCGCGCTCCAAATGCATGATGCTCCGCACGTTACCGGACGCATTCTGCGCCATTGATCGGTGGACCCACTTCTTTCCCCCCAGGAGTCATTACGGAGAGCCCGAACTCACAAAGATCGACCTGGGTCGCAATGCCTCCGGCAGCCGGTACACACCCGCCACCTGCCACGGCAACGGCTCCGGGCAGCTTACAGTAGCTTGCCCGTTCTGCCATTTTTTTCTTTATTGCCTGGCTTTGGCTCATAACATTTAACCAAAAAAAACATTCAACAAAAAACACACAAAACACTATGTACATAAGACACTGTCGTGGTCAGCCAGCATGAGTCTGGCTTCGTCATTCTAAAATTCACGAAGCATACAGAGCGGCTCTAGCCTCGAGAGCCACTCGGGAGGCTCCGCAGCTGCTTTCTGGATGGCCAGAAAGCAGTGCATTCTTTCCCGAAAATAAATTCGGGCAGGTCGTGCGTCTTTGTCACAATAATAGCCTACCATTCTGGAGCGCCATATACAGTGGAGGCCCAAGAACATTATGAGATCAAATGGTACCCCATCCTGATTGTCGGTGCTTAAATAACGAATTCCCTGCGCTTCAAGTGGTAGCTCTTTCTTTATTGTCCTTTGTAACACATTCCAAAAATAAACCCCTTCCCAGCAATGCAAAAAAACATGGTCTATTGTTTCGGGCTGTTTACAAATTAAGAAGTTTGATCCCCACGGTAAAAGAAATCCTTTCCTTCCAAAAATTTTTTAACTGGGAGTGTCCCGGTGTGTAATTTAAAAAAGAAGGTCTTTACTCCTGGTGGCACCTGCATTTTCTTTACCCTTTTTAAAACATCAGCTCCAGGACCTCCACTGTACAAGGCCCTGTACATAGGCTCTGGGAAAACAATATCACAAAGATCACGGTACAACTTCTTTCTTTCAGTTTTATACAAATAATCGCTAGAAAAACGCGCTGAAAGAAACCTAACACTTGCTACAATCTCTTTGTAGTAACCAAAAATTCCACCCGAGAGCTCTTCTGTGGTAACAACAAACTCGGGCAGCAATCGCCGCAGCCTCACCTGGCACACGGTGCGCAAGAACGGGTCTGAGACGTCGCGAAAAAACAAAAAACGGTTCACCAGCTGCCTTAAAAAGAGGTGCCCTAGCCCCAACCCACCGTCTTTTACTCGCCGGAACAGGTTCGTTCGGCTGCAACGTTCCCATTCGGAAGCCCATATGAAGACGGCAAAAATCCGGTGTAACTTCTGAATGTGCACCCGAGAGCAATGCAAAACCTGCATCACATACCAGAGCTTGCTAATAAAAAACAGGTTGCAGACTGTAGCTCTGGCGAAAATGGAGAGATTGGTGCCTTTCCATTTTCCAACTCTGTCACGTGCTTCTTTCGTTTGCTGTTTCCAATACTCCTCGCTTTCGCGATAAGCATCGAGCGGAACGCCCAAATACTTGCCCGGTGTCGTCGCCCACGGTACGTTGGCAAAATGGTCCTGGTGGGATGGCCACCATCCATGCCAGAGTCCGAGGCATTTGGACCAATTAACCCCGCTACCGGTGACTTGGCTGAACTCGCGTACACACCCGACAGCTTCGCTTATGCTCCCCTGATCAACCGTGAATACAGCAACGTCGTCAGCATACGCCAACAGCTTAACTTCAGCAGCTTGCAACCTAAAGCCATTAATACTATTGTCTTCTATTATTTTCCTACACAGTGTTTCGATGTAAATACAAAATAAGAGAGGGCTCGTATTTATACTGTTATGTAGAAACGAACGTTTCCATCCCCTTTTTATCAGCGCATAAGTGTGGCAGTACAGGAGAACGATGCCACAGGACGTCTGTGCCGACTGCACTGGCAGCAGGGGCGCCCCCCCCCCCCCCACACTTCCAATCCCTGCAAGCGACAAATTTTGCATAGGAAAATCATACTCAAAACCATTTTCGGCGACAAAAATCTGAAGAAAACGTGATTCAAATCCGGCCCCCCATCCACCAGCCACGCCGTCTAAGAGTGACCCATATATCCGCTCCTGACTGGCAGAGGAGTCACCGAGCCGATCCCTGCAGCCGCCCCCACCCCCACCCTTGGCTTTGGGTGTTGGCCTCTTGGCCATTCGCATGGCTTTACTCTTGCAACCTTAACAATTTCGGTGAAGGTTCCTCGGCACCAACAGAACGCAGAGCCCACAACTTACGGCGGTGAGTCAAACGCGATAGCTAGCCGTCTTCGAGGCTATTTACGACCGAAGCGGCATCTGGATAGAATAACTTTTTTTTTTAATTACGGTCGATATGCGTAAGTGGGCGAAGTGCGAACTAGGTGCTCTAGCACTTCAGTTTTTAATTTGGTTCCAATTTTCGGATTTTCAGTTTTTGCTTTGATTCCAAAGCGGTTGCGCGCAGCTCAAAGTGACATCAGCAAGTGGGAGTGGCTCTGGGGTGCTAAGGGACCCCTGGGTGCCCGCTGTGGCCGCCTGGAAAGCTGCAGTTCTGAGCAGCATAGAGCCGTAGGATGTTACATTTTCCCAGGTCTAATTGTGGACATCGGATGCCCTGACGACTTCCTTCATTTCCTCATTGCAACCAAACACCGAACTGACATAATTAAGAAATTAACAGACACTTCTCAATTAACTTACGAATTGACACTTGGAACCTGTTTTATAACGTGCGCCACGGCCCCGGTTAAAATAGCGCAAGAACTACAAAATCACTGCGGAAAGCCTTTCCTGAAACGTCCTACACGTATACCCCATACGAGGAGCTCTCACGTCGAGCCTAGTGGCGCTTACCACTTAACTGCATGCATGGCACAAATGTTCTATGCAATTTAGCTGACTAAGCTGCAGGTATTTCTTATTATAAGAGCCATATGAGTTTTTCCGTGCTTGTCAAATATGCGAATGCTCACATGGATAAATTACGTGTCTTCGGACCGATCATTTGGATACAATCGGCATGACCAACGTGTTTACCAGTTCGCAATAACTGATCCAACTGAGAATCCAACTGGAACGTGACCTATCAATTAGACTACTGCTGTTTCCAACGCTTCAATTGGTTCAAATGGTTCGTCTTTGTGCGTGTGCAAAAGAACTACTTGAAGACGTCAAACCCAACCATGAATCTTATGTGGAGCCTCGGGTAAGCTCGGGTTAGTTCGGACGATTGTCGCGCCATCTGTAGCCAATGGGAGGAGGGCATCGCGCTAGCTGCCGCCAAGTGGGGAGAGGGCGTGCAGATGAATAATAATAATATAATTGGTTTTTGTGGAAAGGAAAATGGCGCAGTATCTGTCTCATATATCGTTGGACACCTGAACCGCGCCGTAAGGGAAGGGATAAGGGAGGGATCGAGTGAAAGAAGAAAGGAAGAGAGAGGTGCCGTAGTGGAGGGCTCCGGAATAATTTCGACCACCTGGGGATCTTTAACGTGCACTGACATCGCACAGCACACGGGCGAAACGCTGTTGCGTGCTCATGCAGATGCCAGACAGAAGAGGCCAAAAATGAACTCATGCTTTCGTATGTCTACTCGGTTTAACTATGTTAAAACCCTACCGCTTTTTTTTCTATTGGGGGCTACAGCGGCGCTCGCATTCATGGTGTGTCTCCACTCCGTACGTGGGTCGGGCCGTGATGTTGCGGTATACTGGTGGACGTGCGAGCGATGCGCCGTTTTCATACAGTTGTAGCAGACCTTCCTGCACGGTGGGCCTGCACGGATGACACTCGAATTACGCTTCCATGTAATGTTGTCCTCAGGCAGCGATTTCTACTTCTGTAAAGGTTAGCGCAACATAGAACATTCACGTGAAAGGAAGACAGGACGACGCGATTTCTACGTGGTCTGGCCGACAGTGTTTCGCACGGGGCTACAGTAAATAGCCTCTTGCACAGCGGATTCACTCCGGCCTACATTTCATGGATTTATGACTGTCCGCACGACCTCAAGCAGAAAGAGGATCTCGGCAGTGAGCGCCGGCCATGCAAGAACTTTGTTTAAGCCGTAAATTCTGGCTGGTCTGTTCTGCTTTCTTCGCGTCCCAGCCGCGACTCCGGGGCCCGGCGGCTGAAAGAACGCCACCAGTGCCGTGTTCCAATGAGACCAGAGATTTGCTGGGCATCATAATTACAGCTGTTTCATACCAGTCTTATGAGGTCAACGCAAGCCCGCCTCCAGCAACGCTCCTTCCGCGGCGCTCTGCACCAAAGATGGGCAGATGTCCTCATCTTTGCCTCTGCTCCCTCATCCTCACCATTAAATCCTTATCCCCCTCACCCTGATTTTGCAATGCTCCCTTGCCCTCCCTCGCCTTCACTTCGTTGTGCCTCGTTCATCCTAGTCCTCACAATGAGCACTTCTAACATCCGAGTTATTTTTCTTTCCTGCACATAGGAGCAGGTGTTACTGAGTTGCTCTAAGCCCTAACTTTTGTTGACGGCGTCCGATTTCGACCGTGTCGAGGCCCACGAATCTTGCTTAGCACTCCGAAGTCCTCAGTGGCCAAAACTGGATGCAAGAAATAAGACATAAATTACGATCATGCTGTGGTCGATGACTGGTCAGTCTGGTGCTACCGGCAGCGGCTAAAATGAACTGTGCCCGGGGAACCGGGGCTGTAAAAAGCGCAGAAACATTCTTCTAACTGCGCCGTAACTAGCTAATCAGAAGCGAGTGCCAGGGAAATTTTACCCAGGAAATTTCTTTCTTCCTTCTTTTCTGACATGTCAATGAAAGAAATGGACGGTACCTCAGGTTCCCACATACTATGGGAGGCAAATGATGCAATTCATAGTTACTAACACACTTAATTCAAATGAATGGTGGTGGGAAAAAGTCGGCTTGAAATGAAATGTATCAGAAATTTTCTCTGTTGTATGGAGGATAATGACAGTTTTTTCTCTTAAATATTGTTTGTTGTACATGCATGTACATCCTCTCTGTCTCTCCTTATAAACAGAAAATTTCGCCTCCCTATCTCTATTATATCATATTTAACACCTTATTTTGTACTCATGTCTATTAATTAGAACTAATTATTAGCGTTGTGTTCTAGATGTATGATCACGATTTCATGTATTGTTGTTCTTGCCTGTCATATTGTGTCATGTTCACTTTGATTAAATTGGTAAAAGAAAGAACCTTATATGTTTCGTCTCTATTGCGCTTCGAAATTGCATGGCTTATCCAAATTCACCCTGTGCTTTATTATGTTTATGAATTCTGTATGCTCTCTGCTGCCTTGTAGGGAGCCCCGGGCCTAGTGAAGCTACTCTGCAGTAGCTTTTTGCCCAGGGGTCTTTTTCTCTTTCAGAGAAATAAAAAATATGTGTATACCGTCAGCCTTGTTGAAGGGCCATTACAGGAGCGTAAATCATATAAAAAAGGAGAAAAAAAGCAAATCCAACAAATCGAATAAGGCTAACGCGCAATGCATGCAAACAAATAACTGATCACAATGGATAACAGAAGTAGGCGGATATACATATGAATTAACACTGATTACACAGGACAGCAGGAATCTATACAATCCATACAGCACACCATGGCACACACAGACACAATGCGAAACTCAAGCGCCCTTAAGGATATTTGAAGGATAATGCTATAGACAGACAAACAATAAGTGAAGAGCACAAATTTGTTAGTACCCTGCTTTCCCGGAATATACATCACTGTCTGAATTATTCAAAAAAGCATTGAGAGAATCAGACTTAACTAGTGAATCGGGAAGCATGTTCCATTTTATAATAGCTCTAGGAAAGAAAGTTTACTTAAATTCATCGTTACGGGTTACTGGAAGCGAAATATACATGCTGTGGCGGTGTCTAGAGGTTTTAGTATCAAGAATATCAAAACAGTCGGCCCTGTTGATTTTTATTTCATTGTTTATAATAAGGAACAGAAATTTCAACCCGTCTTACTTGGTCCTTATTTCTAAATTGGGAACGTTTGCAAGCTGACATAACTTAGAAGGGCCATGAAATCGATCATATTTGTTGAAGATAGACCGTGGAGCTAACCTCTGAATCCTTTCCAATTTGTTACCACCTTTCTTGGAGTAAGGATCCCAAACAATTTCCGGTACTCAATTATAAGTTTAACCAATGTCCTGTAAGCCAATTTTTTTTTTAATTTCTGGCGATGCACTGTTCAAATTGCGCTTTTGACTCCAACGCGCTTTGTTATCCTTATTACAATTTTCATCGAGTTGTCTATTCCATTTCAAGTCGCTTCTATACATTAAACAAGTATATTTGTGCTCCTGTGCCCTTCCAAGCTCGTTCTCATGCATGCGATACGAAAATTGCAGGATCTTCTTTTTCTAAGTAATAAACATGCATACCGATTTTATGAGATCAGTAACGTTTTGTAGGCTGCTCTGCAACTTTATTCGGTCACTAGCTCTTAGTGTAAACAAGTCAGTCGTCGGCAAATAATCTTATTGGACCAGAAACAAGGTTAGGCAGGTCAGTAATAAAAATAAGAAGTACTTCAGGAGTAGCCCAGGGAAGTGTCCTTGGGCTACTCCCGACAATACCGGTTGTAAGCTGGACCTGTACGTGTCGATTTCAACATATTGCTGGCGGTTTTGTCGGCACGAGGTGAACCATTTAGTGAGGCTGGCATTCTTGAACACTGTATTAATAATCAACGAAAGTGTGGGATGCGAAACTTTAACAAGGGCTTTATAAAACTCTAGATAAATAAGGTCCATCTGTCCGGCCTAATTACACAAATTAGTCTTGGAATTACCAAATTAGATTTATTAGCACTTAGGTATGTTAGTTCGTATTAAGTATGTTAATAAGCAATAATGATGTAACATAATCATCATCGTGACATATTACACTATTTACAAGTTTCCCATCACAATATATTACACCGATCACGTGACTTGGCATGCCATCCACTCGGGGCGTCACATGGTGCCGTGTTTTGCGGACACGTTTAGTGGACACGACACTGAAAGTCTGCCATATAATGCTTTCGCATTAATACCCCCCCCCCCCCACATAGCCATAGAAAGCATAACCGATCCGTCTGTTGTTGGAAGGCTGGTGTTGGAAGGAATCAGCCAAAAGCTAAAAAACCAGGGCTGCTGTAGGGAACGTCACCATTGCCGAGAACGTTGAGCAAGTTTTGGAGAAAAGGGCCAAAATATGCTTGTGATTCCATTGTGCCGGCTCACGACCTGCTAGCCACCAACACGAACATTGGATAGAAGGCCAGCGGGAAAGACCATGAGCGGTGCCTACTTGAAGGTGTAGACTGCTTTTCAAAGTGTGCTTCCAAAACTGCCAGGCATCGCTGGAACTTTGTTATAGATGGTATCGTTATGTTCTTCAAAGAACTCGATCTGCTACAAGTACATACAAGCGCGTGGAGGCTGAGAATTTGTCGTCATGCATCAAGGCGCGCACAGGGAAAAAGCCCTGCAAGCTATCGAGAAGAACTGTGTGGTCGTCAGAAAAAACGATGTTTACGTTAACACCAACCTCATGAACTTTTGCAAAGGATATGAACTTGACTAAGTTAGCCAATAAGGTTTCCAAATTCGGAGGAAATAGTCTGACATTCTTTTTTACGGCCAAAACTGACAAACTTGGCATTCTTTTGAAACAATTTATTACCGGTGAGAATGGCACCTGGCCACAGTGTGTCATCAGCGTTTGTTAAAAAAAGCTTAAGTTGATTAATGTGGCCGATACATTCCAGACTTTAAAAAGCACTTTTGACATCCGAGTTACGTTTTCTTGGTTCAGGTATGAGCCGATGTTACTGAATCGCACGAAACGCAAAGCTTTTTTTTTAATTATTGCATCCGCTTTCGGCTGAGTGTCGATGTGTCGAGGATCTTGCTTAGCACTCCGAAGTCCTCAGTAGCCGAGAATGGTCGTGAGAAATAAAACAGGCACTACGCTCATGCTGTGGTCGATCACTGGTCACACTGGTACTTCCGGCAACGGCTAAAATGAACTGTGTCCAGAGAACCGGGGCCGTGAAAAGCGCAGAAACTTTCTTCTAAGTGCGATAAGTAGCTAATCAGAAGCGAGTGCCAGGAAAATTTCACCCAGGAAATCCTCCTGGATGTCTGGAAAAGGCACTGTCATAATTAATCGGGCCGAGTACGCCCACTGCTGCGCCCTCAATAAGTTTGGAGAGGGTGGAGCGGGAAAAGTAGTACAACCCACGTGGGGAACAAAGAGGATCGGACTGCAGGCCAGCGACCGCGGTCACGCCTTGTTAGCCGCTTGCCAGAGACGTGGGACGGACACGGCAGACTGGGCAACCAAGAAACCACTCCCAATCAAGGTGCAACAAAGCACTGTCACGCACAGAGCTTAGGAGGAATACCGTGTTTTCCAAAAGGCAAGGCAGAGAAGCGTACACGACTGGGGATTTACAGAGGTGCATAGCTAAGACACAAGACAGGACACGGTGAAATTAATTAGCACACGTGTACGGCATACCGGTGTAATGAGCGAAAAAAGTATGCATATACGTGCACAATGTTATTGCAGTCAATGTAGTAATACAAAATTGGAAGGGACACTTAAGCTCCGCACTAAGAGTGTGACGCGAAAGCGCAATGGGTTAATTTCCATTTGTGCGGAAGGTCACTCTCTAATTTACATTCATAGATTTCCTGGAATCCTCATACCGCTGCTGGCGCAGTGGTGCTTCGGTTAAGCGATGCGTCACTGCCCTGCGGAGGCAGGGCCTCCCTGCGATGGGCCTTGCGCGGCCCCGGTTTCTGTTCCCTAGCGACCAATAATTAATTACTCTCAACTGCCACGGTGGGCAGTTTACTCACTATCTGGTGACTAGGTTGTGATGACACCACAAGGTCCCGTGACCCAGTTGGCCCACCTGCCTCCTAAATTGCTATCTGGACACCGCCTGCCAGAGTCATACTATGTTTTTCGCTCACAACGCCGACGCCGGATTTTCTGCGTAACGGGGCCTTTGCTGCTATCGTGTTCATATTGTGCGACAGAAGGAAGTAACAGAAAAATAGAAGACAAGGCACTGAGAACGAGCTACACGGACTAAGGAAGAGTTCGAGAGAGCGGGGTTGGAACCGGTGACCTATCTGCGGAGTGGCAAGGTCCGGTCGCAAGGAGCGCCGCCAGGCTGCAGATGCTCGCTGTGTGGCCGATGTGAGGCCACTGATGCCGGTGTGCTTGGGCCGCACATCTTCGGGCCCGCCGTCACCGCACTCGACGCATCAGACCCGAGTCGGAGGCTTGCTTGCCGGCCCTACCCTTGGCTGGCTTCACACGCGTCGCATGATCCGACTTCCTCCACGCAATCTGGCCGGGTCCTGTTTTTCCCGTCTCATTGTCCGCATGGTAAAGAAAGGCCTGAGGAGACGGACATGTCCAATATTCTGGGACAAAAAAATTAACCTGCTCGGTGCCACGGTGTGAGAATAGAAAGGTGTCTCAACTTATAAAGGTGTATTGTTGTCCTTCAAATAGAAATGTGAAGTCGCTCAGTCAGCCGTGGTGAACCCTCGGACGTGTCAATTTGGCAGCTGTCGAATTTCGGAGCATTCACTTAACTCCATATGCGCAGCGTGTTGTAGAGTTGGAGAAATGTCGGCATTGAAGAGTGATCACTTTGACCACCTACGTGGCGGATGACTCCGAAGAACCTCTCCAAGACGTCCCGGTTGAACTTCGTGGTCAAAACGTGCTTAAAACCGCATTACTTCAGTAAGTCTCTTAGCAGCTCAAATGTAGAAAGGAGAGTCACCCTCAGGCCTTCGGCTGTTGATGGAGCTAAGAAGCTGGTCGGCGTAATTTAACCTGACTGAAGATCCCTTTTCCAACTGTTCAGCCAGTGAAGGAATGATGCGAGCACGCGAAAGTCTTTTGACCAAATTCTGATGCCTCCCTTGGGATGGCTGCGATTCTGCGCATTGAACGCGTTGTGCATTAGCAAAGGGAAGTCAGTTGTTCCCTTTATGTTCCCGATGCCTTGAACGCCGCTCTTAGAGTAAAATTAAAGGCCAACACTTCGGCTGAATACTTGTGCAGCGAGCTTCACTCGCATCTTCTCTGTGCTGGAAGAGTTGATATGCCCGGTCTTTGGACAGACTCTCAAGTATCCAGGATGCTTCGTATCTGGAACGTACAAGTTTTCCTAGTGGGACCATATTACATACTCACCGTTGACTTTCAGAACATTCTGTGCGTGTAGACGATTCCTGACATATTGCACAAGGTGCGGTGCATCTGAAAACACGTAAGCATTGCGCTGATGATTCAAAGGATGCGCAGAATTTCTACGTGTTCTCAAGACACCCGCTAACGGAAAACTTCCACATTGTCCTCTTTGTTCGAGCCCCGACGCAGACTACTACGTCGACAAAAACCCCGGCTTCTTCAAGAAGTAGGATTGTCTTCAGAGCCATCTGTGCTAGAACTGCTCCCTTAGTGGGCCCTTTGCTCGCGATCACGCCCACAGGCTGAGCGTAGTGTTTTCCAAATGAGCGGAAGCTCAGCATGTGGCCATCGTCTGCTAGTTCATCAGGTGCTGGCATTTCGCCGCCAAAGTCTGCGAGTCAGCTGTGTGTCGTTGGCTTGGAGTTCACTCCCAGCACTTTACGTACTTAAATTTCGTCGAACATTAATATTCCATGGCGTTGAAAGTTGTCTTCACATGAAACTGTCTTTTTGAATGCGGCGAAAAAACGATTGTCGAATCCACATTCCACTTGCACCATGGAGAGGTAATTTTTTACGGTAGTAATGCTTGGTAGCGGCAATATGTCATTAATTATTACTCAGGAACGAGTGCCCACTAGGACTGCGTATGTGCAGTAGAAGACACATTACAGCCAGCTCCCGGTGTATCGCCTGTTTCTTTTGTTGCTGCATTTCGTGGCAGATATGCACTCTCTGATTGCTGCCAGCTGTTGTTTCGACAGGTCATGTTTGCTAAGTTCCTCTTCGAGCAATTCAGCATCAAAACTATGCATCTTGCTTAGGACTTCCTTGAGATCTTTCCTTACCGCTTTCAATCGCATCCTAAAGCGGTTCGCTTACCCATTGAGTGCGTAGTTCGGCATTTTCATAGTCGCCATTTGTTCAGCTTTGATGGAGACGCGAAACGAAATATACGTGTTCCAGCTGCTTGACCTCTCTTCACTAACCCCTTTTCGCCGGGTCTCAGGTGTACGACTAACTCAGGCATCTCGGACAAGTGCTTAGACCTTGCTTCAGAACAATCTCGCATTGCTTGTGCCACCACTGGCCACTCATGTAAATAAATCCGTTTTCCGGCTGAACACGAGGATAAGCCTTTGGATTTGGTCTATCCCGACAGACAACAGCGCGTAGGCCACTTGTTCGAGCAAAGCAGCCACATTTTCGGCGCTTCGTTTGTCACTTGGCAGCTTAAATTCAGCTAGTGAAATTTTTTCCCAGCATAACAACCGTCATTGTCATGTCCTCAGTGACGTCTACGATCCTTGTCGACACGACTGGATGAGACGGGATTGACAGTGCTGCCAAGTGGTCAACTATGATGCACTCAGCTTTCAAAAAGTACACGCTTCTGACCCAATCTGTTTGGTTATTTATTTATTTATTTATTCATTCATTCATTGAACAATACTGTCCACCCTCGAGTTCCATTCGATGGCAGCCCCACGAGCTAGAAGGTAAAATGTTCGGCTACACTTCAAACAAGTAGATGAGGCTGCCTGATGTGGTGTACGGGGAGGATGATACCTGCGGGTCCTCCTCCGTGGACGGGTCTTGATTGGCCACATCCTCTTGAGGACCGTCCAGCGGCTCGTGAAGAACACGGCGTTTCTTTTGGCACCGGAATATCTTTCCTCTCAGCAGGCCTTTTCCGTTCCTTCCTGATTTTCGACCGGGCAGTCAGGGAACCATGTTGGCACCGCACCTTTTGCAAGACACGGTCGCCGCGGTATTTGTACGAGTGCGGCCCTTAATTGTACATGGCTTCCAAAGTTTTCGACAGGAGATGAAGCTCGAAATTCCTCTCACATAAGTAGTCTGAAGGCTGCAGCAAACGGTCCTCACGTGGGATGGCATTTCTCCGCACCTTCAAACGTTCCTCGTCCTTTGGTGCCGAAAACGCCGACTTTTGTATGCACGACTTGTAGCCCTTGGAGCAAAGCACTTTCGTCCCATCGTCGAAGCAGCGGCGACAGCTCGATACACCACCACAATCAAAATGCAGTTATGTTTCAGTCAAAGAGCAGCAATACAGACCGAATTGGAAGTCCGTGTTGAACAAAACTTACGTTCAACGGCGCGTTCACTGCAAGCAGATGACAACGACGCAAACTACAAAAGTGCACCTTTTTTGCGTCGCCATCTGACGGCAGGCAGCGCAACTGCGAGACTTATCACGCAACAGTTGGAGCGCAGGACAAGCGGCGCTGTTGGTACACCTTACTATTCTTACACCGCGGTGGTGAGTGTGTGTGTGTAGATGGATGGATGGATGGATGGATGGATGGATGGATGGATGGATGGATGGATGGATGGATGGATGGATGGATGGATGGATGGATGGATGGATGGATGGATGGATGGATGGATGGATGGATGGACGGACGGACGGACGGACGGATGGTAGGATGGTTGGAGCGTCCCCTTTGGAACGGGGTGAGGGCAGTTTCCACCATGTTCAACCTTTTTCTCTTTTTTTGTTTAACTGTGTGGTAGGTGGTTAGTAAAACTCCCCATTTTCTTTAAATACGTCTTCCTACACTTGTAAACATATGTCACCTCTGCTTTTGAGCCACCGATCTTCCTTCCAATCGCTTTTTTGCTAATTTCCACCGCAGATTTATTTACATGACCATTGTGTCTTCTAAACCTTAGGGTCTCATGAAGAATGACTGTGCCTACATCGACATCTGGATGGATATCATCACATTTGGGTATGAAGTGTTCTATTGTTTCTACAGATTTATTACACACAGCACATGTATCATCTTCGTTAAATTTCTTTTTGTAGCTTTGTAGCTGCGCGTTCTAAGACACCCTGACCTAGCTTCAAAGAGTAGGACACTGCCTTTCGGGTTATCATAAAGCGCTTCTTTCCTGATCTGCCCTTTCCAGTATCCATATTGTTCTACACTATGCTTCTTTTCCATTGAAATTATCCAGTTTTTAACTTTCGCGTTTTTAACCTGTCGTTTAATGCTCTGTCTTTCTCCGTCCTCGTGTCTGGAATACTTACTGGTTAGCTTCCTAGTTCTTTTCCGCCATTGTGAGTTAACGCTTTTTCTCTATAGGTATTTAAATACCTTAGTTGCCCATGTGTTATTGTCCAATTTCATCAGGCGTTCCTCATAGAGTATTTTCGTTTGAGCTTCCCGTGATTCGTTCGAAGGATGCCCTGCCCATGTCCCCCTGTACTGCCTCATTTGTGGTTTTCCCGCGGGCACCTATTGCTAACCTTCCGACAGTTCTCTGATTTACTTCTAACCTCGACTGAACTTCTGCCCTTAAGCACAGAACCGCACTCCCTAAAGTAAGCCCCGGCACCATTATTCTTTTCCAAATACCTCTAGGAACTTCATGCCTGTTGTACCCCCATAATGCCCTACGTTTTATCACCCCTCATCTCTTCGCCATTTTGCTATGAGAGACTGCTCTTGCTTTTCCGTGTATATCCGCCCTTCGTTTACCCATACCCCGAGATATTTGTATTACGCCACTCGGGGTATTTCATGGTCTTGTATTGTAAGCGCCTGATCAGCTGTATCGTTGAAAATCATCACCCCTGACTTAGTGCTTAGTGACTTAGTGTGCTTGACAGCTGCCGCCATCTGTCGCATGCGCCTGTCACTAACATGAAATGTTCATGCTCAGTAGGAGTTGGCGGTTTTTTCAACCTGTGGAGCTGTAGCAGAATAGGCGCGCATCCGCTTCATGTCGTGACCGTCCCTGGTTGCAGAGGCTGGAGGTGAATGCTGGTGCGACGAGTTATCTCACTTGAGGTTTGTACCATAAAAGAACTCAGAGAGGGAGCCGGTGCAATCATACTCCCTCTTGCAGCCGCGCCATAGAGGACGCGGACCGTTGCGCTCAGAAGTAGGCGTTCTCCTTCACAGACCCTGTGTTCGCTGTCATAATCGATGCGTTGCTTTGCCCTTTTCACACCTGGTTTCTGTTCCGGTAAGGGCGAGTGTTCCAACGCGGTCGAAACTCCGTCGACATAGCTGGCACGTCAGTTCTCACGTGGCGTCCCATGAGAAGCTCAACCGGAGAGTAAGTTTAGCTAGTGTGCGTGTCACGGTGAGCTAACAGCGCTTTGTTAATGTTGGACGATTTCCTGAGGAGCCGTTTTGCAGTCTGTACGGGTCTCTCGGCCGCCCCGTTGCTCTGGTGATAGTACGGACTGCTTGTGATGTGCCGTATTCCCCATTCCCTTGTAAACAACTCGGATTCAACAGAGGTGAACTGGGGCCCGTTATCCGATGGGATGACGGCTGGGTGCCCCAAATCTAGCAAAGATCTCATCGAATGCTTGCGTGACATGTCGTGGGTTGTCGTCTTTTTCAGGTTCTTCAACTCAAAGAATCCAGAGAAGTAGTCCACCACTTTCATTGAAAAGATCCATTTCAACACCTTCCACGGATAACTGGGCAGCGGAGTGTCGAGTAGTGGTTCGACACCAGATTTTAGATACTGTATGCCCACTCTGCAACGGTAGACATGGTTTTGAATGTGTTGACCAATTCTAGGTCACCACACAGATTGGGTGGCACGAGCACGCCATCTGCTTATGCCTTGGTGGCCAGTGTGCAGACGTTCAGGCACTTCACTTTCCACACTCGGTGGGATAACTATGCGGTTTGCCTTGAGAACAGGACCCCTCACACATGCGAGTTCATGAGAGACAATGACGAATAGCCTCTGCTGGTCAACTCACGTACATAAAGTAATAGTTAAAGCATCACGCACGTTACGGTATCTGAAAAGTAATCTTCATGGAACTCCTGCTACAACCCGTAAGCTCGCCTATCAAGCATTTGTTCGTCCGCAACTCGAATACGCATCTCCCATCTGGTCACCTCATCAGGCTTATTTAATTAATTCTCTTGAATCGCTTCAGAATCGTGCAGCACGTTTTATTTCCAGGAACTACAACCGTCACTCGAGCATTACAAACATCAAATCATCGATCTATCTCTCTACATTGCAATCACAGAGATTGATCGCACTAATTCGCCTGCTGAACAGAATAGTCTACAGTGCCTACTCTCCAACGCTGTGTCTTGTATGACCAAACCGCTCCTCACGTCGTTTAAACAACCGTTTAATCTTCCAACGTATTTCCGATGGAACCGTTGCATTTAATTAATCTGCCCAGCCGCAGGCTATCATTCACTAGAATGGTCTTCCGGAATACATCGTAGACATTCGTGACCCAGCTCGTTTTAGGGTCGAAAGAACGGCCATTTTTTCAAGTTACAAACGTGTCATTAAACATTGTATAATGATGTTCCAGCTTTTCAGTGACCGGTACTAACAGTCAAGAAGTTTGGTATAAACGTGTTACTCATGCTCCTGTCATTACCCCTATCTATGTAATCCCCCCCTAACGCAATAATCTGTACTTGGAGCCTGTGAGGCGATATGAATGAATAAATAAGTCAATAAATACTGCTGTATTGGATATGGCAGCGACACTTGTTTAGGCCAGGATGCCGAACAGCAGCTTCTGACTAGATATAGTGAGGTCCTGGTCCTGCGCGGTATCGATGCTCTCAAGCATGCCGGCGCATGCCGGAAGTAGTTCTATCGCGAGTAATTCATACTCTAGGACCGCTGCATCGAGGCTTGGATGGCTGGCGTCCCTGTCTGCTAATGGTCTCCGTGGCGAGACTTCGGCTAGTATGGATCTCCTTTTCTGAGGTGAGAGAGATAACGGGAGAGACGAGACACAGGGAGAGGCACGCTTACGGGAGAGCGCTAACTTTCAATTGAACACTTGTTTCATCCGTCCCTTCATCTGTTCTTTCTGTCTTTTTCACACGTCAGTTGACTAATACGCTTCGCTTTTGGTGTTAAACGAAGAATACGGGTCCTCTCTGGCATACGTTAGTATCGTAAAACGCTCGTTTGTCCGCAGCCACCACTCCTTGGTAGAGGCGCTATGGAAACAATGAGCGAAGTGTAGTTTTCGACTGTACATTAAGCTTCTCTCAATACTGATTGCACTGCTCTGGAGGCTATGTGCGTACTTGCGCACTTGGATTGTACTGCACTCTTCAGAAGAGGTTCGTGCCCCACTTCATTTCGTAAAGTTGCACGTGCACGTATGCTTGCCTATTATGGAATATGTATCTACAGTTAGAGCTGGAACTTGCAAATGTAACTAATAAGAGCGTTACAGTTAAGCAGAACTTTTTACGCATATTCCAACGACATTTCCGCATTTCTCTTCACTAAACTGGCGCCGTGTCCGGGTAGATACAGTTTATCTTCCAAGAAAGGTCTTCTAGGACATACTGCATGCTGTGAGCTCTTAGCGGTTGTTCAATTCCGAGTCCCGCGGAAAAAGGTTCAAGGGACGGTATTCTTCCTTACGATGAAGTCCCTGTGTACGCAGAGCTCTAGGCAACGTACGAAAAAAAATTGCGGATATCTTATAAAGATGGACGCTTTCGATGAACTGATGATCTCAAACCGTTTTTCATCGCTCCGTTATCAGGACGTGGGTTAATTTTAGAGTCAGTCAAAACGAGTGCTTCTGAGGCGAGGGCGAAAAAAAAATTGCCTGGGGTTCCACCCGGCTGTACCTAGTCTACAGAGTGGAAGATCGATTAGTGATGGTCAGACGCGGTTTGCAGTGGTTTAATGTTTAGTCGCTCCGTCCTTCGCCATCGCGCCGTAGACGTTCTTGATCACAAGAATCATCATATTCAATCAGTCATCTACGAAAAGCAGCCGAAGCACTGGTTCCAACGCACGACTCCTCCATGCCTATCTGCGAACGTCATGCAAAGCTTCGCGATTTTTATTATCAGATAAACGGCCACACGTGGTTCAGCGCAGCAGTGAGGTCATTTGGGAGTGCCCAAATTCTCCCGGGATGGGTAAAATATTGATAGTAGAGAAGCCTGAAAGAACCTGCTAAGAAGCCCGGACCCTGGACTCAAGCGCCCCACCATCCATCAGGCGGAAGAGGCCGCTACCAGTCAAGGACTGCTAGCCAGCCTCTAACCGCGGACGTGAAACAACCCGTCTCCCAAGCCTGCGTTCCGGGAGCGGGGACAAACGTCTTTTCTAACGGCAATAAAAGTTGTTCAATCAATCAACGTGAGGTGAGCGTTGAGTCACGTTCAACGCAGTTGCGAAGGCCAGTGAACGGCGCCGGCTTCGCGCGCCGCAGCTGAGCTGAGGCGCAGCGATTTGATTGATTGAACAACTTTTATTTCTGTCAGAAAAGACGTTTGTCCCCCCCCCCCCCCCCGGCACGCAGGCCTGGGATACGGGGACTTGCACGTCCGCGGTTATAGGCTGGCTGGCAGTCCTTGACTGGTAGCGGCCTCTTCCGCCAGATGGATGGTGGTGCGCTGGAGCTCAGGGTCCGGACTTCTTAGCAGGGTCTCCCAGGCTTCTCTACTATCAATACTTTACCCGCCTCGGGAGAATTTCGGAACTCCCAAATTATGTGGTCGAGGGTTCCTCTCGCCCCTCAGTGTGTGCATCGTTCATGCGACCCTAGCTCTGAGTACACGTGTTAAGCCCATACCGGGTTCATCAAAGGATTAGTTTGTAGCCGCCTCCACGCGACAGCTTTTCTATTATTTAATATTGGGTCTGGTAGTGCTACCAGCCTGCGTCCCAATTTGCAATGGTCAACAATTTCCCCGTAATTTTGCAGGCGCTTCTCTTTCCCCCAGTGGTCGGGGGCCTCTACGGCTACTCTGAAATAGAGGACTCGGGCGAGCTCGTAAGCCGCTTCGTTACCGAGGATGGCGGCGTGTGCGGGAGTCTAAATTAAATGAATTTTTCCGTTAAGTACCGTGGCCGCTTCCGGTGAGATCCTGCCTTCTCGAAAATTTTGAATGGCATTTTCACTGTCGCTTACTACGAATTTTCCTTTTGTTCCTACTCAGGCGAGCGCTAAAGCAACTTCCTCGTCAAAAGTCAGAACTTTTTGTATATAACCCGAAACACCTCCGGTGTAAAGGACTCGGCGATATTAAAATTAAGGTGGTGGACATGCAGGTGCCAAAGGTAGATAAAGTAAGGATCTTGGGTTTAATAATTCCATCCCACGGATACAACGGGGCGGCCCTTGTCAAGTTGGAGCAATACGCGATGCAAACTCTACGCCTCATAAGAAGAATCGCGGTTAAAGATAGGGGATTGAAAGAGAGGAACTTGCTGAGGCTAATACAGGCGTACCTAAATAGTATAATCAGTTAAGCGACGCCCCACTTAGATATAAAAGCTGGGGAGAGAGAGAGAAAAAATAGGTGCCCTCATTCGCAAATGCATTAAAAAGGCATTAGAGCTACCGATTGCTACCTCGACGGAGCGACTGCTGAGGATAGGGGTGCATAACACATGGATAGAACTAGTGGAAGCGTTGCGCTCCTCTCAAATTGAGAGACTCAGCACAACGGAAACAGGCAGGGTAATCCTAGCAAAACTTGGAATAAATCCCGAAAGAGTGATCAGAATTCTAGTAGCAATCGACAGGGAACGAAGGAGCGCCTTGTTGTCCCCTCTTTTCGAAAAATATGCACCCAGAGTTCAACCAAGAGAGCCGAGGCTCTAAAGCTGAGCTTCGGTAATACGGAGGAAGCGGACGTAGCGTGTGTTGATGCGGCGGGTGGCTGGACGGGAGCGGCAGTAGATTTGGTCGTCGACGGACGAGGGTCTCTGCGGCAGCCATCCGGGGGCGCAACATAAAGACCGCGGAAGAAGTTGCTATAGCGCTCGCCTGCGGAGGCGCGGCGATGGATGGATCAATGGATGGGAAAAATTATATTTGTGACCACCTTAAAGTGTTCTTGACACTAATGGGTCACTGGGCGCCGTGGGCGATCCTTGGTCCAGGATTCCCCACTTTAGTGCTGCCATCGTGGCTCGGCGTACGAGAAATCGTTGCGCTTCCTCGTCCTGGCTGGCCAGCAAATGCTCCCACTGCGTCACACTCGGGTGGAATATTCTAGGCTCTAAGTCTGCCTTAGGGCAGGTTCATGTGACATGCTATAGTACAGATTTACCCTGGCGCCACGGAAATTCGTCTACATAGTGCGTAGGGAAAATCTTGTGTAGTTTGTGCAGGTGCGGGCAGGTACCTGTTTGTAGTCTGCGACAGTCTACCGCCTCCTCTTTGGTTAGCCATTTGTGTGGGGCTGGGTAGCGTTTCTGCAATCTGTCCCAGTACGTGGGGGTAACAGGGTCAAAGGTGCCCGTGCTTCAAACTGTTGAGTCCGCTCGGTTGACGTATCCTCGAGCTAACTCGCATGCTGCCAAGTTGCCCCTCATCGCCTCATGTCTCGGAACCCATACGATATTGCCACGTGCCGAACGCGCCGCGCGGCCTCCACGCTTAGTCTAAGACGACGACGAAGTGTTGGTTGGCTCCCGAGGAGCTCTGGCTCTGTGCTTTGGACCCTGGCTGTCTGATTAAAGCGCCTAGCCTTCTGTTCCCCCCCCCCCCCCCGACGTCTACCTGCACGGCTCCTCAGGTCGTGACACTGGTGGAGGTGCGACCGATGATCCCTTCTCCTGTGGAAGACTCGACGCGCCCGCCTCTTGTGACCACCCCTGTCCATCGTGCCAGCCGGAGGATCCGAGGCCTATCCCCCGAGGTCGTGACGGCGAACCCTCGTGCCGCTCGTGAAGGCGAACCCTCGACTTTCACTCCCCTCATGGCGACGCCACTGCCCGCCGTGACGATGACTGTACCTTCGACCAGCCCCACCTACCTGACCCTTCAGACCCCACGAACACCTAAGCCCTTTCACGGTGGCCAGTTCGAGGATGCCGAGGACTGGTTGGCACACTATGAACGGGTTGCGACCTTTAACGGCTGGGACGACACGACCAAGCTGCGTAACGTGTATTTCAGCCTCGAAGACTCTGCCCGCACGCGGTTTGAGAACCGTGAGGCTATCTTGTCTACGTGGCCGGACTTCCGACGTCAGCTCCTGACTACGTACGCCAACAGTGACCGCCGGGAGAGCGCGGAGCGCGCCCTGACGTCTCGAATTCAACTTCCAGGCGAGAGTGTTGCAATGTACGTAGAGGATGTGACGCGTCTTTGCCATCGCGCCGATCCAGCCATGAGTGAGGAAAAAAAGCTGCGGCACCTGATGCGCGGCGTAAAAGACCAGCTCTTTTCCGGTCTCGTACGGAACCCGCCCAACACCGTCGCGGAGTTTCTGGCCGACGCCGCCCACATAGAGAAATTGCTGCAGCAGAGGGCCAATCAGTACGCCCGGCAATTGCGTCCAGTGCCGTCGCTGTCCACGTTGGACCGGTTCGACCACGATCCCGGGATGAACCCGAGCTCCCTTCGCGAACTCATTCGTTCCGTGGTCCGCGAGGAGCTGCAGCACCTTCATGGAACATTCGCCCCTCGCATCGATTCCGTCACCAGCGTCATACGCGAGGAAGTTCAGCAGGCGCTCAGGGCACAAACCGCTGCGGTCGTGCCGGCGCCGGAACCGGCCCCATCCGTTCCCGCGCCGTACCCGACCCCTGTTCAGCCAGTCACGTACGCGGACGTCGTGCGCCGCCCAGCCCCATTTCCTGAGCCTTCCCCTTACTCCCCTCCAGTGGACGCGGTGCACGCTGCTCAACCGCTCCCTTACTGGGCTGATCGGCGCCAGCCACCGCGGAAGACTGATCTCTGGCGCACTCCGGATCAACGCCCGCTGTGCTACCACTGTGGTGAAGCCGGCCATCTCTACAGGCGGTGTCCGTATCGCGAAATGGGTCTGCGCGGATTTGCTCTTGACAGTCCCCGTCCACGACCCGGAGAGCACCCTCAGGACATCGCCGAGTACGTCAACCGCCAGCGTAGTTCCCTGCCTCCTCCCCGCCGCCCGTCTCCGCGCCGCGAGTCGCGCTCGCCTTCTCCACGCCGGTCTTCGCCTTCTGGGTCCCGTTATGCCTCAGAACAACGTGGTTCCTCGATCCCACATCGGGAAAACTAGCTCCGGCGACCTTTGGAGGCGAGGCCGCCGAACGCCGATCCGACGCAAAGCTTCCACCGCCGCACCGACCGACTCGCCCCGACGTAGAACGCCGCATCGCCGCACAGTTTTCCCCGACTCTCCACCCGAATCGCCCCGACGTCGCAACCCCAGTCGTCGACCAGCTTCCGCCGCCGCACCGACTGAGTCCCTCCTCACAACCATCGACAGGCCGCGCTGAAGGCCGGATCTCCTTGGACATCCCTGTTCTCGTCGACACTAAGAAGGTCAGCGCGTTGGTTGATACGGGCGCAGATTACTCCATCCTTAGCGGACGGCTTGCGACGACCCTGAAAAAAGTGACGACACCGTGGAAAGGCCCCGACATACGTACGGCGGGGGGACATGTTGTCGCACCACTAGGTATGTGTACGGCCCGTGTTACGGTTCGCGGCTGCACCTTCGTCGCCACTTTTCTTGTTCTGCGCGAATGTTCTCGCGATGTCATCCTTGGCATCGACTTTCTTCGTGAGCACGGTGCTATAATAGACCTCCCGAATCGCTTGGTGACGTTTTCCACCAAATTGGCCACAGCAGAGCCGGCGCACCAGGGTTCTCAGTCCGCCCTGCGAGTCGCCGAGGATAACGTTACGGTGCCTCCACGTGCCAGTATTCTCGCTAGAGTTACCTGTGATGAACCACATCGGGGACTCCGGGTTGTCGAGCCTAATGTCTCTCTCGTACTCACTAAGGGGATTGCGGTGGCACGAGGCCTTAGCTGCCTGCATGACGGTTGGACAGAGGTCCTTATTACCAACTTTTGCAATGAGCATCGACATCTATTCCGTGGCACCGTCATCGCTTACGTCGACCATGTCCAGGAAGTGGCCGAATGTTTTGCTTGCGAGGAGGACACCACTGGAGGTGACGCAGAAGCGCTCGACGACGTCAACGTAAATCCGGGCCTTTCATCCGCTGAAAAGAGGCAACTCCAGGACCTCTTGCGGGAGTTTCGTGCGTGTTTCACGTCGTCGTTTAGGGTGCAACAAACGTCGATAGTTAAACACCGCATCATCACGCCTGAAGGAGCCCGACCCATCCATCAGCAGCCCTATCGTGTGTCCCCTCGGGAGCGAGATGCTATACAAACACAGGTCAAAGAGATGCTCACGGACGGCGTCATCCAACCGTCAAGTAGCCCGTGGTCGTCTCCTGTCGTCCTGGTGAAGAAGAAAGACGGAACACTGCGATTCTGCGTCGACTATAGGAAACTTAACAGTGTGACAAAGAAAGACGTGTATCCGCTGCCCCGTATCGATGACTCCCTCGACCGTCTTCGCCAAGCCAAGTACTTCTCTTCGGTAGACCTCAGGAGCGGTTATTCGCAGATAGAAGTCGATGAGAGGGACCGTGAGAAAACCGCCTTCATCACACCGGACGGGCTCTACGAATTTCGCGTCCTCCCCTTCGGGCTCTGCTGCGCTCCTGCCACTTTCCAAAGAATGATGGACACCGTCCTCACAAGTCTGAAGTGGCAGATATGTCTTGTTTATCTTGACGATGTCATTATTTTTTCCGCAACATTCACGGAACATCTGCACCGTCTCAGAACTGTCCTCGAAGCCGTTCGTTCCGCCAACCTCTCCCTCAAACCCCAAAAATGTCCCTTTGGATTCACCGAATTAAAGTTTCTCGGGCACGTCATTATTGCTGATGGAATCCGAGCTGACCCAGAGAAGCTTGCTGCCGTTGCTGCCTTTCCGGTCCCCGTTCACAAAAAAGCAGTCCGACGTTTCTTGGGCCTGTGCTCCTATTATCGTCGCTTCATTAGAAACTTCGCCCAGCTTGCCAGCCCTCTGACGCTCCTAACCCGGGATGATACATCATTTTCCTGGGGCAACGAACAGCAGACTGCCTTCAACGAATTACGACGCCGACTCCAATCGCTGCCAATCCTAGCACATTTCGACGAAGATGCCGCCACGGCGGTACATACTGATGCGAGCAACGTCGGTCTTGGCGCCGGTCTCGTCCAGCGGCAAGGCGGTGTCGACAAAGTAATTGCCTATGCCAGCCGGGCACTGTCGCGCGCTGAGTTGAACTACTCTACCACCGAAAAAGAATGCTTAGCCGTAGTCTGGGCAGCAGCTAAGTTCCGCCCATATCTGTATGGCAGACCGTTTTGTGTCGTCACCGACCACCATTCGCTGTGCTGGCTAAAAAATTTAAAGGACCCTTGCGGCCGCCTCACCCGTTGGGCATTACGCCTGCAGGAATTCGCGCTCCCGTCGAACCTCCTCCACAAGACACCATCGACGACGACAGCTTCCTTGGAGCCGTCAGCACGTCTGAGCTCGTCTCCAGACAGCGTGCCGACGCCGAGCTGCGTCAGCTCATAGAACATCTCGAAGGTGGGCACCCTGAGATACCACGGTACCTAGCTCGTGGGATATCATCGTTTTGTCTCCGGAGCGGGGTGCTTTATAAAAAGAACTCTACTTCCAGTCCGACAACTTACCTGCTCGTCATACCGTCTGATTTACGGGATGAAGTTCTCCTGGCCTGCCATGATGAACCAACTTCCGGCCACCTTGGTGTTACCCGCACCTTGTCCCGAATCCGGCAGAACTATTACTGGCCCCAGCTCACGTCAAGCGTCCAGCGTTATGTCCGGACATGCCGGCAATGTCAGCGGCGGAAGAAACCGACGCTCAAGCCTCCCGGGCTGCTTCAGTGCATCGAGCCGCCACAAAAACCATTGGACAAAGTCGGCATGGACCTTTTGGGGCCATTTCCTCTTTCGTCGTCCGGCCACAAGTGGGTCGAAGTCGCCACCTACTACTTGACCCGTTACGCTGAAACGAAGGCCCTTGCGCGAGGTACTGCCGCCGAAGTTGCCCACTTCTTTATGCACGAAATCGTGCTTAGACACGGCGCCCCATCGATCATCATTACTGACCGAGGCAAGGTGTTTCAAGCCCGGCTCTTAGGTGACGTCTTAACGCTTAGCCACACAGCTCATCGACCCACAACAGCGTACCATCCCCAAACCAATGGTCTAACGGAACGGCTCAACAAAACATTAGCGGACATGATCTCGATGTACGTTGACGTTGAACATAAAACGTGGGATGAGATCTCGCCGTACGTCACCTTCGCATATAATACAGCGACGCAGGAAACCACCCAGTTTACCCCGTTCCGTCTCGTCTATGGCAGGGAGGTCCGCATGAGGTTGGATGCGATGCTCCCGTACGGCGATGAAGAGATAACCCCTGAAGCAGGCAACTTCGTGGAAAACGCAGAGCAAGCCCGTCAGCTGGCCCGCTTGAACATCAAGGACCAGCAATCCGTCGATGCTCGACACTATAACCTTCGGCACAGGGACGTGCACTACGAGCCGGGTGACAAGGTATGGGTGTGGGCACTCTTGCGCCGCAAGGGGTTGTGCGAAAAACTTATCAATCGGTATTTTGGCCCGTACAAAGTCCTGCGCCGCCTGAACAGCCTCAACTACGAAGTTGTCCCCGATGGAACTGTGGTCGCCGGCCGTCAGCATCAACGGCCTGAAGTCGTCCATGTAGTGCGCCTAAAACCGTACTCTTCGCGTGACTGAGCGCTGTGTGCACGCTGTGTGTCGCCCCTTTACCTCCTTACCCCACGTGTGAACTTGACTCTCCTCAACTCTCAACTAGCGCCGGATGTATAGTTCACCTCACCCCTATTTTTCGTTTGTTTTCCCCTTCTTCTCTCCCTGTGCATGGCCCATTCCACACCGAGGCGGTGTTTGCTTTCGCGGGGGGGAATAGTGCCACGTGCCGAAAGCGCCGCGCGGCCTCCACGCTTAGTCTAAGACGACGACGAAGTGTTGGTTGGCTCCCGAGGCGCTCTGGCTCTGTGCTTTGGGCCCTGGCTGTCTGATTAAAGCGCCTAGCCTTCTGTTCCCCCCGACGTCTACCTGCACGGCTCCTCGGGTCGTGACAATATAATGTTTAGTGTTTATGTGTCTTCTCGTCGTATGTAGAATATGATTGGCGATGCTGTCGATCCTGTCTCTTGTGTAGTTTCTGCATGCTTGTTTGAAGTCCGTAAATATAGTGAGGTTTTCCTGTTGCGTCGCCGTGCGATATTGCCAGAGCAATGGCGGCCTCTTCAGCTGCCTCTGCCTGTTCATTTCAGCCGCCTGGTTACTCCTTTAACTGCTTAGTTTATTACAACGGTGACCGTTCTGCGTTGGTAACGGTACTTTGCTGCGAGTTGAGTTAAGTTGGGGTTTTGAATGCTACAGTTGGAATTAGCCTTGCTTATTCTGCCAGCAATTGCTCCAACACAGCGTCACTTCTATGTTAATAATGTCCTAAAACCTGTAGGATCTGCCCCGCTGTGCGCACAGTCACTTATAATAGCATATATCCCACTCCCGCAATCACCATCTATGCACACATTCACTCCACAGTCCACTCCGGAAGTCCCCATCTATGCACATATTCCGTCACAGTAGAACACCCTCCATTGTACTGCGACAATCCATACACACATTCACTCACAGTATAAAACAGTCCACTCCAGAAGGCACCATCTACGCACACATGCAATCACAGTAGACCATAGTCCGTTCCCGCTGCCACTATTTAGAAAAAAGTTCAGTGTCCTGCAGGAAAGTTAAAATAAGGCGTGCACCCTCCATTCTGCATGTCTTGTTTTCACTCGGGTAGTCAACGTCCTGAACTGTACTGTGAAGGGCTCCATTCTTCTTGAAGGAAGCGAACATCGCATACCTTTCCGCGTTGTACTCTGGGCAGTACATAATACAATGTTCGATATCCCCGCACACACCACATAAAGTACATAGCAGAGACGATGCCATGGCCGTATCATGCATCCAGGCAGGATTGCGAGCAGAGGCCGTGCGAACTCGATGTAGTAGAATGGCCTGGGATCTTCACAGTCCTTTGGTCACACATGGCTTGTCGGACGCACTCCACAGGGTACTGAAATGATCGAGCACAGTTTTCCTGTAGAGAGTTCTTAAATGTTGAGGTACTTTTTTGATGGATTCCTTGACAGAGCTTTATGGGGCAGACTGTTTGCCACCTCAGTGCCTCTGACTCCAATGTGAGAGGGCACCCATTGGAAATATAGAGTAAGGCCTCTGCTGTGCAGATTCTGCACCAAGCATAGAGAGATTAAAGACAGGGCATCAGTAGAGAATCTGTGCACTAACCTCTGAAGGGCAGATTTTGAATCAGTTAGGATGACAAACAGGTTGAGCCGGAGAGGACCCTAACTTCTGTAAAGCCGCCTCAATAGCAACACTTTCAGCCGTTGTGGAGATACGACCGCAGTAAAACGTACAGACCACTTACAGTCCAAAGAACGAATCTTAACATATGGCCCTCTATGCCCATGCTTTGCAAACTGTTCAGAATTGAGCTCTGAAGCATGTTGTCATAAGCTTTTGCAACGTCAAGAAAAATGGCCAAGGTGGAAACACCGAAAGCTCTCTGCTGTTCAATGTGACTCACCAAATCTAAGGCGCTAGCTTGGGCACTAAGACCTCGGCGGAATCCTGTCATTCATGTCGGCAGTGCCTTGCCGTCCTCAAGCCACCACGAGAAGCGTTCATTTACCAGCTTCTCCATCAACTTAGCTACATAGGAGGTCAGTGACACAGGGCGATACGAGGCAAGGTCTTTCATGTCTTTGCCAGGCTTCAGTACTGGAACTACGTGTGCCACCTTCCATGACGGAGGAACATCGCCAGTCTCCCAAACTCGACTGATGAAAGTGAGGAGCTCCTTTCTGAGTTGCAAGGGCAGATTATTCAGCATTTGATTGGTGATGCCGTCGGGACCTGGTGAACCCCGGTGCCGCAGGCCACTGAGCGCAGTCTGAAGCTCACGAAACGTGAACGGTACTTTGCTGCGTCCGTGTAGACTACGCTGGGATTGTCGCAGAATTCCCTGCTGAGTGCTCTGACTCTTGCTTGTTGTCTTTCATGGTGCATATTGGGGTCCATGTGTCTAGGTATGGGTCTTACCCGTATGTTGTTTTTTCTTCATTACTAATCTGTTCCCTGTATTTTTGTATGCCCAGGGGTAGCACTGATTTCTCCTTTAGGTGTCTTTCCGTTCTGGTTTGAGTGAGTCTGTCTGGTTGCGCACTACGTTGCGCTTCTCGTAGTTCCTCGAAGCTTTTTGATACACCCAGTGCCATTAGCTTTTCGGTTGGTGTTGACATTGGAATTTTGAGCGCCGTTTTGTACTCTTTGCGTAGTACTGTGTCGATATGTAGTCTCTTGATTGTTTAGTTCGTGGTAGGGGAGACTGTACGTTACACTCCTCGTGACGAGGCTGTTTGAGTTTTAGGGTGCCCTGTTCTCTCATCGCCTTCTTTTTACTGCTGACTGTTCGCACCATTCTGGCCACTTGCTCTCTTGTATTCTTAAGAAAAATCGATGGTTTTGTTACATCGTGTTTTGCACTCACCCGCATTCCAAGCACTCTGACTTCCGCTTTCTCATGTATTATCTCGTTTCCGAGTTTCAGGGTGATTTGGGAGTCCTATTTCTGTGTGCCTTTTCTATTCTTACATATTCTGATTTTTCCGCTGAGCACGATAGTTCTCCGGCCCTGGTGTATTGTTCAGTGTTGTCGATCGCTCTTTGTAGCCGCTCTTCTTTTGCTGCTAGGGCAGTCTGTGGTTGTCCACATTGTTATGTCATCTGCATACATTGCGCAGCTGATGTTTTCTGTTTCGCCGAGTACTTTCGTGAGTCCTATCATCGCTACGTTGAATAGTACCGGTGATATGACTGAGCCTTGCGGCGTGCCCTTGTTTAGCACCGTGAAGCTCTCAGATCTTGTGTTTCCGATGCCTATCGTAGCCTTTAGTTCCGTCAAGATAACTTTGACATATCGGAAGTCTGTGTTTCCGCAGTTTATGTTATTGATACCTTCCATGGTGGCCGCATGTCCCACGTTATCGAAGACTCCCATTATGTCGAGCGCTAGTACTGTGGTCTCCACTTGGCATTTCGGTGAGGACTTCCTCCTCTATTTCCTCTATTTGTAGGAGTACGACTTGCGTGGACAGTCCCCTTTTGAAGCCAAACATGGCATCAGGGTAATATCCCTTGTCCTCTATGTAGTTTGTGATCCTTTCATTGCCCACTTTCTCGTATATCTTCCCTAGGCAGGAGGTTAGGGAGATTGGTCTAAGGTTTTCGATTTCGAGTCTTTTGCCCGGCTTGGGTGTCATAATCACCTCTGCATGTTTCCACTCCGCCAGCACGATTTCTTTTTCCCAGATTTCGTTTAGGTACTTGGTAAGTTCGGCGATGGGCGTGTCTCCCATGTTTATAATGGTAGCGTTATATATTCTGTCCTTTCCGGCTGCCGTATTCTTTTTTGCTCCCGCATGGCTGCCCTTACTTCATCCTCGGTGATTAGCCAATCCATTTCGGGGTTGTCTTCTGCTCTGTATTCTTGGTCTTGCTTTGGGTGCGTGGTTCTGCAGTAGCATTTCTCCCTCAGTGCCTGTGTTAGTTGGTCTTCTGATCCGGGGAAGATGTGGTTTAGTATTTTCATGGACTTGCCACTTTCCGTTTTGGTTTTTTTTTAGAGGGGGGAGGGGGTCTATCAAGGCTCTTAGTTCGGGGCATGCCTAGTGTTCCTCTTAGTGTTTCCGTGAACTGTTGCCAGTTTTGCGTGCCGATGTCTGCGTGCTCTGATGACTTCTTGGTTAGTTCGGCGATCTTCAGCTTGAGTTTCCTGTTGTGTTGAATTGCTGCCTCCATCTCCTGATGAGGCTTCTTCGTGCTTCCCACAGGTGAGGAAGGTCGCCGTCTACGTCTGGGTTTTGTTCCGTGCGAGCTATTATCTTAGTGTATTTTTGTCTGGCCTTCATAAGCTTCGTACACCACTCTTCTATGTTGGTTATCGGTTTTGTGGTTTCGTCGCTGTAGTTCCGGAAGGCTTCCCTGTCTGTGATTTCTGCAGTCCATAGATATCTCTTCATTTCTCCTGCGGCGATTTCTAAACTAAGGATGAAGTGGTCGCTCCCTAGGGCTTTCAGTGTATTTTCCCATCGGATATTCTCGATTTTTTTTAGAAGGCTAGGTCAGGTGTGGCGTCTTTGCCGACGTTGTTTCCTATCCTCGTCGTAGCTATGGTGTCGCTAGATAGCTCCATGCAGTATTTCTCTGGTTCTTTTTGCTATGCTTTTATTTTGGCATCGAGTTTTTGGCACCCCCAACCGGGTTTTCCCGCATTAAGCTCTCCTAGGATCAACAGTGGGTTCTGCCCTGCCATATGGCTGGCTTTTTTGAACAGCTCGTTTATTATGAGGTGTTTTTGTTTCGGTGGGCTGTACACGTTTATGTTGAAAGCACTGTCACCCACTCTCTTCAAATGGTGGGAGAGCCTGTGTACATATGGCATAACTTCAAACTTCCTACTCTTTTGGTCACCTGGTGTGATATGACGTAACAGAAGCTCTTGTTTTTCTTTTAGCCGTTTCTTTCTAAGGGCATCTGCAACTGCCACAAGAACATCGGCAGGGAAGCCTGCTTCTTTAAATCTCTCGACCTGAATGTCAAAACTTCTTCCCACTCCGTGAGGGCATGACTATATAAGTGCTGACCTAAAACATGTAGCTGCTATGCCTCGCTTTATGAGCTTCGAATGGGAAGAGTCGTAAGGCAGAAGCGCTTTTTTGGATCGAGGTTCGTAAGCCCAGCAAATTTACCCACCAGTATTAAAATACAGGTGAATATCTAAAAACTGAATGGAATCATGAGCCGGTAGTTCAATGGAGAAGTTCAATGAATTCATGATTCATTTGAAACGACTTAGGATCGAGTCTGCTACCAAAACCAAGTCATCTCTAGGAGAAAGTTTGAGGACAAGAAAATCATCGACATATCTAAAAATACGCACAATGTGCTCGTCACTCAACTGAGCCTGAAGCAATCGTCCAAACTTACCCAGAAAAATTTCGCAAAGCACAGGGGCGACACTTGACCCAAAACAAATTTCACGTTTCTGAATGTAGAAATGCTGTCTATGGCTAACAATCGTGGAATTTAGGTACATAGACAGGAGTTTCAAAAAAGAATCAATGCTGACACCACAAGAATTCTGAAAGGACACCGGTCCCGCCTCTTCAATGCACTCCCTCACCGCAATAAACAGTTCGTCGTGCGGCACCGAGTAAAAAAGTTCCTCAATGTCCACAGAAAAAAGCCGAATTAGCACCGCACAAATCACCCCGCAGGATGTCAACTATCGCAGCCGAGCTGGCGACTTTGAAAAGGTCCACAGTAAGCCTGCTCAAGTGACCCTGGAGGAACTTGGTTAGTCGAGCTTGCCAGCTGTGTCTCTCTGTGATGATGGCTCTGAAGGGACAGTCCGGCTTGTGCGTTTTTGCGTTGAAAAAACTTTCAAAGCATTGCCCTTGCAGTTTCTCACTTCCCTCTCCAGCTTGTCCAGCTTACAGTCTTGCAGCAACTTCAACGCTCTGGTCCTAGCCTTAGCCGGCTTAAGAAGCGAGCGCCTGAAGTTCTCAATAGTGTTGGCCGCCTTTGCTTCATACATCTCACGAGGAAGAACGACAAAGCCTCTATCCTTATCTGCGAGCACCAAAGCCAACTTTGAATCACGAAAGTGCCCAACAACACACTTCACCTTTGTGATGCTCTTTTTTCCCAGCTTGTACGCCTTGTCAACTGTGTCGACAGCCTCAGAAATGCAATGTGCTCTCTCCTCACGGCTCGCCTTGTCGGCAATGCTTTGAACTGAAGCAAGGATTTCATGCTTGGGAACAGTTACCTCAAGGTAACTAGTAATAACAAGGTAATAGTAGCAACCGTCCTGTCTTCGCCCTTCTACGTCCCGTCCATATTGTCACTGAGAAACGGTTGGCGTAAGCAGGGCTGGTTTTCTTGCTTTAATTAGACGCGCAAGACGTTGGAACGCGCAAGGCAGCAGGCAGCACGAGAGATGAAGAAGACGAAGCATCTAGCCCCGAGATGGCTCAAGGCTTGATAGTTGCCAGGAAATGCAGTTTAGCCGCTGTATGGCGCCACTAGAGTAGTTAGTAGCGTAGCATTGCTCCCCCTCTCTGAAGACACCGACTCGGTGTGGTAGCAATTGCAGGCAGGACCACAAGAGTAGTCGCACCTGTCTGGCGTGTAGTGTAGACACGCGCGAGGGGCTAGCGGGCGTGGTACGGCTTCATCCGAGCGACGTGGACAACTTCGGAGGTCGGCCGTCTAGAAGAGCGAACTGTTCCTTGGGGGAGAACTTCGTAGGTAACGACTGAGCTGGCGGAGCACCTCGTAGGGGCCAAAGTATCTGCGTAGAAGCTTCTCAGAGCGTCCCCTCATGCGGATTGGGCTCCACACCCAGACTTGTTCGCCGGGCAGGTAACGCACATTTCGGTGGTGGAGGTTGTATCGCTGAGCGTCGTGAACTTGCTGGTGCCGGATGAGCTGTCGAGCGAGTTGGCGGGCGGCCTCAGCGTAACGAACAAATTGGGCAGCACCCATAACAGAGGGGGTAGCGCTAGCTGGAAGCAGCACTGCATCCAACATGGTTGTGGCTTCGCGACCATGTACTAAACGAAATGGAGTGAAGCGTGTCGTTTCCTGGACCGCAGTATTATAAGCAAAGGTGACGTAAGGGGTACGGCGTCCCAGTTCCGGTGGTCCGCGTCGACATACATAGAAATCATGTCGGCGATCGTCTTGTTGAGCCGTTCGGTGAGGCCGTTCGTTTGAGGGTGGTAAGCGGTTGTTTTGCGGTGACTGGTGCCGCTTAGGCGCATAACCTCCTGCGTAAGGGCCGAGGTGAGCGCTGTTCCCCTGTCAGTTAAAACGATGGTGGGTGCACCGTGACGAAGCACAATGTTTTGAATGAAAAGGTTCGCAATTTCGTCAGCAGTACCACGGGGAAGAGCTTTAGGCTCACAGTATCGGCTGAGGTAGTCGGTGGCGACCACAATGTAGCGGTTGCCCAGCGAGGACTCCGGAAATGGGCCGAGTATGTCCATGCCAACTTGGTGGAAGGGAACCTGAGGCGGATCAATAGGCTGGGATAGGCCGGCTGGCTTAGTCGGCGTCGTCTTGCGACGCTGGCACTCGCGGCAAGTTCTTACGTAACGTTTCACAACTGCAGCAACCCTTGGGCAGTAGTATTTTTGCCGTATTCGTGCCAAAGTTCGACAAAAGCCCAGGTGACCAGAAGATGGGCCATCATGGCTCGCCTGCAGGACTTCGTCGCGAAGGGCTGTAGGCACGACGAGTAGATAGACAGCTTCTCTTGGACTGTAGTTTTTTTTATACAGGACGCCGTCACGTAAACAGAACGACGACAGCCCGCGCGAAAAGATTCGCGGGGGAGACTGAGCGCTTCCTTCTAGATACTCAATGAGGGGTCGTAGTTCGCTGTCGTCCCTTTAGTGTTGAATGAGGATGGACGTGGAGATGGCACCAAGAAAAACAGATTCATCGTCGGGGTCAGCTCGGTTGTTCTCGATAGGAGCACGAGACAAACAGTGGGCATCCCTGTGCTTCTTACCAGACTTATAGACGGTGGTGACATCGAATTCCTGAAGTCGAAGGCTCTAGCGTGCAAGCCGTCCCGAGGGATCTTTGAGGTTCGTCAGCCAACACAACGAGTGGTGGTTGCTGACGACCCTGAAAGGGCGGCCATATAGGTACGGGCGAAATTTTGTTCCTGCCCACACAATGGCCAGCCATTCTTTTTCGGTGGTGGAATAGTTCGCCTCAGATCGTGACAATGTGCGGCTCGCGTATGCGATTACGCGTTCGAGACCATCCTGCCTCTGCACAAGGACCTCACCGAGGCCGATGTTGCTGGCGTCTGTGTGTAGTTCAGCGTCGGCTGACTCGTCGATGTGTCCAAGGATGGGCGTACTTTAGAGACGAGTGCGGAGGTCTACGTTTTTGTTTATAATATGTCTGACCAACTGACCCTTCAGTATACTCTGTTAAGAGGATTCTATTACGAAATGCTGATGGCATAAAAAAGTCGGAAGAAATAATAGCGACATTTTCTCGGTGATCTGCCCGATAGTTCCTCCAGTTCAGAAGGCGTAATTAAGCATGTCGGGTCCTGATCCCAGGTCTGTGTTTGCTAGCTTATGCATGCCGGTCGAAATCCGATGAAGGGAACCATGTAAAAGCATATGCGAAATTCAAGAAAAGTTCAGTGCTTCGTGTCCTCAGTGTAATTTGTTTCTGTTTTTTTAACATTTTCAGCTGGACCTAAATACATAAAGCTGCGTCGTCAACGAACGTTCCCAGCTACCATTGTCAGTGATAGTGACCAGAGCTCATCAGCCGCAGAAGAATGCTGTTCTGAGAGCGCTGACAGTGATGTGAGCGAAGAGCACCAAGATGCAAGGGAGAGTGGAGCACGAACAGCAGACGTGTTTTGTACGTCCGCAACTGAGCTCGTGAAACAAGTACAGGACCTTCAGAATAAGAACTCGATTTTGAGGGAACGATGCTCCCTGACTAAAAAAACTTGAAAGAAAAATTAGAACTACAAAACGCCTTCTGAAAGAGATGTCTACTTTACACTTCAAATTTCAGCTTCTTGAACGAAGATCAAAAAGTCGCCCTGCAGAAGCAAAACAGAAAGGGCTGTTCACGGAGCCAAGCGACAGTAAAGAAGGCTTTGCAGCTGATGTTTGCTTGTGGCTCTACAGGATACGATGTTCTGCTTGAGCAAGGCAATCCGCTACCGTCAAGGAGAACACTCTGCAGAAGGCTACAGCATCATCCATTTCAACCGGGCGTGCTCACTGAAATATTTGGAATAATGAAGACCAAGGTTCCCATGATGGCCGATATTGAAAAAGACTGCATATTGTTCCTGGACGAAATGGAGATCAGAAAAGGGCTAGAGCTCGATCGCAGTTCTGATGTTGTTTTTTCTTGGAATGACGACTCTGACGGAGTCTGATCATGTTCTTGTTTTCATGGTTGGAGGCATGAACAGCCGTTGGAAGCAAGTAATAGCTTATCATTTTACAGGTGCTTACGTTTGTGGTGACACGTTGAAAGATTTTGTGTTTCATCTCATATGACTCTGCTCGGAATCTCTCTTCGCGTACTCTGTGTGACCTGTGACATGGGTGCCTCCAACCGAGCTATGTGGAGGTCTTTGTCTGTCGAGCTCACGTAACTCGGTGACTGTGTGCAGTGATCCCCACCCTTGGGATGCAAGAGAGCTTTACTTTACGCCCGACCCTGCTCATGTACTTAAGAATATTAGAGGACATCTTGCGAGGAAGGATGTCATGCATCTTTGTAAAAAGATTGTGTCAAAATTTATTTTGCCGAGCACTGAAATTTTGATAGGACACGTTGAGAATTTGATTGAGCATCAGCACGACGAACAGCTCAAGGTTGCTTCGAACCTCGGTGAAATTCATTTTTTATATGGTCACTTCACAAAAATGAAGGTTGGAATCGCTGCGCAGCTATTCAGAGAAGCCCCTGCAGGAATTAGGTAGATCAAGGAGCGTAACCATCGGAAGCTGAAACCACTGCTTGGTTTTTTAACTTTCATTCAAGTGGTACACGATAAGGACAGCTCGCCATCCGTTGGTCGCCTTAAGCATGATTGACAAAGAAAAGTATGAGCGAGCAGTTTCAGTTTTGAACCTTGCGTCAGAAGTTGTCTCGGAACTCAGCATTGGCGCGCGAAAAGTCTGGAAGCCCTGCCAGTCAGGCGTAATCCTGTCGACAGATGTCGTGCTGAAGCTACACCTTTACCTCCTGAAAGTCTGCGGGTACAAATTTGTCCTGACTGGCAGGCTTGTCCAAGACTGCTTGGAGAATTCATTTTCCGTAATCCGGATGCGGGCGCCTGTGCCCAGCTCATATGATCTAAAAAATGCCCTTAAAATTGCGTCAGTGAGCCAGTTTCTAAATGTTTCAAGAAAATCTGGCTACGAAATTGACGACAGTGATTATCTGGTTGATTTTCTCTCTCCAGAAACACAGCATGCGAGGCAGTGCGAATCTGACGAAAATGAGGAAGTCATTGATGTCGATCTGCACTCAGTGTCTTCTATCGAGGGTGACAGAGTTTCTCATTTAGCAGGATTCTTAGTTAGGCCAATTTTGTCTACTGTGGAACATTGCTTGGTCTGCAAGCGCATGCTGAACGCGGAAGAGCCCGGAGAACAGCACAAACTCGTTCAGCTGAAATAGTCTGTACAAGGTGGGAAAAATTTAACTTACGCAAGCCAAGAAGTTCTGAAAATTGTTGAGCAGTGCGAAAGGGCATTTAATTTTTTTTCTGAAACTAGGGATATTAGCCGTGTCAAAAAGCTAATGAAGACACTAAGACAGTTTATTATCAGTAGTGTTGCCCTCCCACAAGTTTCGTGCACACAGTACTCAGAAATTTTCCAGACACTTGTTGACCTTTTATGTCCCTTAGGCTTCGTATTTTCGCACGATGGCTGCACACACCTGACCTTCCTGATCGGTCCTATGGAAGCAAAACAGCAACAGGCGCAGGCCTTCAGTGAATACAAGTTGCCTTTTGTTTTAGAACGAAGAGCGGAATGTGTACATTCAGTATCATGTATATTGTAAATAAATTTATTATTCTTTGCGGTTCTGATATTTACGTGCTGTGTTTCACTCAGCAACACCGACTCCTATGGTCTGTGCATTTGATGTCCGCCGTATTCCGATGGTGGAAAGTGTGGAGGCTTGGAGTAGCGACACACAAAACATATCCTGTAATTTGGTTTTGTTGAAGTGGACGGCTGGTCTTTACGAGCTGGCATTGCCTTGAACCTTCCCAAAAATGAAGTCAAAATTTCGTGGCGAATAAGCAGTGGTTATGGCTATCACGCCCTTGTGCAAAGTGAATCATACACACATACAAGTTAATTGTAGACTACGAATTAAAACCACGCAGTAGCAGATTCAACAAAGGTGACCGTATCACACATTTCTTGAAAGCTAGACAAATGATAAAATAATGTGAGTCAATTTTGTGCTACTATTAAACACCGAGACTCCTACACTGTTCACTGGTCTGTTTCAACAACGCCCCAAACACGACGTGAGCAGTGTATGTCAAAGTCTTACGACAGTTGTTATGCTTTCATATATTTATCTCTTGTATGCTGCCACTTCTTTCTCGCAATAGCAACAGAGGAGCAAGTTAATGCCAAAACATTCTCGAAACTGTCGTTGACAGGAAAGCTTGATATTCTCATTAGAACTGCCCGTGTGGCTGTGTTTAGCGATTATGAAACTCCCGCTCTAAATAAGCAATTCTGACTACTGGAAAAGCAATCGGGATATAGAGTATCCGGGTGTACAGATAGCGCTGGAAATGTTACAACTGCTGTGAGAATGTAACGAATGTTCGCAAGGTGCCGAATTTCTCAGCAGATGAGCTGCAAAACATGACATATCTTAGCTTAACTAACTCTGATTCACTGTTTGAAACATCTCTGGTACCACCCTTTCTTGTTAGAACACCAGGTTTCCGGATTTTCACGCGGTAGTGGCAGTTTTGTCTTCCGAACGGCCCGCCGCCGCATTGCGCTCTATGCAGCTGAACGGGAGAGTGTGACCCGACATGTTGCCATCGCGGGAAGTATCCTCACCCTGAAAGCGGAGGCCAGCGGGCATCGAGGTACCCTAGGTTTCGCCGGCGCGCCGCGCCGCCGGCAGCAGCAGCTGCTTCGCACCACGTGGTTGGTCACGTGGCCAACCACGTTACGAACCATGTGATCAGCCATGGCGCCGCGCCGCCGGCAGCTGCTCCACACCACGTGGCCAGCCACAGGGTGGCGGCGCCGCCACTCTGAAGGCTAGAAATGCTACCGTAATGTAGCTATCGCTACTAAAAACTATCGCGCGATACCGAAAAAATACAGAGATACCGACCTCAAAGCACTATTAATCATACTTCCTATTCCTTCGCAGCTGTAAGCGTTTCTTTTGTTCAGACACCACGACAGATCATAGAAGGAAAAGTTTGCTTGTTATACGGTGTTTAACTTCCCAAGGAGACTCAGGCAATGAGGGACGCCGTAGCGGAGGGCCCCGGATATTGCGACCCCCTGCGGTTCTTTGTGTGAGCACTGACACCGCACAGTACACAGGCCTCTAACATTCCGCCTCCAGAGCCACCGCGGCGGGTTAGAAGTAGTGGCAACACCGAAAAAATAAAACGTAGAACGGCAAAGAGGAGCAGTGTTAAAAATATGCGGATAAAGCAGTAATAAAACATGGCAGCGCCAATGCAGCTTAACAGACGGATTTAATATATACTTATTTAGAGTAAGGTAAACCTCCCAGGTTGCATAGACTGTTCTTCAAAATGGAAAAGACTACAAGTTCGCTAGCACGCCGGAGCCGCATTCAGAAGAGAGCCTCCTGTTGCGTTCTGGCCGAGCATAGCGTAGTACAGGTGTTCCGTGAGAATGTAATGGTTGTAATCCGACGCGCATTGCTTGGCAAAGTTATCCGCGTACAAATTCATCGCCAGCACGCAAGGTCCCCTGTAACTCGAGGAATTCGTTGGTCCGCGCAGGTGTCTAAGGTCGGCCCGTTCCCTAAGTGTGTCAGAAGAGCAGGTCGTGAGGTACACAACGGGACGGTTCGTCGAGTTCCCTTGGCCGTTAAATGCGAAATGCGACACGCCGGAGGACATTGTGGAGCTGTCATTCCTACAGAAGCCCCGAAGCCTACAAGCAGTGTATAAACGTGCTGTGTATATACGGTGTCCAGTGGTTATGGCACTCGTTCTCAAATCCATATCACCATGACTTGCCAGGGGCGACAAGTCCTCCACAACGCACAGCTGGTCAAGAGCTGCCCGCGGCGCATTTAGCGCGTACCGCCGCATTTCCTGTTGGAACCTGCCGGTCAAACGAGAGCAGAAACCAGGTGATACAGCCGGGCCATACGGATACACAAGCTCTCTTCCAATAAAGAAGTAATCCACGACGAGAGCGACTCTGTTCACTACGGCTTCGTAGACAAGTTCGGGTCTCAACATAACTGAAACAATATGGTTCATGCCATTACGGTTGAAGGATTGTCGAAGTCTGTTTAAGAGGAGCGCAAGCACATCAGGGTCGTTCGTGGAACCGCAGCCTGCCCTCGGCTTCTTCCAGTCAACAGTTACTCCGTTTAAGCGATAACGACTCATTGCGTCAGTTATGCTTAGCATCAAGCGGTTCATGGTAGCACTGTCCCGACCCAGCCTCGAAAAATGCGGCGCATCATTTTCGAAGCCGCCCAAGGCCAAAAGTATCTTGATTCCTGGAAATCCAAGCCTGTCTGTAATGTTCCGCAGCTGGTATAGGCCTTGCCGGCGGTCAAATCTGGGCAGTCGGCTCGTCACCAGTCCATTGTCGATTCCCACCGACCAGTAGATGACGTAAGAGCAGAGGGAAAACGGCAATGTTTCGAACAAGAAGTGCCACCGGGTGCTGCTTCTCATCACATCCTTGTTGTCGTAGGCGCAGAAAAAGGGCATGGTGTTCAGATTTGAGGCCGAGCCGTTGTAGTGAGGGCCTATTTGTAATATTGCAGGGGGTGAGTTGACGACGGGTGTTTGCAGACATATGCTTGGCACCCCGCTCCAGGCGTCGGTGGAGGTCTGTGGTGACGTCGGGAGGTACGTTGTCGCGTTAGATGATGACACTGGAACCGTTGTTGAAGGTGATGTCACCGTTGTTGATGGCGAAAGAGACGTTGGCACCCGCGAGGATGGCACTATAAGCGTTGGCGCAAGTGTGGTCGCTGAAGAAGGGTAGCTTGGCATCGTAAACGCTGACGGTGGAAGGGATGGTGAAGAGTGGCTTGGAATCGTAAATGTTGTCGCCGGAAATGAAGCTGTGGGACTTGTCATGCTAAATGTTGGCGCTGGTACTGTCTGCGAGGGATATGTTGGCAACGTGTGCATTTGTCCACCCCCTGGCGGGATGGCTACATGGACGAGGTAAGGGACCAGCAGCAGCCACGAAGCAAACACGAGCGGGAAGCATACAGCTGCGCACAGCACCCAGGCTTGCATGCACAAGCGTTCGTCCTGAGCGGTCTCTTCATTGCGGTCCTGAAACCGGAGCTCTGGAGATGTCGCTGTTTCTTCTGGACTGGGATGGGGAACCAGGGGCGGCTGCATTATGACCACAATGTCCGGATCCTCTGGTGATGCTCCAGGGTGCAGTCTAGCCGCCGGCACTCTGGCAATCGGGTACACGGGGACGTGAGCGCCGAGGTCGTCAAGTCTCGGTGGCGAGGCGTCGGTTCTTGAAGGCGGCTGGGAAGCCATTCTGGTCAGTGAGGACAGTCGCAGGTATCAGTGGTCGCGTTAGCAGTCTTTTCTGGCGAAACAATGGAACAGTCGCCGGCTCTTCCTACTTCTTTTTTGTTCCCCACCATTCTCGCGCGGAAGGATTTTCTGCTCCTTTTTTTTATTTTTCTCTTTGCTCTGTTTCAATACTCCTTTATCCTGATCTATTTTAGACAAATATTTGTCTCTCTCATAACATGCGCATTAGTATGCATTATTTAAGCTCTCTATTTGTGAAGAGTTTTGCAGCTGTCAAATTCTCAGCCAGTCCCCTATAATATTGTAGCACCCTCTCTTGGGCGGCGCCGACAACCCGGCTAGCGCGCGCCACCCTACGAAGAGAATAAAGACGGCACCTGGTCGTGGCTCGTGCAGCCACGGCTGGCAGTTCTGTTCTAGTGTCGGCTCGTAGCAGTGGTCTCGTTTCCTTCGCTCCTGAGGCATTAAGCCTACATTGGTGACCAAGGACGAGCAATGACCGATCCCGCAACATCCACGCAGCAGGATTCGCGTCCGCAGGGCGTCTCGTCGCTGCAGGTTCGCCTTCCACCTTTCTGGCCCCAGAACCCGCATGTTTGGTTCCACCAGGTTGAGGCGCAATTTTGCCTAGCCCGCATCACGTCGGAGACGACGCGCTACTACCATGTTGCCTCAAGCCTGCCTCCTGACGTTGCCGGTGAGCTCTCCGACGTTCTCTCCGCCCCCATGGGTGCTACACCATATCAGCACCTGAAAACTAAGGTGCTGGAGAGATTTATGCCGTCGGACCGCACCCGCCTACAGCAGCTCCTTACCGGGGAAGACCTTGGCGACCGGCTTCCCTCCCAGCTTCTGCGCCGCATGCAACAGCTTCTCGGGGAGCGCGGCATCCCCAACCACTCAGCGTTGCTTCGAGAGCTTTTCCTCCAACGCCTTCCCCAGCCCATCTGCCTCGTCCTTGCGGCGGCCGGTGACGTCACCCTCGACCGCCTGGCTGAGCTCGCAGATAACGTTCATGAGGCCACCTCCCCGTCCGTCACTGCTGTTTTGCCGCCAAGAGACCCAGCGATTTCGCGCCTTGAGGCCCGCCTCGAGGAGCTTGCCGCCTCAGTCACCGCACTCCGGAGCCGACCTCTGGAGACCCGTCCGTCTCGTCTTGATCATCGCGCTCTTTGGCGCTCACGTCAAGCTCGGAGTCCCAGCCCTACATCTCTCTGCTGGTACCACAGGCGTTTTCGCCTGTGGTGTACCACGAAGTGTACGGTGTACCACGAAGTGTACACCGCCCTGTTCGTGGCCGGGAAACGCCCGCCGGGATCACTAACGGCGGCGTGTGGTTCCTCCAGTCATTCGAGCCGCCTGTTCATGGTCACTGACAAGTTCTCCGGAACCCGGTTTCTTATCGACACGGGCGCGGAAATCAGCGTGGTTCCACCGACTAAGGCAGATCGTTCCAAGCCATCAGGACTGTCGCTCCGTGCTGCCAACGCCTCGTCTATACCCACGTATGGGCTGCGATCTCTCACCCTCGACTTCGGCCTACGCCGCACTTTTCGATGGGTCTTAGTCATCGCAGACGTGGTTCGCCCGATCATCGGCTCAGACTTCCTCTCCTACTTCGACTTAGACGTCAGTGTGCGGCATCGTCGCCTTACCGACGGTCTGACTCAACTCTCCATCTCGGAAGTCTCGTCCGACCTTGCTCCCATGGGCATTCGCACGCTGATACCTTCCTCTCAGTTCGAAAAAGTGTTGGCGGATTTCCCGGAGCTTACTAAGCCATGCAACATCACTCAGGCGCCTAAACATACTGTGACACACCACATCGTCACCCGGGGTCCACCCGCAGCTGCTCGACCGGGCCGCTTGTTTGGAGACCGTCTAGCTATCGCCAAACGTGAGTTTGACCACATGCTGCAGCTCGGCATTATACGCCCGTCGTCCAGCGCGTGGGCGTCTCCGCTGCATCTTGTGCCCAAGCGTTATCCCGGTGACTGGCGTCCCTGCGGTGACAATCGGGCGTTGAATGCCAACACTGTCCACGACAGCTATCCGCTGTTCCACATCCAGGACTTTACATCGCGCCTCGCCGGCTGCGCCATTTTTAGCAAAGTTGACCTGGTTAAGGCGTATCACCAAATTCCCATTGAACCCGCCGACATACCTAAGACCGCCATCACGACGCCCTTTGGTTTGTTTGAGTACGTCCGGATGCCTTTTGGACTACGCACTTCGGCTCAAACCTTCCAGCGGTTCAGGGCTGAGGTCACGCGGGGCCTACCGAGTGTATTCGCGTACCTTGACGATGTCCTCATCGCCAGCCCTACACCTCATGGTCATGAGCAAGACCTACGTGCTTTGTTCAAGCGTCTACAGCACTACGGCCTGGTTTTGAATGCCTACAAGTGTGTTTTCGGTGCTTCTGAGTTCGAGTTTTTGGGTCATCACATATCCTCAGTGGGTATCCGCCCTCTCGCGTCCCACGTCCAGACAATCGAGAATTTTCCCCTGCCCACAACCCTGCGCCTCCTGCGACAATTCCTGGGGCTGGTGAATTCCTCCCGCCGCTTTATCCCGCACTGTGCAGAGCTACTTCGCCCGCTCACCGACCTCCTCCGGTCAACCGCTGGCCCGTCCTCCGCAATCTCTTGGTCATCAGAAGCCCAGGCCGCATTTACTGCCGCGAAGCAAGCAGTCGCTAACGCCGTGCTTCTAGTCCATCCGCGCAACGACGCCCCTACGAGATTGATGGTGGATGCCTCCAGCGTGGCCATCGGAGCCGTCTTACAGCAGTACATTAAACAGCAGTACATTAACTCCGAGTGGAGACCATTGTCTTTTTACTCTCGGAAGCTACTTCCTGCTGAGACCCGCTACAGCGTCTTCGGTCAAGAGCTCCTAGCCATCTACTCCGCTATCCAGCACTTTCGGCATTTTGTAGAAGGATGCAAGTTTCACGTGCTAACCGATCAGAAACCGCTGGCATATGTATTCCGGACCAACTCATCGAAGTACGTGCCACGTGAACTCCGTCAGCTCGCTTATATCTCTGAGTTTACTAGCGACATCCGGCATGTGCAAGGTGCAGCCAACACCGCCGCTGACGCCCTCTCTCGTATATTCGCGGTAGACGCTCCATCTTCCACCCTCGACTGGGCCGCATTCTCTTCTGCCCAGCAGAATGACGATGCGCTCACCGCTTTTCGAGCGAACCCTCGTTCTCTCCGATTACGGCTTGTGCCCCATCCTTGCTCGCCTGAGCCCTTGTGGTGCGATGTTTCAACGGACTTTCCTCGCCCTTTTGTTCCGGCTTCACTACGTCGCCCTATCTTCCATTCTCTCCATGACATATGCCATCCAGGCATTCGGGCTACTCAGCGCCTTCTCACCCAGTGCTATGTTTGGCCGGAATCAACGCTGATGTGCGTGCTTGGACGCGCCGGTGCCTACCCTGTCAGTCGACCAAGATCTGTCGACATACCAAGACACCTTCCCAAGCCTTTCTACCCCCTGGCCGTCGTTTCGACCATGTTCATCTCGACATCGTGGGCCCTCTACCCATCTCTCGAGGCTACCGCTATATCTTGACCATAGTCGACCGCTTCACTCGCTGGCCGGAGGCAGTCCCCATTCCTGACATCACCGCAGAGACTGTTTCGCGCGCCTTCATTTCTGCGTGGGTATCTCGATTTGGTTATCCTGGCACTGTGACAACCGACCGTGGGCGCCAGTTTGAGTCCTCCCTGTTTGCTTCCCTTAATAATATTCTCGGCGCCAGGCATCGCCGTACCACTGCATATCACCCGTGTGCTAACGGCATGGTGGAACGCCTTCACCGCCAATTGAAGGCCGCCCTCGCTGCCCGCCTCAATTGCGCCTCCTGGGTCGACTCCTTGCCCCTTGTGCTGCTTGGTCTAAGGGCCGTCATCCCAGAAGACTTACAGTGCTCAGCTGCAGAGCTCGTGTATGGAAGTGTTTTGCGTCTTCCAGGCTACCTGTTTACATCCCAGCAGCTTCCAGCCCAGCCCCAAGAATTCCTCCAACGCCTGCTGGACTGCGTTAAACCTCCGGCCTACTCCCCCACGTCCGTCCCGCCACCTTACCATTTTTGTTCACCCCGACCTGGCCACTTCGACCCACGTTTTTGTGCGCCGCGACGCTGTCCGAGCTCCACTCACACCGGCTTACGACGGACCTTTCCGCGTTCCCCGCCGCACCCCGAAAACCGCCACCATCCTCCAAAACGGCCGCGAAGAGACCGTCAGTCTAGACCGCTTTAAACCGGCTTACATGGAGACCGCCCTGGAACGACTCCCAGCGCCGCCTGACCTAGTGCTCGAGTGCCATCGCCGGCCCTCCGTCCGTTTCGACTTCCAGTCTAGGCGAGGGGCCCTGTAGCACCCTCTCTTGGGCGGCGCCGACAACCCGGCTAGCGCGCGCCACCCTGCGAAGAGAATAAAGACGGCACCCGGTCGTGGCTCGTGCAGCCACGGCTGGCAGTTCTGTTCTGGTGCCGGCTCGTAGCAGTGGTCTCGTTTCCTTCGCTCCTGAGGCGTTAAGCCTACAATATAAATGAGGTGCCCTAAGTATGAATCCTTGAATGCTAACTTGCAACTCTGCGCTTAGCGCCGCCCCCTCCTCCTACACACCCCCGCCTCAAAACCAGTGCAATCCAAAAGCAGCACAATGAGCCGCCAACACCCACACCGGCACTCATCATTATAATCATCAGCATGACTGTAGTGTCACCTGGGCGGCCGCAAGAAGTGGCTGCAGACTCGGAATGACATAACGAATGACGTTTTATTCAGGCGGGGTGGGTTTATATGGGGGGGAGGGGGGAATCATGTGACAATACAAAGCCAATAACAAGTACAAATCTACATAAACAAGCATGTACTTAACGAAACCGAAACTAAAACAGAGCCGCCGCGGTGGCTGAGTGGTTATGGCGCTCCGCTGCTGGCCCGAAAGACGCGGGTTCGATCCCGGCCGCGGCGGTCGAATTTCGATGGAGGCGAAATTCTATAGACCCGTGTACTGTGCGATGTTAGTGCACGTTAAAGAACCCTGGGTGGTCCAAATCTTCGGAGTCCTTCACTACGGCGTCCCTCATAGCCTGAGTCGCTTTGGGACGTTAAACCTCCATAAACCAAAGCAAACCGAAACACAGGACACAACGTACTCCCTTCTTTCGGAAAAAAAGCAAAGGTGGAAAGTTTAGAATATGAAGCTGTATTCCGTCTTCGCCTGGCACCCAGTTCGTCGGCGGCGCGCCGACTGCCTTCCCTCTCTCTGTCCCCCCGTGCGATCGGCGGTGCCCGCGCCACGTTTTCAGTGTGCTGGCTTGGCGCTTAATTGACGCATTTGTTTGACATTTTTTCTCTTCCGTGGATTTAGCGCTGTGACAACAAACTCGAGATCCATTCGGAACAATTGCGTCGACTTCGGATGCGACAGCTACCGAAAGCGAAAGTAATTGAAAAAAGAAGCATGCGACGCTCATGGTCAGCCGCGCAGGCAATGTGATTGCAGGCTTTTCAGCTGCATCAATTTACTGCGAACCAACAGCAGCGACGGCTTTGTGTTCGAACTATTCATGTTTTTGAGCAAAGAAGTACACCTTGGAATCAACTTTTACTCAGGTAAAATGTGGATGGCAAAGAATTGCCGACAAAAAGGCGAAAGGCAATTTCCACGGGCCGGTCGACGAACGATGACTTGTATTTTGATAACACGGTAGTCTGATTTTTTTTCGGCCAAAACTTGCCAGTGCAACACGGCGAAGCCACAATAAGTGTGCTTTTCGTGTTCGTACGCAACTTATCACAGTGGCAGTTTTTCTCCGCAAGTATATTCAATTCTAAGATCGCGGTCTTGCCTAACGACCTATAACACAATGAAATGGGCGTGCGAACGGTGGCGTCAACAGTGGATCGACCGCGATCGATCCAGCCGCAGTTATGATTAAAAGTGCAATAGAAAAGCGAATTGTGAACACTAAGTATAATTAGCTGGAAGTATGCACTGAGGATGGGAGTTCGATGAGTCTGCGGGGGCTTCCGCGCGCACACATTCGATATCAGAAGCGGATGATCCAGTGCAGAGTGATTGTCTCTCTCTAAAGGCGCCCAAGGCCTGTCGCGCTTTCTCTTCACGCTGTGTACAAACGGAATGTTGCGATCCAGGAAGCCATTGAAGACAAATGCCTTTATAACGAGTCGTCACTAACCTCCAATGCTAATCACAGGCTCAGCGAGCGCGCTGTCGCAATTCGACGAGCTTTTGCAGCTTCGTTGCTACCCGGACCTCCGGACATGTCGTCTCAGCGAGCTTGACTCAACATCAAGCAGTAATTTTTCGCGTCACGCGCACGGCAGCAACGAAATAAAAGCACACTAGAAATAAAACAGCAGCTGTTGACCCATATGCCAGTTCACAACTGCACGACCGCACATTACAACATCGCGAGGATATTTCCCAGATCATAGACGGCGCTGCGTACGCAAGACGGCACCGCCTCGGTAAAATGGTGCATACAAAGACGAATATAACATGGAAAGTCTCTGTACTCAGAAGTAAGCTTAATTTTATATAAGCATAGAAAACAGATACATAGAAAACAATGAACGCGTCCCGCTTCATAAAAGCAATGGACATTTAACACTTCAATAAAATAAACAATTAACATTCCTCCCTCCATCCCATATACATTCTCTTCCTTTGCGAAGAAGGAATGAGTGGCCTGAAGGGCATTCAGCCGCAGCCGAGAAATTTGCCAGAGTATACATCGCCTGGCGGCTCGCATCCCGCAAGCCATTCGAATTGAGTGGGTCCCACGTGACCTACTCAATTCGCAAAGATCTGCAGATTCTGCAACCCGCTTGCCAACCCTACTCCCGTCAATGCTTGACTTCCTCAGTATGGATGATGCTACCCTCCTACTCACAAGAAAGGAACACCTCCGGCGCCGCCCACGTGCTCTCGTCCCTCCGTGTGCGGTAACCCTCCCCCGCGGTCTTAACCGTGCAGAGGAGGTTGTGGTCCTGAGGATCCGGGTAGGGGTTGCCCTCACTCCTGCCGTAAATCGGACGTAGCCTCAATTTCGCCACTTATATCCCCGCCTAGTATGTCCAGTCTGCAACTCACAAGACACTGAGGCTGACCTTCACCACTTGTGTGATTGCTCGGCACTGAAGCCAACTAGAATTCGCCACCTGGCAGCAGCGGGTCTGCACCCAGACAACCCGTCCTCATATATTGATTGGACGCAGGGGCCACATCACCGCTCCCTCTTCGCCTTCATTAGATCGGCACATCTTTCCTGCTTTATTTAACACCCACCCACTCTTTTCATTACTTTCTTTTTTCTTTTCTTCCTAACCCCCTTATGCCCTGAGGCAATAAACAACGCTATCAAAAAAACTTAATAATGCTAAAGAATGTAAATGCTGCTAGGGCAGCGTCATCACTGAAAGTCACTCATCAATTATTTGAAACGTCATAGCTTTATAACATATTTTCCTCTGCAGCTCATGTATTACCATTAAAGTTTGGATGAATCGTCGGTTCCCTGAGCGTTCCTAGGAAATCCGGTCATGGGCGTCGCCATGAGCACTGTATTCCTCAACCAAATTAAATGATATTATATAATGAAATGCGCCTACCTTTTGCTGCCGTTTATGAAATAATTGCCTTAGAACATCGGCTAGTTTTAATCGGCCGGAATAGACAACCAACACCCATGAAAACTTATTGGTCCACATGACCACACAACGTCGGCCAGCGTTACTCGGCCGGAATAAGCACAAAAAATAAGACAGCAAGTTGCATCGAAATATGAGCCTCACGACTCAGAAATCTCGAGCGCTCATAATTTTCTCGAGACAATATTCAGAGTATGCTGCTTGATATGAAATGAAACACCACTTAGTACTGAGTACTGCTACCTATAGAAAAGAGGAAATATCTCATTTGTAGCAACCAGTACACAAAAAGAATCAGTGTACTGCATTAGGACAGCACAACTGTAAGGGATCGATGACGCGCGGGACCATTAGGGCCGGTCGCCCGGTCTCGGCGCCCCCCCCCCCCCCCCACCCCAACTCTGGCGACAGGCGGCGGCGGGACGCGCCGAAACTCTAGAAGCGCCCGCCTTGCCAAGCACCCCGGGCAGCGGCGGCCGCGCGCTTTGTCCTCGCCCTCCAGGCCTATTACGCGCCGGACGCCCCCTCGTCTTGACCGGCACCAGACGAAACGCGACCCGGCGACGAACATATTGTTTGGAAGATTTTCAAGCAATGGCAGTCGTGTCAAGGAGGGGGGGCAATAAAAATCACGAATGGGCAGCGACGGCCAGATTTCGGATAACCCCACCGACCGGGTGAGGCGTCAGCTAGCCGGTAGACCCTAGTGGAGCGAACCCCCCTGGGAAACTCGGCACCGAGCTGGCAGTTGCGCACAGTGGGAGCGCCCCCCGCTGGAACCCGATGACGGCTCTAATCGCGGGATGGCGCCAGTGTGGACGGGCTTCGGCGAAACCAATGGCACGTGCGGGCACAATTGGGTGTTTGTTTTTGTCTTTTTTTGTTTGCGGGAAATGGCGTTTTGGTAATACTGAAAAGGCGGCCGGGCGGGGCAGGCAACCCAGTGGACCAATGGTTTTGTGGCACCCTTCTGAGAAAAAGGGTTTTTGAAGTAAATTTGATGTCCATTTTGTCTTGTTTACTTTAGGGAGAGGGTTTTGCACGTTTCGGAAATTGGAGAGCGGACCATCCACCTGATTAGCCAATCATGTTTATAGTTTGACATGATCGGACGCTACTGAATGTGGGCCGGGCCTTTAGGTCTTTAAAACCGGGCCCCGGAGCCCGGGAAAAGCGTTCTGGGCTATGGTCAGATGTAATGCATCTTCGGCCATGCCGAGTAGGGGCCTCCCCTAGTGTTAGCCAGTTCCGCCTTTTTGTTGTTTAACCTTTTTGCCGTTTAAATTGTCTCTTGTGCATCAACTTGTATACAATTTAAGTTTTTGTATATAAAGCAGTCAAGTCGTACTCCCTTCATACCTGCATCTTAATTTGTCGCAAAACCGTCTCTGATGGAGCACCCCTGGTGCGAAGAAGCCTTCACTCAGTCAAATCAATCAAAACCATCTCTTGCGTTGGGCACCCCTGGTGCGAAGAAGATGAGAAACCAAGTAGGCCAGCAGAGACCTGCACTTTACTAATATACTGTATAGAAGGAATTCTTAAAGTAGTAAATAATCACTTTGCATTGTAAGCCTTCACTACCATTGAAAAACGCCAAACAGTTACCCTTAGAGTTCTGTTGAAGATCGAATGTACGCTTTGCACTTTGAGTGCTCGGAACAGTTCACATCACAGAAGTATCACAAAAGTGAAAGAACTACTTGTAGTGCTGTCATATTTCACATTACTGGAACTGCACTGAGGAGAAGATTACTGTTAATAATGCAACCTCATAATATTGTTCTCAAGGATCTTCACAATGCAGTGAAAGAATTATCAGAAATATCAGGATAACATTCACGTCCAATTATAATATCCGTATAATATTATGTACAAAGAAATATCCAAGAAAGGTCACTAAAATTCATATCCTATATAATAGCTTCAGCGAAGGTAGAAATGAAACAAGTACAACGCTATGCACTACATGGCTTGACTTTGCAGCTCTGAGATACACGAAAAGTACACGAAAGTACATTAAAAGAATCAGCGTACTCAATAAGGACAGCATAATACAGTATTGAAGATATTCTCTAACTAGTTACCCGCCGCGGTGGCTCAGTGGTTAGAGCCCTCGGCTACTTATCCGGAGTACACGAAGGCGCCCGAGTGCTGTGCGATATAAGTGCACGTTAAAGATCACCAGGTGGTCAAAATTATTCGTTGCTTTTGTTGTTGCCTCAAATACTATGGCACATATCGAAGGCGGGGGATTGGCCAGGGTTTGGAAAAGATTCAAACAGGGAAATTCTCATCCAGGTTTATCTCAAGCGGCTTATAAATTGAGAGGACTCTGAGAGAAAAAGAAAATCACGAATTTTGAGAGAGCTTGAGGAAATATGAATGAAAATCAAGAAAACAAATTGGCGCGAGTAGAATAACTAAATTTTAAGAATTAATCAGAAAGAAAATAATTATGAGAGGAAAGTAAAGGCATCGAGAAGTTAACGCCAAAATCTCCCGGCTTCAATGATAAACTTGCGAAGAAAGCTGACACACCTGCCTAATGGCATGCCCTTTGACGGTTGGACCAAATGAGAGGAGGACGGGAAGAGTAAACGGCAGCCCTAATTGAGCGAGAGGATTTTGCAAAAACTGAATTCTCTGCTGTGAAAACCGCCGGCAGTAGAGGATGAAATGATCTATCGTTTCAACGTCCCCGCATCACGCACATAAATTCGACGGCGTGAACCCAGAACGGCCTAAATATACACTAAGGCGAGGAATCCTACAGCGCAACAGTGTCATGGAAACCTCACATTGTACTGATGCGAAGGAACGTATATTCCATGGGAATTTAAAATGTTCGAAATCCGCAGTACCAAGGATGGGCTCATGGCTCAAGTAATGGTGTATTTGGTAACGTGGACATTACGGGACGTGGTCAGAAGGGTGAGGTTCGGAACGACATGGTCAACAGGCCCATTGATGGCTGACTTCGCTTAGAAATCGGCCATCGAATTTGAAGTAATGCAACAGGGCCCTGGGATCTACAGAAAGCGCACCTCTTGGACATGACGTGACACAAAGTACATTAGGGATCGGTACAGGAGACTAGTTTGCGAACTTTCTAGTGCAGCCAAGAATAAAAGGCAGTCCGAGAGACTGATAACTTGAGAAATATTGATGGGAACTTTTTGAAGGGCCAAAGCAATAGCGAGGAATTCAGCAGCGAAAATTGGTGTATAATCAGGGACCCGGAGAAAATAACTCCCATCTAGTGAGTGGAAATAAACACCTACTGCTGCCTTTTCGCCTTGTTGAGATTTCGGAGCCCTTTACTACGGCCCCTCTTTCTTCTTTTCTTCTTCCACTCCCTCATTTACCCCTTCCCTTACGGTGCGTTTCAGGTGTCCGCCGAGATGTAATAATAATAATAATAATAATAATAATAATAATAATAATAATAATAATAATAATAATAATAATAATAATAATTGGTTTTTGGGGAAGGAAATGGCGCAGTATCTGTCTCATATATCGGCGGACACCTGAACAGCGCCGTAAGAGAAGGAAGGAGGGAGTGAAAGAAGGAAAGAAAAAAATAGGTGCCGTAGTTGAGGGCTCCGGAATAATTTCGACCACCTGGGGATCTTTAACGTGCACTGACATCGCACAGCACACAGGCGCCTTAGCGTCTTGAATCCATAAAAACGCAGCCGCCGCGGTTCCCGGGATGTGAGAAAGATATACTGCGCCATTTCCTTTCCCCAGCAACCAATTTTCAATTTTCTGTAAATGGTAAACGAATCACATTGCATTGTAAGGCTTCACTACTTTTCAAAAACGACATGCAGTTCCGCACATAGTTCCACTGCAGACCAAGTGAACACTTTGCGCCTTGATTGCTAGGAACAGTTCACATCACAGAGGTATCACAAAAGTGAACGAACTGCTTGTAGTGCTGTCATAGCTAACATTACCGAATGGTTGAGCATCGTTTTGTTTTCAATGAAATTTGTTAATGTTTGTACTGCATTGAGAAGGAGGTTCCTGTTAAGAAATTCAACCTCATAATATTATCCTGATGAATCTTCAGAGCTTAGTGAACGAAAAAAAATCAGAAATATCAGAATAACGTTCGTGTCATACATAATATCACGCAGCAGAAAAATAACACAGAAATATTACTAAAAGTCACTTCCCATAAAATTGTTTCAGGGAAGGTAGAAATGACCCATGTACAACGCTAAGCACTGCGTGGCTTTACTTTGCTGCTCGGTGGTGACGCCGACGACGCGAGCGTGATAGGGTGATAGCATCGAGCGTTCGGAAGCGGTCAGTGCTCAAGATGTATGAGAAGGATATTGTACAACCCGCCTGATGGGGCTTTGCGGCTCAGCCGCATCAGGCGGGTTGCAAGGCATTTTCACTGAAGTTTCATTTATCGGTATCTAGTGCTTTTTTTAATATTCAATGCATATTCAATGTCATAATAGAAAACAGAAGAATTTAGGAGGTTTGTTGTATATTCCCACGTGTAAAGGACCAGTTTTTTTTTTAATGGGATCAAGGTGACTGGCACTGCAGTCCAAGCCATAATGAATGTCCCTACAGGAAACGATGAGCACAGGACGGGGAATAAAAAGTAATTTAATGAGGCTGGTAAACGTAAGCTTTCATATTCAGCAGAGTTGGCTACTCTACGCCTTATCGCGACTTGAAGTTGGCGGAAAAGACGAATAATGATGGATTACTAAGTAGATGCGTCAAACATGCGCTGGGCCTGTCCACGTGCACATCCATGGAGCGACTTTTGTCCCTAAGGATGCAAAACGTGTGGGCGGAGCTGGTAGAAGCGTCTCAGGTTGAGAGATTGTGCGCAACAAAACGGGCAGGACTATCCTGGCTAAAGTAGGTATCACTCCGGACAGGGGCCCAACACCGAAGGCAGAAAATGAGGGAATCAGCAGGTGGCTACCCATCACCCCTTTACCTAAGAATATGCACCCCGAGCATAATAAGATCCGAAGAGAGAAGGAGGTCATTAGTCTCCGGTATAATGGGGTGCCCTCGGAGCAGGTAGCGTATGTGGACGCCGCGGGTGGCCACGACGGACGAGCGGTAGCCGCGGTAGTAGATGGCCGCAGAAAAACCGTTACGGCTGCCTCCCTAAAGCCGCGCTTCACTGCAGTGGCGGAGAAAGTTGCGGTAGCATTGGCTCACGTCGGCACGGAAGCAAATTTCATCATAACGACAGTAAAACTTTCATCCAAATTTTTAGCGCAAGCAGAACCTCACCCACGGAGGCGAAGGTTCTCGACCAGCGAGAAATTGCGAGGAAAATTGCCAACGATGCGGCTCACGAGCTTGCTCGAGGTTTATACCACCGGGCTAGTGGACCCCCTCGGGCAAGGGGGTGGTGAGCGCAAGGTAAAATGGAGGGGGGGGGGAATTACTCAACATTACAGATTGGAACGTAGGCTGGTATCCCCACCAGACCTGACTATAAATAGTACGCAGAAAATCATGTTTAGACGACTCCAAACATAAACGTACGCACACCCGATCCTGGCGAACCATATGTTCCCGGATGTAAGATCAGACGAGTGTACACGAGATGGCGCTAAATATTGGTTTTGAAGAATCCTGGGAGACCCTTCAGCATAGTTCGATCCCTGGGCTCCAGCTCCGCCTCGTCCGACTGGCTGAATAGGGCGCCGAGGCTCAAAACCTCCCGGCAAGCATCTAAAGCGGTGCCTCCTGCTTGCTCGAAAATGGTAAGGGAATAGCATTTCTGTTCAAAAACAAAAGTTATTCCTCATCCTCCTCAATGAAAATGTTTGTTTCTCTTTATAGACTCTTCACCAGGTCTCATCACTCTTCTAGAAGTAAAGCTGCAAAAGAAGCCTCGATAGGAAACGTTCTATATTCCCCAAAAGTTCAAAACTCTGTGCAATACCCCTTCTCAGGAAAGTGAGAATAATACAAGAGAAATTAGTTTGGCACGTATTTCTTAAACCAGTGTGGCTTGCGAGAGTTCCATTTCGGTCACTCCTGTGCACAACTCGATTCGTGAGTCGACGTACTCAGTACGAGTTCCGGAGGCTGTCGACGGCGTCTGTTCCTGGGCGGAACAGCTAGACTTGGCCTTCTTTCATCAGGCAGCACTGAACACTGTGTACGTAAGGTGGGAGGCACATCTTGCCTGCCCGCAGATATATCAATCGAACACTGAGCACTTATGCTAGAAGCAAGACACGCCATGCTCGTTCACAGGTAAATCACTCGCATCACTGTCCAGGCGGGACGACATGGACTGGCCAATCAGTGGCCGTGAAGAAATGGTGCGGCGGGTTCTTACCTCTAAAGGCTGTGGTACTGATGATGCTGCAGTAGGCTCCCGCGGCGACGCTGCTGGGCCCCAAGAGCATTGATCCTGTGCATAGCTATCAGGAGCATAAGGAAAGGCATTTCAAATGAATCAAAATGTTCGTCCTCTTCGAGATCTACTTGCATTGGTACCCTTCTCAGCTTGAAAGCGTTCAATAGCTTCACATCTTCTAGGAGGTACGATGCTGCACCACGTCGTTGAAGGACTTTCTGTGGTCTGGAGAAGCATCGATCTCCTTTGAACTGAATGAGAGGTTAACGAACTTTGACAAAGTCCCCCGCTTGTATTCTTGCTGGCAGTGCTCCACGCTCGTTATCCGCATATCATTTTGTGGTTGTTGGTTTCTCCTCGACCTGTTCCTGAAATATTGCATAGCCAGGTATGGATTCTAAGCGTACAATGATGGAAATGAAGCAAACCAAACATTATCTAGCTTTGTACGATGGCATCTACCATACAGAACAGCCGGTGGAACTCCTGTTGTGGCATGAAGTGTGGACCTATATATTCCCAAATGCTGTGTGATTGTTGTTTTCAGAAGACGACGTTCCAATGATGCCAGTGTAACAAAAGACTTAAAAGTTCTATTCAATCTTTCGATTTGGTCATTGGCTTGTGGGTGATATATTGAAGAACGAGTCAACCTAATAGCCCTGTTATTCAGAAATGCCTTAAATTCTTTTGACAAGAACTAAAGGCATCGATCTGATACCATGCCTTCTGAAAACTAGTTTATTTTTCACTCGGGGGTGGGGTATTTATAGGCATCACACCGCATGCGCAAAATTGAGCAGCACCAGCCGTAAATAGGCTATTGTTATGGCTCACACTGTTATCTACTTTCACTGTGCGGCTAAGCGAGTAACGGGTAGCAAGTAACAAGGAATGATTCAGATATGAATGAACCAAAAAAATATAAACAAAGAATGACCAAAAACATCAAGCAACAGCAAGCACAAAAAGAGGAGGGTCGAAAGCCATTCATGTCTTGGTTATCTATGCACTTCTCCAGATAATCCCGCTCGGCGGAGTATAACAAGATCGAAGCATGGCTGATGCACTGGTCCGCCTTTTTGCTTATGTGGAAGGCTCCTAGCAATAGTCCGGAATCACCACTAGCACTTCTGCCCAGAATCTTTGCTTCTTGAAAGCGGGGCACGCATTTGCAATCAATAACATGCGCAACTAAATTCGCAAGCTTATCTTGTTTCTTTAGGTTTTGCGCATGCTCTTTTAGGCGGTCGTTGAGGCAACGCCCCGTCTGCCCGATGTAGCACCTTCCGCAGGACAGGGGAATCATGTATACATCACTGATAAGGCACATCTGACGGAGGCTCCTTCATGTTGCTTTTCGCAACCGCGCTCACCGTCACCGCAGGTGAGACGGTAAAGCTTCGCCAAATTACCATATATAATCGTGCAGGAGCCACACTTTTTTCCTTCAAATTTTCTCAGATGCGGGTTGTACACGTATCAGACCTACAGCTACACATTAACACACTGGGCTGCTACTGCGACTACAGTACAGGATAATTAAAAAGCGGGTGAAAGGTACGAACATTTCATTTCACCATTCATCGCCGTTTTCGATCTAATCGCCGTCGGACGAACTCGGCTCATCGTCACTCTCACCGCTGTCGGACGAGCTCGCCTCATTGGCCTGCTCCCAAAGCTGGTAGTCCTCTGTGCCTTCCGTGGCGTTTGACAGCACCGTGACTCAAACTCTTTGAGATGGTGCCCGCTGACAACGAACGCCACGCGTGCAGAATCCAAGTGCACACTTGCTGGAGGAACATCGCTTAAGCCGCCATGTCGCAGTTGTTCCGTGGTTACCCGCGGCCGTCCACTCGGTGTAACACCGCTGAAATTCCGTCTTGAATGGCCGCTTAACGCAAACACCGAGCGGCTGCAGCGCGCTTGCCAGGCCACCAGGAACTACGGCCATGTCCATGCGACAGTCTGCCAGCCAAGTCTTCACTCGGTCTGTCAGTTGCCCTCTAAAGTTGTAGAGCACAAGAAGGGCTTTGCGACGTAGTAGGCCTCCCGGTCGGTTCTTCCACGCTGTTTTCAGCCAGTCTATATCTCCAATTCGTCCGACATCCAACGTTTTTCTTGCACCCGGGTTACGACACCCTGGGGAAAGTTCTCTCTTGTTATAGCCTTTCTCTTAAAGACAATCCAGGGTGGAAACTTCCTTCCATCAGCGGCGATGCAAAGCATCACTGTGCACCTTTGTCGCCGGCGCTAGTAGTGCGCATAGACAGTTTTTGCCCCTTTGGCTTCCAGCCTGAAATTTTCAGGGGCATCCAACCAGACAGGAGTCTGATCAGCACTGCCGATCTGTGAGAAGTCGTACTCATGCTCCCTCCGAAGGGCGTTGACAAAGTGATGAAACTTCATCATTTGGTCCTCGTTATTCGGCTGGCAGCTTCTGGCACAACGTCGTTAGACGGCGGATGGAGAGTTGGTGCCGTTTCATAATACGTCGAAGCCACCCGGCCGCGACTGGCTTTGAAATCCGCGGGCCGAATTTCTTGTGCTGACCGATACCGATTGCTTTTATGCGGATCATTTCCTTAGACACCGCGAATCCGTTGCTCCTAGTTGTGCAAACGTACTCGATGAGGTCCTCTCCAAGTTTTGGGAACTTGCACTTTTCTAAAGGGAACCCTTCCGGTTTCGGGAAGCCTCGGCGAGCTCTTGCACTTGCATACATCAGCAGCGAACACACTTTTCGTCGACCTCAGACTTACGCCCGGCCTCCCGTTTACCGTGTTCCTCGGCGTATTTTGCCACTTGAAGTTTGAAGCCTGCAGTGCAGAACCGCCTGCGCTTCACATTGCGTTTTGCTCGCGTTCAAAAGCAGGCAGCCTGCCACACGACGGTGCATGCAACACAGCAGATAACGCAAGCAGTCCACACACTTCCGAACGAAGCACCGGATAACAAAGACCTAATGGCGCTGGGAAAGGCGCTGTGAAAACTGGAAAAAGAAAGCCGCGGAAATGTGTTGTGCAACGATGATGATAATAGATTCGGTGTGGGAAAAACTAACTGGTGCCATCTTGTAGCACTTTGAGGGACTAGGCGAGCTTTTGGCGCGTTTTAGTTTTTTTCTAAATTTCCAGCCGAAAGTGACTGGTGTGGGCTATACACGAGGGCGGCATATACAAGGGTAGATATACGGTAAAACTTTCGCATTAATAAATCCTCTGCACCCACACAGAAAGCACATCCGACCCGGCTGTTCTTGGTAGGCATGCTGTTGGAAGGCTGTTGGAAAGAATAAGCAAGAGCGCAAGAAACCAGTGCTGGCTGCAGGAAACGTCACCATTCCCGAGATTATTGAGTAGGTTTTGCAGAAAGGGGCCAAAATATGCTTTTGATTACAATGTGACAGCTCACGACCTGCTAGCCACCAACAGGAATATTGGACAGAAGACCAACGGGGAAGACCATGAGCGGTGCCTACTTGAAGGTGTAGTCTGCTTTTCGAAGTGTGCTTCAAAAACTGCCAGCCATCGCTGGAACCTTGTTATAGATTGTATCGTTAAGCTCTTCAAAGGACTCGATCTGCTACAAGTACATACCAGCACAAAAAGACTGAATATTCGTCGTCATGCATCGAGGCGCGTACAAGGAAAAAGCAGAACTTTGTGCGCGTCAGAAAAAACGATGTTTGCGTTAAAACCAAGTTTATGAACTTTTGCACGAATATGAGCTTCACTACGTTAGCCATTGAGATTTACAAATACAGAGGAAATACTCTGACAGCCTTTTTCACGGCCAAGACTCACTAACCTGGTATTCCTTTTAGCATGGAATGTACACATTGATGATATTTGCACTTTGTTCTTGCGTAAATTACATTTTTTACGGCATAAACTCAATAACTGTCCACCTAACGTGAAACTGCTTGCTTATTATTCATTAATTAGACCTACACTTGAACATGCACGCGTTCTCCTGGACCCGTTTACTAAACAAAAAATAAAATCTCTCGAAAGGGCACAGAGGAAAGCTGTGCGATTTATCTATTCAAAATTCTCTCGGCATGACTCTCCCTCATAAATGAGTGATAATGGCATTGAGCTTCTTGAGCAACGAAGGAAACATCAGCGATTGTGGTTACTTTGCATGCTTTTTAATGAAGATTTAGCAATTAACCCATCAACCTATCTGTTTCGTTCAACGTCCAGGCTTACTAGACAACATTATCCGAATTCACTAACCCCATATTTTGCACACACGGGTGTATTCAGGTTCTCATTTTTCCCCGAAGTATAACAGACTGGAATGACTCGTTGTTGCCTGTTCCCATTCACTTGTGCATTGTTTTTTGTATTATTGTTGTCTTTACCACCCTGCTTGGAGCTGAGCAAGGTCTGCAGTATGAAATAAATAAACAAACAATTATAAGTGAGAATGCCACCTGGCAGCAATGTGTCTGCAGTTATTTGTTAAAAAAGCTCAAGTTAATTAATGTGGGCGATCTCTTCCAGACCGATTAGTAGCAAGAAGTGTCAGTTTCTCAAGAACAGCAGCCGGGTCGGATACGCTTTCTCTGGGGATGTAGAGGATTTATCCTATTCTGTTCCTTAGACAAAACTTTTACTTGATGTGTAGGATTCTACTTTAAACGGGGGAACAAGCTTTTCAGTCTTCAACAGGTTTATGTCCTGACAGTTTTTTAAACCTTTTAGAATTTTATTAGAGTGTCACTTTTGTCGTTTGACAAGCAGCCTTTTCTGCAGCGTAATGGCACTTGTATAGGGTCCTGTGTGGCGCCTATTCTGTGTGCCATTTTTTTAAACTCATATTGATAGCATTCTGGTTGACATTTTATTGGAGGCCCAGCTTTGAAAGAACTTAGATACGTAGACGATTTTTTAAAATCTTTTTGAAACCTCGTAATGACTTTGGGGAAATCGGTTTTTCGGGCCCAAACCACAGAGCACAGCAAGGCACAAAGCGCAGAACGGCGTTCAGAGACAGTCAGCGGTTCCAGCAGCACCAACCCGAAGCACGCGATCGCAGAAAGCAGTCCCGCTGCCGCGCGGGCACTTCGTCGTTACAATGACCCCCGGCAAAAGAGGAGCCATCCTGGCGACTCAAGACGTGGTGCACATCACGGGTTCGTGGTAAGGCTTCAGGTGCCTAATGTGAACGGTTTCACGGCCACGGCAGCGGTGATCAGAGGAGGGTGTCAGTTATTCCACAACGTAGTTCAAGGGGAACTCTGAGAGACAACACGGTAAGGGCCGTGATATTTAGCGAGGAATTTTTACGACAGTGAAGGACGGCGAGAAGGGACCCAGAGCAAAACAAGGGAGCCGGCAGGTAGGCGCGCGTATAGAGCTGGCCAGAATCACGGTGTTCTTTGCGGCATTCTTCGGCATACTGGGCGATTTCAGAAGCAGGCGAGCAGTCAGAGGCATCAGGATGGTAGGGGAGAAAGGTGTCAAGCAGGCAGGTAGGTTCGCGTCCGTAAAGGAGGAGGAACGGCGAAAACCCAGTAGTAGACTGGACGAGGGGTTATAGGAGTATGTGATCAATGGGAGTACGAGGTCCCAGTACGACAGCAACGACGTTGGCGGCGGACGTCAGAGGCCTTGTAAAGTTCGCCGAAGGCGCAGCTCTCGCCTCAGGAACGGCGCTCACTAGTTTTCCGCTTCGCTGGGGCTGGAGCGGCGGCGCATCGGGGAGATGGAACGGCGCCGCGGAGAAGAGGAGCGGCGCGGCGTTGCAGACTGGCTGTCAGTTGTGAACAAAGATGGTGGCGGACGAGGCTGCATGCGGGAATGCTGCGTGTATGACCCGTATGCAGATGAAGTCATGACGTCAATAGGTGGATAGGGCTGATTGCGGCAGCAGCGAGCGACATGTCCGGCAATGCCACAGGCAAAACAAATGGGCCTGTAATCGCGAGTGCGCCATGGGCGACCGTAGGGAAGGGGCGCCGGCGCCATGTGCGGCAGCGATGGTGGTGGGGGAGCCCGATACGACCGAACAGGTCGCGGTGCCAAAGGCGTCGGAGAAATTGCCCGAGCGATGAGGAGCCGGGCGGGACAGGACTGTGGCGTAGGTAAGCGGGACAGCCACTGCCTGCTGAGGAACGGATGGCACGGCATCCGCGATCTGCAGAGCGTCCGCGACCTGTGCCTGTCTGCTGGAAGGTCGGAGGAAGTGCCGGTGACAGAGCTGGAACCCCATGCATGAGCGCGAGTTGACGCGCAACTTCTTCGCGGATGAACCGTTTTACCTCCTGCATGAACTGGGGCTCGCCTGCGAACACGGCATCAGCAGATAGTGCCTCGGCCTGTAGTATGGGGCGACGAGCGAGGACGCGTTGCTTGCGGAGCTCCTAGTTGCTCTGGCACAAGCTGATGAGGGAGGCAACGGTGCCCGGCTGCCTGGCGAGAGGCATTTGAAAGGCGTCCTTGTCGATACCTTTCATAATGTTCCCGATCCTAGCGGCCTCAGACATTTGAGAATTGACACGCTTGCACAGGCCCACCACGTCTTCCACGTAGCTGCTGAACGTCTCACCCGGCTGCTGCACCCGCTCCGACAAGCGCTGTTCAGCGCGCAGCTTGCACTGATCAGGACGCCAAATGCCTCGGTGAAATTCGTCTTTAAAGCCGACCAGGTGGTGATGTCCGCTCCATGGTTGCGGAACTAGAGGTTGGCGACGTCAGCGAGGTAGAAGATAACGTTATTTAGATTCATTGTGTCGTCCCAGCGGTTGTGCGTGCTTACCTTCTCGTAGAACGCCAGCCAGTCGTCGGCGTCATTGTCGCCGGCGCCGCTGAAGACAGCTGGGTCCCGCTACCGTGGCATGCCGGCGCAGATAACAGGAGCTGGCGGCGGTGGTGGCGGCTGTGGGCGGTGTCTTTCGGCATTTGTGTTGTAACGGTGCCGTTTATCAGCTCCAGGACGGGATCAAATTACACCTCCACCACTTGCAATGGGTTCGGGCACAAATCACAGCACGGCACAAAGCACAAAGCGCAGAACGGCGTCCACAGACAGTCAGCGGTTCCAGCAGCACCAACCCGAAGGAAGGAAGGAAGGAAGGAAGGAAGGAAGGAAGGAAGGAAGGAAAGAAGGAAGGAAGGAAGGAAGGAAGGAAGGAAGGAAGGAAGGAAGGAAGGAAGGAAGGAAGGAAGGAAGGAAGGAAGGAAGGAAGGAAGGAAGGAAGGCCTCAGACGTTGCTGGCACATACCCGAACGCGCTCGCCGTGCGGGCACTTCATCGTCGTTACAATGGCTTTGAGAAAGCAGTTCCGCAGGTATTAAGTACTTTCAGTGACCATGGCAGAGGCCTCGCTTTTACCCATGAACTTTTGCAGAATGGTGAGATAATCTTTTTAGGCCTGAGGCTAAGGTCACGTAATCGACACACCTGTAGGACGTACTTCCGGCGTGCGAAGAAAGAACTCTCTTCTCACTCCAAGACTAAAAAGAATCATTGCATCAGTCTGGATGGAGTCTGCGCTTCGAAAGTCGTGTCGGCATGAAATTCATGACAGCTCTGAACACCAGGTACGCGCAGGCTGTTGGCGGCAGGCTCCCCTTCTTGAGTGCTCATGGCGGTTGCCGAAACACTCCTGAAGAAATTTGGACATCGGCGAAAGATGGCACAAACAACGCGCAAACGCCAAACCTGAGGTACTGCCTTATGTTCATAAGGTCTCGCATAACATTAAAAAACTGGCAAGCGGGCACAAAGTGCCACTTGTATTCTCAGTGCCAAATAAGTTGGCGAAGCTGTGCCTCCGCATCTGCGGTGACAGTGAGCGCAATTCCAAAAAGCATCATGAAGAAGCCTTCGTCGGATGTTCCTTATAGAAGTGGTGTATACGCGATTCCACTGTCCTGCAGAGGGTGGTATATCGGGCAGACGGGGCGTTGCCTCAACCGTTTAAGGGACCATGCGCAAAACCTTAAGCAACAAGATAAGCTGGCGAATTTTGTTTCGCATGTTATTGATTCCCAGGAGCGACATTTCTACTGCCAGATTTCTAAGCACCTGGTTGCCTATTAGGGCAAATGGCCATCTGCATTGCTCGTCACTGATTCGCGGTAGCTGAGATCTGAGAATCTGTGAAGCTGAGAATAACTGCCGTATAATCAGCCAGTGTCTCCGTCTGCTGGGCTTGGAGTTGTTGCGTTAGTTGTTCTGTAATTGCCTATTGCATTTTATTGATAATCTGTTGGACTTGGGCAAGAATGTTTTGTGTGTTTAAAAGTCCCGGAAGGGAGCAGCAGTTTCCATTTGGTAGCGAGGTGCTTGAAGTGGTAAAGCAATACGTCTACTAGGGCAGGTAGTTACAGCAGGTCCAAATTACAAGAGCGAAATAACTGGAAGAATAATAATAGGGTGGAGTTCATTTGCCAGGTTCTCTCAGATTATGAATGGCAGTTTACCAATAGTCCTCAAGAGAGAAGCTTATGAAAGCTGTATTTTATCGATATTCACCTATGGGGCAGAAACGTGGAGGCTAACAAAAGGATACAGCTTAAGGTAAGGACAACGCAGTGAGCTATGGAAAGAAAACAATATGTGTAACATTAAGAGACCGGAAGCGAGCAAAGTGGATCAAGAAACAAACGTAGGTTAATGACATCCTAGGCGAATTCAAAGGGAAGAAATGTGCGTAGGCAGGGCATGTAATGCGAAGGCAAGATGACCGCTGGTCCTTAAGGTTAACGGAGTGGACTCCAAGAGAAGGCAAGCGTAACAGGGGGCGGCAGGAAGTCGGGTTGGCGGATGAGATTAAGAAGTTTGCGGCGATACGATGGCCGCAGCTGGCACAGGACTGGGTTAATTTGAGATACATGGGAGAGGCTTTTGTCCTGTAGTGGGCGTAGTTGGGCTGATGATAATGATGAGTGCTGACGTGGGTGTTTTCGGTTTCTGGTGCTGCTTTTGGATTACATTGGCCTGTTCAGGCGGAGGTGTGCAGGTGGGGTGTGTATGCTAAGCGCAGAGTTGCAAGTTAGTATTCAAGGATTCATACGTAGCATAGCTCATTTACTAGAAGAGTGGCCAAGAATTTGGCAGCTCCAAATGTCTTCACAAATTGTGAGCTTAAATAATGAATACTAATGCGTCTGCTGTGGAGAGACAAATATTCGCCTAAAATTGGTCAGTATCCAGGAGTATAGAAACAGAGGAAAGAGAAAACTTCCACCTCTCATTCCTGACTGAGTAACTCACCGCATTTCCCTTCTCTAAACTGGCTTCGTGTCCACGTAGATACAGTTTATCTTCCAAGAAGGCTCTTATTGGTCGTATTGCGTGTCATCAGCTCGTAGCGGGTGATTCAATTCTGTGTAGTAGTAGTCGAGGTTTCTTGATAAAATGATAATAAAAAGGAAGGAAAACGTTTTTGCTAGCCCCGGCATCTGCCATCGCTACAGAAGCACCTGAGCTGGGGCAGCGGAAATAAGGATAGCAGGCAGAATGGAGGATGCGGAGAAGGTTTTAAAGACAGCATTCTCACTTACGCTGAAGTGTCCTCGTCTGTTGGGCTTGGAGTTGTTGGGTTAGTTGTTCTGTCATGGCCAATTGCATTTGATTGATAATCTGTTGGACTTGGGCAAGAATGTTTTGTGTGTTTAAAAGTCCCGAGCTGCAGTTTCCATTTGGTATCGAGGTGCTTGAAGTGGTAAAGCAATACGTCTACTAGGACCTACTAGGACAACGGTTCCGGTGTCATCATCTAACGCGACAACGTACCTCACGACATAAACAATGATGACGTCACCACGAAGCACCACCGATGCTTGGAGCCGGGTGCCAAGCCGATGTCTGCAACCACCAGTCATCAACTCACCCCCTGCAAGGTTACAAATGGGCGGATATCTGGTCCTTATTAAAGACGGATGCTTTCAGTCAACTAATGATCTCAAACCTTTCTTCATCGTTCCGTAATCAGGACGTGGGTCAATTTTAGTGTTAGTGAAAAACAGTGCTTGAGAGGCGAGAGCGAAGAAGAGAGGTACTCACCACACACGTCGGACATGCATAAAAGTGTTAACCTCTTTGCGCGCTAACGGCGCCCTCTTCCATGGCTTCCCTCTCGTGTTTTTTACGTGCCTGCTGGTAGTCCCTTACCTGGTCCACACGAGCGGAACCATCCCGCCTGGGTGTGGGCAAACAACAACAAATCCTGGTGCGCGAGAAAAGTGGCGAACAAAGAAGTACAAAGAGCCGGAGGCTGTTCCATTGTTTCGCCAGCCGCGACTTCTAACGAAACCAAGGATGTCTGCGACGATCCTCATATGACCAGAATGGGTTCCCAGCCGCCTTCGAGAACCGACGCCTCGCCGCCGAGACTCGACGACCTCGGCGCTCACGTCCCCGTGTACCCGATTGCCAGAGTGCCGGCGGCTGGACTGCACCCTGGAGCATCACAAGAGGATCCGGACATTGTGGTCATAATGCAGCCGCCCTTGGTTCCCCATCCCAGTCCAGAAGAAACAGCGACATCTCCAGAGCTCCGGTTTCAGGACCGCAATGAAGAGACCGCTCAGGACGAACGCTTGTGCATGCAAGCCTGGGTTCTGTGCGCACCTGTATGCTTCCCGCTCGTGTTTGCTTCGTGGCTGCTGCTGGTCCCTTACCTGGTCCATGGAGCCATCCCGCCGGGGGATGGACAAATGCGCACGTTGCCAACATATCCCTCGCAGACAGTACCGGCGCCAACATTTAGCATGACAAGTCCCACAGCTTCATTTCCGGCGACATTTACGATTCCAAGCCACTCTTGACCATCCCTTCCACCGTCAGCGTTTACGGTGCCAAGCTACGTACCCTTCTTCAGCGCTCACACTTGCGCCAACGCTTATAGTGCCATCCTCTCGGGTGCCAACGTCTCTTTCGCCATCAACAACGGTGACATCACCTTCAACAACGGTTCCAGTGTCATCATCTAACGCGACAACGTACCTCCCGACGTCAACAACGACGACGTCACCACAGACCTCCACCGACGCCTGGAGCGGGGTGCTAAGCATATGTCTGCAAACACCCGTCGTCAACTCACCCCCTGCAATATTACAAATAGCCCCTCACTACAACGGCTCGGCCTCAAATCTGAACACCATGCCCTTTTTCTGTGCCTACAACAACAAGGAGGTGATAACAAACAGAACACGGTGGCAATTCTTGTTCGAGACATTGCTGTTTTCCTTCTGCCCTTACGTCATCTACTGGTCGGTGGGAATCGAGAATGGATTGCTGACGAGCCGACTGCCCAGCTTTGACCGCCAGCACGGCCTACACCAACTGCGGAACATCACAGACAGGCTTGGATTTCCAGGAATCAAGATACTTTTGGCCTTGGGCGGCTTCGAAAATGATGCGCCGCATTTTTCGAGGCTGGGTCGGGACAGTGCTACGATGGACCGTCTGATGCTAAGCGTGATTAACGCTATGAGTGATTTGCGCCTGAACGGGGTAACTGTTGAGTGGAGGAAGCCGAGGGCTGGCTGCGGTTCCAGCAGCGACCCTGATGTACTTGCGCTCCTCTTAAACAGACTTCGACAATCCTTCAACCGTTATGGCATGAACCATATTGTTTCCGTTATGTTGAGACCCGAACCTGTCTACGAAGCCGTAGTGGACAGAGTCGCTCTTGTAGTGTATTACTTTTTTATTGGAAGAGAGCTTGTGTATTCGTATGGTCCGGCTGTATCACCTGGTTTCTGCTCTCGTTTGACTGGCAGATTCCAATAGGAAATGCGGTGGTGCGCGCTAAATGCGCCGCGGGCAGCTCTTGTCCAGCTGTGCTTTGTGGAGTACTTGTGCCATAAACATTGGACGCCATGTATATAGAGCCCTTTTCTACACTGCGTGTAGGCTTCGGGGCTTCTGTAGGAATGACAGCTCCGCAATGTCCTCCGGCGTGTCGCATTTCGCATTCAACGGTCAAAAGAACTCGACGAACCATCCCGTTGTGTACCTTACGACCTGCTCTTCTGACACACTTAGGGAACGGGCCGACCTTAGACACCTGCGCGGACCAACGAATTCCTCGAGTTACAGGGGACCTTGCGTGCTGGCGATAAATTTGCACACGGATAACTTTGCCAAGCAATGCGCTTCAAATTGCAACCACGACATTCTCACGGAACACCTGTACTACGCTATGCTCGTCCAGACAGCGACTCGGGGCTCTCTTCTGAATGCGGCTCCGGCGTGCTAGCGAACTTATACAGTCTGCCATTTTGAAGAACAATCTATGCAGCCTGGAAGATGCAGAATGCACTTATTAAAGCATATATTAACCCCTGGTCTCTTGAGTTACTCCTTAGAGATGCTTGATGTATCAGGGCTTTATCCGCAAATTGGTTGATATTTTTAAGACGGCCTTGTTTGCCATTCTGCGATTTATTTTTTCGGCGTTGCCACTTATTCCAAGCCGCCGCTGTGGCTCAGTGGTTGTGGCGCTCGGCTGCTGACCCGAAAGACGCGGGTTCCATCCCGGCCGCGGCGGTTGCATTTCGATGGAGGCGGAATGTAGAGGCCCGTGTACTTTGCGATGTCAGTGCACGCACAAAGAACCCCCGGGGGCCGAGAATATCCGGACCCCTCCCCTACGGCATCCCTCATTGCCTGAGTCACTTTGAGACGTTAAACCCCATAAACCAAACCAAGCTTCTCCTTCTATGGTCTATCGGGTTTCTAAACAAAATAAAACGCTGTCGGCTGCAAAGGAATACGATGGATGATTAATAGTGCTTTTCACTTTTAGGTTTTATTTTTTCGGGACTTCGGCGGGTAATAATCGCGCCATATTTTTTTTACCTGAAGTTCCGGAACAAACCTAGTCACTGTTGAAAGAGAAATTGAAAACGTTTTTTGAGGGAAGAAAATGCACAGTAATTATTTCACATCTCTGTGGAACACCGAATAGCGTCGTAAAGGAAGGGAGTAAGGTGGGAGTTTTACTAATTGCTGCGTGATAGAACTTCATCTATCCTTCGCCTAATTTTAGTATCGGATGGTTTGATAAGGCTTCTGACAGACTGTCATGTTGACGACAGATTATCGGATCATATAGAATGCCGGTAGCTACTTTCAGTATGTCTCCATCCGTCTCTCCGGGTGACCCAAAATTAGAGCTCTGAATTTTCAGTCCGCACACAATGCGAGTGGCCTAGATTACCTTGAAGCTTCCATTGATGAATTCATGTACTTCTATGAATAACATGCGAGCACTGATGATTTGTGTTATTTCTTTTCCAATGTCGTTATCCACTGCATTGAGCAATTTATTGCAAAGAAGCTTAAGAAGTGCGAGAAGTCCATGGATCAACAGAGAAATTATTCATGAACAACGTAAAATGAGAAGAAAATGGGAGAGAGAGAGAGAGACTCTTTAATGAAGAAACAGAGAATTTAGCCGGCGTTTCAATATCGCTGGCATGTTACTCTGCGTAGGGAGGGGAAGAAAATGGAAAGCATGTTCCCAAAATAGTAATATAGCTGATAAAATCAGCATTCGCAGTATGAGACAAAATTTGAAACGTCTCATTAGTGACTCAAAAGACCGATTTTGCAAAGTAACGTTAAAGAATTTCTTTTCCGAAGCACCGGATAAGATTTGGCGGTACGTAAATCTGTTGACTGAGCAGCGCTTTTCTAATGACGAAATTAACACTGAAGAGAAAGCTGATCAAATTAATATTTTTTCTCGTCCTTTTTACTAAAGAAGATGGCAAAGTTCCAATCCTCACCGACTACTCTGCTCATCCTCCTATTTCGGACATTAGGATAACCTAAGAAGGTGTCCTGAGTCTTTTGCATATAATATTGACACACACACACACACAAAAAACCCGCACCAGATGGTATTCCTAATGAATTCTTAGTCAGGGATGCTGAATGGGTACTCAAGTTATTTGCGGAAATAATTCATTCGTCAGTTGTGAACGGTTCCTTCCACACCGCATGGAAACTAGTCAGAATAGTTTCGGTTCATAAAACACGTTAGCAATTACCGGCCTGTTTTCCTTACTAGGGCTTGCTCCAAAATGCCAGAACGCATTATATCCGAACACCTCTCCAACTACCTTGAAATGTATAACTTATCACCAGTACATCATGGTTTCCGCAAACGTCTATCTACGATAACGCAGTTAGTTGAAGTGGTTCATGACGCTTCAGAAACGATAAAATTTCGCGGACAGATGGACCTTATTTATCTAGACTTTTCTAAAGCCTTTGTTAAAGTTTTGCATCCCACACTTTTGCTAAAAAATCAATGCAGTGTTCAAGAATGCCAGCCTCACTAAATGGTTCACCTCGTGCCGACAAAACCGCCAGCAATATGACGAAATCGGCACGTACAGGTCCAGCTTAAAACCGGTGTCGTCGGGAGCGACCCAGGGAAGTGTCCTTGGGCTACTCCTTAAGTACTTCTTGTTTTTATTAATGACCTGCCTAACCTCGTTTCTGGTCCAATAAGATTATTTGCCGACGACTAACTTGTTTACACTAAGAGCTAGTGACCGAATAAAGTTGCAGAGCAGCCTAGAAAACATTATGAATCCCATAAAACCGGTATGCCTGTCTACTACTAGGAAAAAGAAGATCCTGCAATTTTCGTATCGCATGCATGAGAACAAGCTTGGAAGGGCACAGGAGCACAAATATACTAGTTTAATGTAGAGAACCGACTTGAAATGGAATAGACAACTCGAGGAAAATTGTAATAAGGATAACAAAGCGCTTTGGAGTCAAAAGCGCAATTTGAACAGTGCATCGCCAGAAATTAAATAAATTGGCTTACAGGACATTGGTTAAACTTATAACTGAGTGCCGGAAATTGTTTGGGATCCTTACTTCGAGAAAGACGGTAACCAATTGGAAATGATTCAGAGGTTAGCTTCCCGCTTTATATTCAACAAATATGATCGATTTCATGCCCCTTCTAAGTTATGTCAGTTTGCAAATCTTCCCAATTTAGAAATAAGGACCAAGTATGACGGGTTGAAATTTCTGTTTCTTATTATAAACAATTAAATAAAAATCAACAGGGCTGACTGTTTTGATATTCTTGATAACAAAACCACTAGACTCCGCCACGGCATGTATATTTCGCTTCCAGTAACCCGTAACGATGAATTTAAGTAAACTTTCTTTCCTAGAGCTATTATAAAATGGAACATGCTTCCCGATTCACTAGTTAAGTCTGATTCTCTCAATGCTTTTTTGAATAATTTAGACAATGATGTATATTCCGGGAAAGCAGGGTACTAACAAATTTGTGCTCTTCACTTATTGTTTGTCGGTCCTGTCTATAGCATTATCCTTTAAATATACTTAAGGGCGCTTGAGTTTCGCATTGTGTCTGTGTGTGCCATGGTGTGCTGTATGGATTTTATAGATTCCTGCTGTCCTGTGTAATCAGTGTTAATTCATACGTATATTCGCATACTTCTGTTATCCATTGTGATCAGTTATTTGTTTGCATGCATTGCGCGTTAGCTTTATTCGATTTGTTGGATTTGCTTGTTTCTCCTTTTTTATAAGATTTCCGCTCCTGTAATAACCCTTAAACAGGGCTGATGGTATACAGATAATTTTATTTCTCTAAAAGAGAAAAAGGCCGCTGGGCAAAAAGCTACTGCAGAGTAGCTTCATTAGGTCTGGGGCCCCCTTCAAGGCAGCAGAGAGCATACAGAATTCATAAACATAATAAAGCACAGGGTGAATTTGGATAAGCCATGCAATTTCGAAGCGCAGTAAAGACGAAACATGTAAGATTCTTTTTTTTTACCAATTTAATCGAAGTGAGCATGACGCAATATGACAGGCAAGAAGAACAATACTTGAAATCGTAATCGGACATCTAGAACACAACGCTAATAATAAGTTCTAATTAATAGACATGAGTACAAAATAAGGTGTATTAAATATGAGATAATAGAGATAGGGAGGCGAAACTTTTTGTTTGTGAGGAGAGACAGAGAGGATGTACAAGCATGTACAACAAACAATATTTAAGGGAATAAACTGTCATTATCCTCTATACAACAGAGAAAATTTCTCATACATTTAATTTCAAGCCGGCTTTTTCCCACCACCATTCATTTGAATTAAGTGTGTTAGTAACAAAGAATTGCATCATTTGCCTCCCATAGTTTGTGCGAACCTGAGGTACCGTCCATTTGTTTCTTTGACGTGTCAGAAAAGAAGGAAGAAAGAAATTTCCTGGGTAAAATTTCCCTGGCACTCGCTTCTGATTAGCTGCTTAGGGCGCAGTTAGAAGAATGTTTGTGCGCTTTTCGCAGTCTTGGTTCCCCGGGCCCAGTTCATTTTAGCCGCTGCCGGTAGCACCAAACTGACCAGTCATCGACCACAACATGAGCCTAGTCCCTGTGTTATTTCTTGCAGTCATTATTGGCTACTGAGGACTTCGGAGTGCTAAGCAAGAATCGTGGGGCTCGACACGGCCAAAGTCGGACGCCGTCAACAGAAGTTAGAGTTTAGAGCAACTCAGTAACACCTGCTCTTGTGTGCAGGAAAGCAAAATATCTCGGACGTTAAAAGCGCTCATTGTGAGGACGAGGGTGAAAGAGGAACAACGAAGTGAAGGCAAGGGAGGACGAGGGAGCTTTACAAAATCAGGGTGAGGGGGTTAAGGATTTAGTGTTGAGGGTGAGGGAGCAGAGTCAAAGATGAGGACATCTGCCCATCTTTGGTGTAGAGCGCCGCGGATGGAGCGCTGCTGGAGGCGGGCTTGCGTTGACGTCATTTGACCTCACAAGACTGGTATGGAACAGCTGTAATTATGATGCCCCTGTCATCGTCCAAAAAAGCTCTGGTCTCATTGGAACGCGGCGCCGGTCGCGTTCTTTCAGCCGCTGGCCCCCGGAGTCGCGGCTGTGGCGGGAACAAAGCAGATCGGCACAGCCAGAATTTACGGCTTAAAGAAAGTTCTTGCATGGCCGGCGTTCACTGCTGAGTTTCTCTTTCTGTTCGAGGTCGCGCGGACAGTCATAAATCCACGAAACGTATAGGCTGGAGTAGGTCCGCTGTGGAAGAGGCTGTTTACTGTACCTCCATGCGTCGTCCTGTCTTCCTTTCACGTGAATGTTTTACGTTGTGCTAACATTTACAGAAGTAGAAATCGCTGGCCGCGCACAACATCACATGGAAGCGTAATTCGAGTGTTATCCGTACAGGCCCACTGTGCCGGAAGGTGTGCTACCACTGTATGAAAACGGCGCATCGCTCGGACGTCCACTCGTATACCCGAACATCACACCCTGACCCACGCACGGAGTGGAGACACACTATGAATGCGAGCGCCGCTATAGCCCCCATCAGAAAAAAAAAGCGGTAGAGTTTTAACACAGTTAAACCGAGTAGACGTGCAAAAGCACGAGTTCATTCTTTGCCTCTTCTTTCTGGAATCTGCAAGTGCACGCAACCGCGTTTCTCGCTCTTCATCTCCCCACCCTCTGTCCACTTGGCGGCAGCTAGCTTGATGCCCTCCTCCCATTGGCTGTAGCTAGCGCGACAATCCTCCGAACCAACCCGAGCTTACCCGCGTTACTCCGAGGTTCCACATAAGATTCATGGTTGGGTTTTGACGTCTTCAAGTAGTGCATTTGCACACGCACACAAAAGAACCATTGGAACCAATTGAAGCGTTGGAAAAAGCAGCCGTCTAATTGACAGGTCACGTTCCAGATGGATACTCAGTTGGATCAGTCTGCCAACTGGTAAACACGTTGGTCTTGCCGACTGTATCCAAATGGTCGGTCCTAAGGCACGTAATTTATCCATGTGAGCATTTGCATACTTGACAAACACGGAAAAACTAATATGGCTTTTATAATAAGAAATATCTGCAGCTTAGTCAGGTAAATTGTATAGAACATTTGTTGAGCCTGGCGCATGATAGGCTTAGCTGCTTATGTGCCATTAAACCCAACACAACGCAACACAGAACATTTGTGTCATGTATGCAGTTAAGTGGTAAGCTCCACTAGCCTCAGCGTGAGAGTTCCTCGTATGGGGTATACGTGTAGGACGTTTCAGGAAAGAGTTCTTGCGCTATCATAACCGGGGTCGTGGCGGATATTACAAAACGGGTTCCAAATGTCCATTCGTGGGCTAATTGACCAGCATGTGTTAATTAACTTCTTAATTATGTCAGTTAGGTGTTTGGTTGCAATGATGAAATGGAGAAAGTCGTCAGGGCATCCCATGTCCACAATTAGACCTGCGAAAATGTAACATCCTGCTGCTCTACTCTGCTCAGAACTGCAGCTTTCCAGGCGGCCACAGCGGGCGCCCAGGGGTCCCTTAGCACCCCAGAGCCACTCCCACTTGCTGATGCCACTCTGAGCTGCATGCCACCGCTTTGGAATCAAAGCAAAAACTGAAAATTCGAAAAATGGAACCAAAGTAAAAATGAAGTGCTAGTGCACCAAGTTCGCGCTAGGCCCACTTACGCATATCGACAGTAATTTAAAAAAAAAAGTTATTCTATCCAGATGCCGCTTCGGTCGTAAATAGCCTCGAAGACGGCTAGCTATCGCGTTTGTGACTCACCGCCGTAAGTTGTGGGCTCTGCGTTCTGTTGGTGCCGAGGAACCTTCACCGAAATCGTTAAGGTTGCAAGAGTAAAGCATGCGAATGGCCAAGAGGCCAACACCCAAAGCCAAGGGTCGGGGTGGGGGGGGGGGGGGGGGGGGCGGCTGCAGGGATCAGCTCGGTGGCTCCTCTGCCAGTCAGGAGCGGATATATGGGTCGCTCTTAGACGGCGTGGCTGGTGGATGGGGGGCCGGATTTGAATCACGTTTTCTTCAGATTTTTGTCGCCGAAAATGGGGTTGAGTATGATTTTCCTATGCAAAATTTGTCGCTTGCAGGGATTGGAAGGTGGGGGGGGGGCGCCCCTGCTGCCAGTGCAGTCGGCACAGACGTCCTGTGGCATCGTTCTCCTGTACTGCCACACTTATGCGCTGATAAAAAGGGGATGGAAACGTTCGTTTCTACATAACAGTATAAATACGAGCTTTAGGGCAGAATACAGCACCAGAGCAATGGCAGAACGGGCAAGCTACTGTAAGCTGCCCGGAGCCGTTGCCGTGGCAGGTGGCGGGTGTGTACCGGCTGCCGGAGGCATTGCGACCCAGGTCGATCTTTGTGAGTTCGGGCTCTCCGTAATGACTCCTGGGGGGAAAGAAGTGGGTCCACCGATCAATGGCGCAGAATGCGTCCGGTAACGTGCGGAGCATCATGCATTTGGAGCGCGGAACTGTACCAGCCGGAAGAACGCGATCGGGAAGGTAGTCCACTTCTCGACCTCTCCTGATGGGGCTTCCAATGCGAGCGGGCAGAGGCTGAGGAACTACCATCTCCCCTCTGCCACGTTCGCAGGAGGAGCCGCCGCTGCCGACTCTGCCGAGGCCATTGCAGTAGGGCTCCGTGAACGTAGTCAGCTGCGAGCTGGAATCTTCTGCGCCTCAATTGTGAGACGGTAGGTGCAGTGGTGGGACCGGTGGCGATTTCGACGTCTCCCTTGTCCGACGCAAAGGTATCCAGCAGACCTCTATTGTCCTCTCCACTCGGCGCAGAGTGGCCTGTTCTCGTATGTTCTCAGCGCACGATCTCTCACCGGCGGCTGCTCGCGGACAGACCGCGAGGGTGAAGGTGTGAACCATCTCGTCGTGGAACACACCGCGGTTGAGAGCTGAATGGTTCAAAGCACGCCGTTTTTTTTTTCACAGCCGAAGTAGTGCTCCTGTCCGCGCGAGAAAGGTTTTCTTGGTGGCGAAAGCCTCAGCGCCGGCAGCACCATCTACCAGCCACAAAAACTTCAATAGACTGCCTAGATTCCGAATCCAATATGGCTGTCAGATTCAGATTCAGGCAATTATTTTTTCGAGGCGGCAGAAGGCGACACTAACCGCTACACACGTGGCGTTACAAGGGTGAGCAGATCTGCAGACATCGAACGAGACATCACAAACCATGCACGAATAACATTTTTTTTTCTGGGCGAAAAAGACGAGGACAAAGCAAGGAAACGCGTACTACACTTACGAGCGCTTCATAACTGCGTTTTTTCCTGTTTGGATCTGCACCAAACCTCGGCCAATCCCCCCCAACATAAGTATGTGCCATCGTTTTTGAGGCAACAACAACAACAGCTTGCAACTGCGCTTGTGAGTGTGGTACGTGCTTCATTTTACGCTGTCCTCGTCTTTTTCGCGCAGTAGACACCGAGCACAATACCACTAGCCCGAAAGATTTTACTGCGATAGCAAATCCGCAATTTAGAAAAAAATGCACGCGGATCTGCAAAGGAGGGAGGGCAGGACACGTAATGCGAAGGCAAGATGGCCGCTGATCCTTTAGGGTAACGGCCTGGATTCCAAAGGAAGACAAGCTCAACAGGGGACGGCAGAAAGTTAGGTGGCCGATGATCGACATTAAAAAAATTGATAGGGTGGCCGCAACTGGCAAAGGACAGGCTTAATTGGAGAGGCATGGGAGAGGCCCTTGCCCTGCAGTGGTCGGTGTCAAGCTGCTGATGACGTTGATAAAATGAAAGCTCATCGGGCTTTTTTTCTCTCAATATGCACCGATAAACAGCTCGTGCGTTTGTTAGCTTTTAAGTCATTCGGCCGCCTCTGTTTAAGTGGACAGAAATAGCATCATGCAGTGGTCGCCGCTGATTTTTTAGCGATAGCTACATTGCGCTAGCATGGACGAAGATGGAGGAACACCCAGCGAAATGGAGCGGCGAAAGACTTACTTTGCAATTCGACTGAGCAAGTTCCACTCGGCCAGCTGTAGCTATCGCGTCACTCCAGGTTTAACCAGAGCTAAAACACAGCCGTTTTTTTCAATGCGATATCTTTATAGAAGCCTCATCAGGAAGAAAATGAGTCGTCGGAAGATGGATTCACTGATTGGGTGGAGGAGACTGGAGTCACCCATTAGCTGGAAGGGACATCACCAGGTCGGAAGTGACGTCACTTCAGGTAAACGCATCAACAGCTTTTTATGCTATCGCAATGGCAATGTAAATTTACTGAGATGTCTCTGTGAATTTTTTTCTATGCGTCGTGGATGCAAGTCGTGAGTTGTTCACTATATGCTCCGTGCCCAAGTATGCCATTAATTAATTGAAAAAAAACCTGCCTTCAATCTGCCTATTTGTATTGCTATGCTAACGTAGTCAACGCCTCCTGGTTGCGTGTCGTGCAGCTACCAGACGAGACACTTCTGGTCGGGGCTCATTATGGTTCCAGTCTTGCAACCGAATGCGCTCGAGAACCTCTCGAAGTTCATCAGGGGAATCAGAGTCCTGCGGAAAAGAAGACGGGAAAGTTAAGGGAATCAATGAATGAACTATCGAACAAATAAACAAGTGAGAAGGCGTATAATTTAAACTTCGACTTTTGTGAAAAGAAATCTTTGTTTTGAGTGCACACAGAGGCATGGCATGCATCTATCGCATTCAGAGGACACGGGGTTTAAGTAAACGCCGCCATTATACGTACCGCCATTTATGATCTTCCGTTACCCAGACCAGTGCGTGCTCACTTTGAATGCAGGTTTGCAAGTCTTTTTTAAGGGCTCAGACAACCGGCCCTTGCGTACGTCATTAACGAAACTAGCTTTCATTTTTGACTAAGCACACTATTCAGGATACCGTGGTCTGCAAAAAGCATCCCCCCCCCCCCCCTCAATGGAGGCCGCTCTGCGAGCTGCTCAACCAGCTGGCCAAAGCATGGCTAGTTGACAGAGCTCTCTCCGTGAGGCCCAGGCCCACAGACTCTTGGAGAAGTTGAAGCCCAACGTTGAGGACCTTAAGTTTTTTTTCTGAAAATGAAGTTCCTCCTCCTCCTTCCCCCCAGACTGCCCCCTCCAAGAGTTATCCATGAATCCGTCTCTCCATAGAAGCCCCAAGGGAAAGAACAACGCCAGCAGACATACGCCGGCCTAGATGTTGAAGCGGGAATTTTAGAAGGCGCCCACAAATTGGCTACCGCGCATTACACCGGCTAAGCCTGTTCGAAATCCTAGCTGGTGGCATGCGCCCTCAAGGCGAAGATCAACCTGCGCCACAAACATACGCCATGACCTGGAAGCAGTCCGCCTCCTATAGTGGCAACTTCCATGCGCTGTTTCTGGGCTCATCGCAGTTGTGGTGAGCACTAGTATACGGTCCTATGTAAAGAGCATGTTGTAGGGTCCTGCACTATGTCAATGTCCATGTGACAGTGTGTCACTTAGTGGCGTGCCTCCTTACCTGAAGCGATTGGGTGCCTGCTCTCTTGGGCGCAGGAAATGGTAAATGGAATGCTTGCGCGTTACTTCGCACCTGGACTGCGGGCGGAAAGAAAACGAAAGAAAACACCACAAGGTTATTCTGCATGATTCGAGACCCTTTTCTGCTTTGTGTGGGCACAGTATGAACCCATCAAAAATGAGAAGTGTAGTGTGATTAGTTAAGAAAAGCACACGGAAAAAGGGTTCTAGAATACGCGCGTTCTGTAAGAGGGAAATGGAAATGTCAGAAAAAATTGACCGATATATTTCTCCTCATCGGGGTGAAGAAAGGTTAGGGGTATTTCTGCTGGCCCTAGACCTCTGCTCTTTCTCCATAAAGCGGCCACAATGGAATATGAAGGCTGACCAGGCCCACTCTAATCCCAGGACCACCCACAAAGACCTGACCATTTGTGTAACACCATCATTTGCCACCCCGTCCAGAGAGAAGTTGGACTATAGCTCCAAAGCAGCTTGAAGCAACAAAAAGATCCATTCAGCTCACAGCGATCATTGCCTTTGTACAACGTTAGCGGTATGGTCGAGTTTCTCATAGACAGCGCCGCCGCTGTAGTGCGTAGTGATCGTAAAGTTCTCGGGAGCAATGTGGCCCGGCGGAGAAGGCGCAGACAAGGGAGAAGCAAGACAGAGAACAAATGATAGAACGTCCGTCTGTCTGTTCGTCTGTCCGTCCTGTCCGTCCTGTCCGTCCGTCCGTCCTGTCCGTCCGTCCGTCCGTCCGTCCGTCCGTCCGTCCGTCCGTCCGTCCGTCCGTCCGTCCGTCCGTCCGTCCGTCCGTCCGTCCGTCCGTCCGTCCGTCCGTCCGTCCGTCCGTCCGTCCGTCCGTCCGTCCGTCCGTCCGTCCGTCCGTCTGTCTGTCTGTCTGTCTGTCTGTCTGTCTGTCTGTCTGTCTGTCTGTCTGTCTGTCTGTCTGTCTGTCTGTCTGTCTGTCTGTCTGTCTGTCTGTCTGTCTGTCTGTCTGTCTGTCTGTCTGTCTGTCTGTCTGTCTGTCTGTCTGTCTGTCTGTCTGTCTGTCTGTCTGTCTGTCTGTCTGTCTGTCTGTCTGTCTGTCTGTCTGTCTGTCTGTCTGTCTGTCTGTCTGTCTGTCTGTCTGTCTGTCTGTCTGTCTGTCTGTCTGTCCGTCCGTCCGTCCGTCCGTCCGTCCGTCCGTCCGTCCGTCCGTCCGTCCGTCCGTCCGTCCGTCCGTCCGTCCGTCCGTCCGTCCGTCCGTCCGTCCGTCCGTCCGTCCGTCCGTCCGTCCGTCCGTCCGTCCGTCCGTCCGTCCGTCCGTCCGTCCGTCCGTCCGTCCGTCCGTCCGTCCGTCCGTCCGTCCGTCCGTCTGTCTGTCTGTCTGTCTGTCTGTCTGTCTGTCTGTCTGTCTGTCTGTCTGTCTGTCTGTCTGTCTGTCTGTCCGTCCGTCCGTCCGTCCGTCCGTCCGTCCGTCCGTCCGTCCGTCCGTCCGTCTGTCTGTCTGTCTGTCTGTCTGTCTGTCTGTCTGTCTGTCTGTCTGCCGTATGTCTGTCTGTCTGTCTCTGTCTGTCGGCTACCTATGGCAACGTGGCCTAGGTACGCTTTGGAACGGACATTCTCATTACACTGGGGTTCTTACAGTTCTCGTGGACACTCCGCTCAGGGTAAGGGGAGAAATTCTGGAAGTATATACATTTTTTCTCTGAACTGTTTAGCCATTTTCTTGGTGCTTGCACCGACATTAGCTGCTACAAACGCCGCATTGGGGAGGGGTTATCAGGGTTCAAGTGGTCTTAGAACCCATATACATAATATGCTATACAGGCTGTTCAGATTTAAGTGATGAGGATGCTTTAAAAAGGAAGCAAATGAGGGCAAAAACGTGCAAGCCTGCCGAGGGGACATGTGAGGATATATTGATTGTTATAGGTGGAATCTTACAACGCATGAAACATTTGTGCCGGTAAAAACTTCCCGTTGAAAAATGCGCGTCTTCAGAACTTCTGGGTGTGCAGACCTGACCAAGTGGCGCGACATTGCGCCCTTAGTAAGTGTAAGCCGCATACGAGGCGTGTTCAACAAGTTTTGTATCTAGCTTCGGCTGTTACTTCTCTAAGTTATGGAAATACTTTCAAATTAATATGGCCTCTTTCTCAGACGCTCGTCCTCTTCTGAAGCAGTCTCCGCTATAGCGGCGGTTCTTTGTAGCCCCCGACGGATAGTCTCCGTGTGACATCGTGTACGAGAATTCGAGCGGCAGCTGCTGACGACGACAACGGCACAATGCAGCGTGTTTTGCCTAGACGCGAAGTGCAAACCCTGAAGATGGTCCTTCATTTTGAAAAAAACCACAAAGGTGTCGATAACGCGAGGTCCGGGCTACAGGAGTTGGTGAATGGAAACTGCCGCTCCTCGTTCTTCTACCGAAGAGCGTCGCCGGTGAAGAGCGTCACCGAATGTATCAAAACATGCAACGCTCCTCGGGAAGAGGTCAGCTCAAATTTTCATTCAAAGGATTATCTCTCAATCCCATCGCTTAATGACAAAGCTATAGAGTCTCGAGGAGAGAAAACTTGTCGAAGCCACTTCATTTCCCAGCGTTTGAACCAACGCTGCAACAGCAGGAAATTGAAAATTGGTTTGGGGGAAAGAAAATGGCGCAGTATCTGCCTCACTTATATAGGCGGACACATGAACCGCGCCGTAAGCGAAGGGATGAAGAAGGGAGTGAAAGACAGGAAGAAACAGATGCCGTTATGGAGGGCTCCGGAATAATTTCGACTACCTAGGGATCTTTAACGTGCACTGACATCGCACAGCACACGGATGCCTTTTTCTTTTCGCCTCCATCGAAACGCGGCCGCTGCGGTCGGGCTCGAACCCGGGAACTCCGGATCAGTAGCGGGCCAAAATTAACCTTGGTCACTTGGAACCGTAAGGAGCTCTAAGGGCGCAATAAAGATGTTGTTAGATGGAAACCACTGTTTCGTTTTTGGTTTGCAAAACGCGAAGCGTCTTGCGTCGTCCTATAGGGTCACGTACCAGGGCGTAAGCGATGAAGAAGATCTGCTCCATGCTTCGGGGCTCTGTGCCAGGTATGGTGTACAGTGAGTAACGCTCCTCGTACTTCATCTGGTACACACGGAACGCCTGGGTTTGGTGACACAAATAAACAAAGCGAAGACGAATTAATGGTTGTTTAACAAGTCTGGCAGCTGCGTCCCCCCACGCTCACTAAGGCAGTCCGTGCTTGTACTACCTTAAAGGCCAGTCTGATGCCCGCATTGTCGGACACCCCGGTCTCCCTCGTGGCGTTTATGTCGAGCTGAAAGCAAAAAAAAAGGATGGAAGAATATCAGCACAACATGAAGGTTTTTGCTGCCCAGCACTTTTCACTACAATGACAAAGTATGTCCGAGAAGCCGAGCTCATCGTTAAGCAATGGCTCATGAATCTCTATGCGATTAATTTGAGTCGACACTAACGTTAGTAGACGCTTATTAGTGCCTCGGCAAGGAATGACTTCTGTGTTCTTGATTTACCACACCAGGAGTTGTTGATCTACAAAGAAAGGGATGTTGTTCAAACGCGCGACGATGTACGCTACAGGTTATGTTGCACACTACGCCGCTCAAATGACAAAAGAACGTGACTTCAGGCCGACGTGCGGGGATAACAGTGCGCACGGACGACTAGACGGCGACGACTACATTGAAATACCACTTGAACGAACTTCTGCGGATTATGAGGAAGTGTTCGTTTAAGTGAAAGTTGATTTTATCGAGATGAATTAACACGCAAACACTGTCTTGAATCGAGGTATATTTCTAGAACACGAATTGTTCCAAAGCACTTATTTCGCAACGTACAAAACTCTATAGCGATGCCCGGACGAAGACAAGTCCTCTCGTCGAAGCGTTGCAAAGCCACCCTGAAGCTTACCCTCCCTTGTTCACTTTGTGATTATCAAGAACCATCTGACCGACCTCTCCCTATGCCATGCACTACGGATGTAGTACTTGACAGTCTTGATACTTGGCGATCGGTAATTTGCAGTTTTGGTCGCGTGCAGTAATTTTCTGCTGCAGTTTTCTGTCCACCTTCACCAACTTCGTGTTTTTATGCACCTTTTGGAAACAATCGTCCAATGAATGGCAAACACTTTAGAATTGTATATATACATTAATGATTTTGTAGCTGAAGTGAGGTAAGTGCTCTAGCGAATACGTTCATCTACTCGTCAAGCTAGAATGCAGCTGCGTTGCCGCAGCAGACTGGAGCAGACATGGAGCCCCAAAGCTTTGCAAGCCAAAGTACGGCGCTGTGAAGTTTCATGAACTCCGCAGTTTCGGAATATTGCGGGTTAAGATTGCTACATGTCTATTGAAATGAACGATTCTGACCCGAAAGCAGTATGTTATTAGTGCTTCCAAATGATCAGTGCTCGCTGGACCAAAAGTTGCGGTGCGCTGAAATTAGTTTCCACGGCTACAACAGGGATTCGGCAGCTGATTTCGTTAAAGTTCGTTAAACAGAAAAAGTTGGTTGAAGTGACGTTCATTTCGGTGTTAGTTCACTGGACTAGGCGAATGCTTTTTTCTCCGCTGCAGCAACATCCCATAAGCAATTCGGGTGTACAAGCGAGTAATAATTAAGTACGTTCTTAATATTATTTACAGTACATACTGGGTGTGCGAAGACGAAATCAAGGTTGTACGCAGGTGCTTGATTCTGTTTCCTCGAATACAGAGCGTAATGCATAATGGAATAATTGATAGGCGGATTAGGCCGTACCCCTTTCAAACGGGGGAGGGGGGACATATCAGTAATCGAGCCCCAGTGTGGCATCCAGGACGACGATTTCGCGGTCTTGTTCGCGCCTTATGCAACCCACAGCGGCGACAACCCCAACATGCAATAATCACATTCCTAACGCTTCCAGCTCGTGAAGAAGCACTAGCGAAGTTTTTTCTTTCTGTTGGACCAGACTGCTTCCCTCGTAGGCATGCGTCGATGTGCGATCAATGGATGCTACGCCAGAGAACGGCTGCGGTGCGTACGTTCTGCCCGGTGATGGGGTCGGTGAAGGCGTCGTACTGCTCCAGCAGGCAGCGTACGCCCGGCGAGTATTTGCGGCGCGTATCGCGAGACCACCACTCGGAGAGCTTGCCGTACTCGTCGTACAGAGACCCTGGCCAGAAGAGAAAAAGAAGGGAGGAGGTTTGAAAAGAGGAGGAGGAGGTAAAACAAGTTAGAAGCTAATGCGTTATTGAGAGGAGCTCATTGCAATACGCATGTGCTGCCTGCGCCATATGAAACCCTTCAAGCCAATTCTTCCCGTGAACTGAAATCTGGGCATCGGTGAAACCAGGGCTTCCGACGTAATCTTTATTCTGATGGTCATGGCTGCTTTCAAAATCTTGGAGCTAGGTTTCTGGCTCATAACATATAGAGCAAGAGCAGGGCATAGCGTTGATAGAACTGAATCTCCACTAGCTGCATTTTGTCTGTTGGACACGGAAAATAGCAAAACAAAAGAATGAAGACTGCTCTGTCGGGCATGTGAGTCACGAACCTTCTAAAGAAAAACCTCTGTGGTAAACGAGCGCTTTCGCACATGCTCGCTGATACCGTACCAATGTGCCAGTCACCAAAGGTGCGAGTTTCGACTGATCACCTTTGAGCGGGCCTTCGAATTGCGTCTAGTTCCGCTCCCTCCTTTTCATTTTACCGCTTTCAGTTAGACGGCATTGCAGAAGGGAACAAAACAGGAATAAATCAAGCGACCAGTATCATTTTCCCACCTTGCTCTCCGAAGCCGTAGACTATTTGCTGGGCCAGTATAGTCCCCAGGGCGCCGAAGTTAATTGGCCTGCGTGGAGTGACAAAGGGGATGTGTCCGTCACTGAGTCAAACTGGTAAGTTCCATCTATAATGTGCGAAGCGAGCAATCGCAAAAGCGATCATTCGACGAATCGAAGTGTCAACAATGCTTAAGTGCACACTGAAGACCGTAAGCACAGAATACAGGAACCCGAGTATACCACAGCACGATACTTACAGCGTTTCACGGGCCCCGTTATCGAAATGAGCTGAGAGCCGCGGCCTGCGGCACTGACCGTTGTAATAAATCACTAGGTAGAGATCCTCGTGACCAGCCGTGGTGAATTGCGATATGGTGTTGTGCTGCTCAATACCAGTTTGCAGAAAAGGCCGAGCAACATTATGATGGAAGCCGAAATCAAAGACGCCTGTGTATTTACACTTGCGTAAATGATGGAATCGTAGAGGGTCGCATCTAATGAAGAACGCTAAACTACGATCCCCATTACAGATCTCGGTGCAGCGCTTGGAGATAAATAAAAATATATTTGTGCTACAAGCAACTTGCCGTGGCTAAATATGAAGGGATACTAAAGGTCAAGTGCAAAACTAAACAATTTCTTATCGTTTGTCTATCAAGCTGGCGAAGAATTTGACTAAAGACATCTGAAGAAGACACCACTGCGGTGCCAAGCTTACGGCGGCATGTCGACGAGAAAAAACGGGAACTGGATGTACTCGAGTGGCAGCACTGAAAAAAAATATAGTTCGCTTTTACAGTTGGTGATCCGACCAGATGTGTTCGACAAACAAGCAAATGCAAAAAGAGCGAATTCATTCATTCATTCACCCTAGATTCGTTCGTAGAGCAGCCGAGTGACTTAAGTCTCTAACTGTTCGATTCCGCTGCACTGCGTCATTCTCGAAATGAAATGAGGCTCGCTTTTAACTGCCGTAGCCTACGTTAATTTAATACCTTGGCTAATTCCACCACTAGATCAGTGTTTAGTTGTATGCATCTGTATACATTGACACTTAAGAGGAATCATACAGGGAAAGCAGTCTTTGCACACTATAAAATGTGGAGCGTTTCGTTTAGTCAACAAGTATGCACATCAAGCGCAAATTGTTGATACGGATTTGTGCACACTGTTTTGTAGGTGCTTATCTAAAGAGGGCGTTATATTTGCACCAGATTTCCAAAAAGAAAACAGTAAACGAATGCCCTTGAAGACATCTGCCTACCCATTTAATCTACTCTATCTTTAAAACAGAAAAAAAGGAAGCTGAAATCGTTGCCAGCGCGAAAGTTTGGAGAAACTTCGGTGCAGTGGAATTGTGAATAAAGGAGTGCTGCACTCACTGAGAATGCATGACGAAGCCACTTGACGAGCGTTTTACATTTTTTTAGAGCCACGAAAAGCAGTCATAACACTTATGTATATTATGTACGAGTATATTAGACAAAACGGGCTCAGACACGTTAGTGCAAACGCCTTTATTCCTTCCCTAATCGCATATGACTTGGCACATGATTACGAAATACAGAGTTTAGGGCATGGGGCATGGTTCGCAGGAAAACCGTATCAAGCGATTGGTGGCTTCTAAAAGGTGTAACGGGCCCTTAGGTGGGGCACCACACCTTGCCGCCAATCAGGCTGCCCGCTACCGGGGGTTAGTTGGCGTAGCTCCTCTCCATCGTACCTCTCATACAATTTTCGTAATAAGAACCGCATGCGCGAAAATTTTCCGCATACACACATTAGATGTTTTTTTAAATGTAATAAAGACGGCTGAGAGTACTGCGTATTGCGATGGAAGGCTAGGCCTAGACGCTTTTCAAGAAAGGCTAGGCCCAAACGGGAAGACGACCGTGCCTGGTGTTTATTCTATTGGCGAACCCGAGGCGCGTGCCAGAGGTGGAGCACTGGGGTGTTCGCGATGGTATGTACAAGTGAAAGATGATGATCTATGGAAGGCTCCTACAATGTGTATTTCTCAATTTACAGCTTTGGTCAAACTTAAAGGGGCTGCGAAACACCGCTTGAATGGATGCCGGTTACGCTTCAGATGGATTATTTATGTCACACATATGCTGACTCAAAACAATTACGAGAATCGATGCATAGGAACGGGAGTTATTCAATGAAGAAATTTCAAAATACAAGCAAAAAAAGGCTGCCCTCAACTCGATTTTCGCGCAGCTTCCCATTCCGATTACACCCTCCCAATGACGACACCACGTGCGACCAATCAATATAGGCTATCATAGCACGTGGCGGAAGTTTGCACTCCATGGTTGCCTGTTCTCTGTAACTCGTTCATACCAAGGCTGGCAGCGCCGTTTGTATGGTTACAACAACCATGTGAACGCCCAGCTGACCCAGCGATGCTTCACCGTCACGTCGATGGCGCAGAAGGGAACACTCATCAGTGACGCTCCCTTACTCATGAATCCGAACTCGAGCGCGAGAAACTGCGACGGTGACAGCCAGCGCAAGATATCGGACACATTTAGCATAGCGCGTACCGCTACTGCTTACCGCCAACCATCGCCCCTAGCGCACTGGTTGGCCACGGCGAGCAAGGAGAGCGCGCTGTTGTTGGGAACGTGGCGCCATCTGGCGCCACCGCCCGGTGATCCTCCACAAGCTGACGATGCGCGCTGCCTGCTAAATGTGAAACGAACGCATCCTTCCTTGGGACCGAAACGAATGCTTATAGAGTGCAATGGCTCGATCGGATCGATTCCGCAAAGCCGCTCTCAGATAGAGAGTAGCCATAAGTGTTTAGTGCTAGGTCATAGGATGTTTACAGAGAGGCGCAAAGTCCTTAGATGCGAAAAGTAGCCAGTGCCTCTGGTGGTGTGTTTTTGTTTTACTTGATTTACAGTGCTTTTATCTAGAGCAAACAAGTTGGTTTTGTTAATGTAATATATTAAACACAAAAACTTGACAAAACGTATCTCTAGTTATTAACGCAATTTGCAGTAAATTTACTCTTAGTCCAATCATCAAGCTCGCTCTAAGTGATGTCATATCCGTTGATAAAAACCGCCACTGGAAGGGGACACCATCAGCGCCACAAATTTGATTTTTGCGAGCTAATTAAAATATTAAAAACCACAGTATACGCGGTACAACCGACGCTAATAGCATCACTATAACTCATTCTATGCAACCAACAGGCAAAACAATGCACTGAAAATGTGTTTCGGGGCCCCTTTAAGGGAGGTAGGAAGACCATTTGGTTTTTTGTGAGGTTCAAAACTGCCGCAAGCGCCAGTTCTGCTGCTGAAGAGCAAGCCCCATGGACTGCAGACTTTTGACCGAAGCTCTATAGACGTGTACTTCTACATCAGCATGCATGCACAGTGTTGGTCAAAAGTCTTCAGGCCAAAGGCTTTTTGCTTGTGCTGCATAACTGAGCCACCACGGCGCCATTAAAGACCGAAGGGCCTCAAAATGCTAGAAGGTTTCTTCTCTCGGTAGAGAAGCTTGCGCTTGACGTGTACTTTGAATGCTCCGAGTAGCGGATCATTTAAGGGACATTCATTCAACTACAGTGAATGCAATGCCCTGAAGAGTTTTCGTGGGGGGTGTACAATCAATAATATCAGTCTCACACTGTACACACAAATAAAATAGCAGTGATCAAGCAGTCTTATTCAGGAGAGCTCAGCATTCACGGAACATGTGGAGTCACTCACACAGGTAGTTTCCGACTAAGCTGTAGTGCATTGTCGATGTGGGATCAGACGGAAGCCACCTGAAATAAGATTTAGACAAAGAAAAGCGTCATGAAGATAACCTACATTTCGTAGGATGTAGCAAGCTACTCTGAGTCAAGCCACTCGCACACTGCAGCACACAGTTTCGTTATCGATCAGACGAGTTATATTTGGATGAAACCAAGCAAAGGGGATGCAAAGTTCTCTCTGTGGATGAGTGCAGTAACATCAGCGTTCTGTCTGTGGTTGGACACAGTAATCTAAAAAGCCAAGACAACGATGAAGGCCTTCACACTTGCTTCCACATCGTCATTGAAGCCACTCTGCTAAACTGAGAGCCGTAGTGGCATCTTGTGTGCTCGCTGTATGCCATCTCCGCTGAAATTGCAGGTTTTATTACACCAATGAAATCCATCACCGACATACTTGAGTCACGTACGTACGCGTAAGTTCACAACTTTTAAATCACATAAAATAATGTAACATAAACATCTTTTTCCGAATATATGGAGGATTTGATGAGCCCGCGGGCATAAAACGATAAGCTCTGTGGAGTGCCTCACCATTGGCCGTGCTAGTTTGATACAGGAAAACCTTAACCAGCCTCTGCAGAGTGTCGCGTTCACTAGTGATTTGCTGATTGCAAGATGTCTAGACTGAAATTGATATGGGGTTTAGTCATACGTACCCGAAATCCTGAGCTCTCTTGGATTGTCTCAGTCGACCGTAGAGGATGCGGTAGTAAATCCTCTTCGCGTGAAGAACGCTTTCAAAGAAGTCTTCCTTTCTGAGGTCAGGAAGCTGCAAAAGCAAAGAGAGATGCAAGTTAAATGAGTGACATCGCGGAAGTCGAGTCACTGCAACTCGTTGCCCAATCACTGCCTACAGAAGATCCTAGCATAGATTAGCGGCAGAAAGAACCGACGGGTGAAGACTGTGGTCACTCGGCTGTAAGATGCACTGTTATAGGTATTAGAAGCATTGTGCATGAACATCATCTGTGAACATTTATCATATCATCATCCTCATGAAATTTCGACCGCCTTCATCATGTGGAGCGCCTAATTCTTGAAAGCTGCATTAAAGCCTGCTCCGGAGGCCCTCCGTCTGACAAGTAGTGGAGGTCTGTCGCGATCTTTCAGTTTAGTCCTTCCTCCTCCCTCGTGGAGCTTTGTTCAAGTCGCCTTATGGTCAACCCATCTATATTAATGTGTTCAGGAAGCACAACCCCCGGTACTGCTTCGCCACCTCCACCATTTCTGCAGCTATCGCCACCGGCATACTCCCTCCAGGCCTCACTATTTCCACCGGCATCAGCTGCATTAGCTGCAGGAGCTGTAGGAGCTGACAGTTTCCCTGGCGATGACATGGAAGAATCGCTCCAGTGAGCAAGATTATGTCCGGCTTCCCGGCCCTAGATCGATGTGCAGTGCCTGCAGACATTTTCCTGCATGCTTGCATGAGCTTCTGTAGGTCCTGGTTGCAAGATGCTTCCATGACGGCCGACATTTCAACTGAACCGAAGTCTTTTCATCATTGTCATCTACCAAGGCTATTTATAGACACTTATAATATTAGTATAAAGCAAACATCACTGTGTCTGATTGTGCGCGTGTTTTAGCTACGAGCCTACTTACACTCATCTTGCACAAACACGCGAAGCTTAATTTGTGTATTAACGCGATAGCGTTAAAGGTGCCGTTGTCCAGAAAATCCGGTGGCGGCATTTTCGGCGTTGGTATCGGCGTTGTGAGAGAAAAATTACGGCCATATGGCTCTCGAAGGGGGTCCCCAGAGAGCAACCTAGGACACAGGTGGGCAATCTAGGTCACGCGACCTTGCGGCATCATCACAATCTGCCCACCGTGGCAGGCGGGAGTTAAATTAATGATTGGTCGCTCGAGAAGAGCAACCTGCGCCACACAAGGCCCACCTCTGAGAGCATCTGCCGTCGCAGGGCACTGGGGCATCGCTTAACCGCTGCACAACTGCGCCATCAGCGGTATAGGGACTCCCAGGGATGTATGAATTTAAAGTAGAGAATTACCTTCTGCATATGTGGGAACTAACTCATTACGCCATCGTGTCATAACCTTAAGGCGGAGCATAAGTGTTCCCTCCAGTTTTTGTTTGTTCGCAAGTTAACTCGCAATTTTGACTCACTTCTTTGTAGTATTCATCCAAATCGCGATCGCTTCTTATCCATGGCGGGAATCCAATGTTCAGTTGAAGGCGAGAGAGCTGGAATTAACCACCAAATAAAAAGGACGCAGGCAGTACACAATATAAACTGAATGTTAGACCGTCAATTTCACATACGCATGCAACATATCTGTCAAAGTGCGGTATGATGGGTTTCAGCGCACAAAACAAGGATTGATTGATTGATTGATTGATTTATTGATCTTTGTTGCTTTACAATTGTACGCAAACACTGCTCGGACCCATAGCCAACGGCTAGTAACGGGTCCAATAGAGAAAATGTATACAAGCATGCAGGCAACAATATACCAAAATAAAGTAAGCAAGTTAGTAAAAAAAAAGGCTATACATCACTCTCAACACTTGTAAGAGCATCAACAAAAGAAACACATATATTACAGATTATATAAACTAAAAACTTACAGATCAAACAAAACGCATAGAACTTACACAAAAATTAAGGCATCACAAAAAGCTAGAGGAAAATAGTTGTTAACTATTTACAAAACATCACAAGGGTGCAACACACGAGAGGAGGATAAAATGATTTCAGTGCACACTTTTAATCACAAAACACTTTTAGAATAGACGCAAATTTATAAATCTATAAATAAATCAAGGTATCAGGTTTCTGCTACATGCAAATAATATCAGACGACTAGAAAAAAAAAAGAATGAAAGTATGAATTCAAAGTGTGTCATTCTTTATAAGGTAATAATTTTTTATTCCAATGGAAAAGTTGTAGGCAGTCTTTAGGTCATGATGAAGAAGATAAACGTGCGTTTTCCGAGAACTGGACATAAGAAAGCATTTATTATTTGGACTTACGAGGAAACTACGGGCACGTTATAATAACTGATGATATAATTATTCCAGGTTAAATTAATTCTTCAAGCCAGGAACATGCACCAGTTCTGCAGCATCACTGAAATAGCCGCGATTGCTGATTCCCTCAGCTTTAAGGCGGCTTCAAAAAACTTAGAATTAAAAGTGGTGTTGCCTTATCGCCCTCCTGCTCGGAAACTTGTGGCTCTGACATTCTGGCATTTACATAGCAGTTCACAGCGAAAAGACATCGTCTTACAGTGGTAAGGCCGGAGTCTTAAGATTGTAGGTCTTGCAATGCCCTTCGATGCCGGCAAATCTCGCAGCCAAATATTCTCACGTAATCGAAAAATTTAACCGACAAACTGAGCGGGACGTACTCGTGAACAAGTTAGTGAAAGGAATTGGCTCGTCCTGCTCTACGCATAGCAACGGGGGAGGTGCCCACCTTGACCATCGCCCGCTCCTTAGTTTCCGGGTCCATCCAGTTATTCAGGTCGATGAGGACGTTGAACGCCTGCCGCAGTTCCTCGGCCATGTCGTAAACCTAAGAAAGAAGAAAATGGAATGAGGAAATTCGCCGATCTTGAAAGTCAGGCAGGTAAAATAACAATAGCCAATCGTGTGGCCTACAGAGATTGCGAGCTAGAAAGGTTAATTTTATCAGGATGAAGATCTCTTTAACCTACGGTTTATACGGTTTGGAATTCACAGAGTTTCATTCGAAAACCTTTGAAACTTCTCTTTGAAAATTTTACGCACCCGCTATGTAATCAGGGATCCACGTAAACGAGCGCAATTACACCGCAGAGGTGGTCTAGTGGTAAAGCATCCGCCTCCCATGCGAGAGGTGCGAGCTTCGATCCCCAATGACGCCGGGTACCCACCGTTGATACAATGGGTACAAGCTTTCCCCTGGTCTGATGCTCGGCTTATTTAGGGTGAAATGCTTGGGAAATGGGTCTCTGACTCCACATTGAGCAAAACTTAAACACCGCGTGGCATGAAGCTCTTTGGTCGCAGATGCCCTTGCGCCATCTCGTACATAACGTCTCGTGCATAACGGGTTCACACACCTGACCGCACAGCCTGCGGGACCAGTTATTCCCCTCTATGTAATTTTAAAACCGTAAATTACTTTCTGCTTCTCACGCACTCACAGGAGCCCCTGTGTAGCCCATTTAGAACGCGTAGATGTCAATTTAGAAAACTATCTTCTGCGCTCATTAAGATGGCTTTACCCGCATTGTCTACTAAGGTTCCACTCGCGGCACACTATATCCCGGCAGTGTAACCTAAACCGAACAAGTAGCGCGTCCATACGGGGACGCAATGAAGCGGAGCACCCACCGCCCTGTATCGGTTTCCCGCCTTGGTGACGCGCCGGTCGTAGTAGAGCCTGCCTACGGCGAAGTTGAGCAGGCGCATGGTGAGGCGCACACACTCTCGCGGAACCTCGGTGGGCTCCAGAAGCAGGTAGCGGTAGTGGTCGAACCGGAAGCGCGCCTGCCGGAAGCGGCCCATGGTGTGCTGGCCCAAGGACTCCACGACGCGCCAGCCCAGATAGTTGGCCACCATCGAGCTGCGTGGCAACGGCAAGGACGTCGACGTACTTGGTTGCAAAGCCACTCTAAGAGGCCTTGCAGACCGAACAAGTCGGCCGTAAATCAAGAACAGCCGGTGCCTCCTGCAGTCGGATACAACTCTACAACGAAGTGCCAAATGCTCCCTTAAAGTAGGCCTGCTCCAGATAATGGCGTCGACAAATTGTGATGACGTCGGGGTCACACTAGCACCAGCTAGTGTGACATCGCAGATGCCTGGCAGGTGCAAGGGCATTAGCCCCGATTAACCAGATTAACCGCGACGAACGTCATGACGGTTGGACGAAGCCATTACCTGAATGAGGGCCCCTTTTAAAAGATATTTGCCGCTTAGTTCTTCATTTGCATCCTACTATACAAGATACTTGTCGTGACTTGTCGCCTGCTGTCAAATGCCATCATACACGGGGCGGCCGTTTCGTGAAGCTACTCTTCGAAGCAGCTTTTTAGCGTCTATTCCTTTTCTTATATCAAAGGAGCTAAGGCGTTGTTATTACTCTGCGGCCACTTAGCCCCACCGACACAAACCTAGGACACAGACGAATTGACTTATCCAGATCGATCAGGTACTGGGCTAACATACGTACCGAATTACATACATGCGCAGTTCGGAACGAAAACGTGACACAATATATGAAGGTGAAGCGATAGGGGCGCTTTGAGAGAGGAAATGTTCCCGAGGATGCTTTGGCATCCTTGAAGCGCTGCCAAGCAATCCATGCATTGGACACCGTAGTATAGATAACCAATGCTATTTAGCATAAAACGAGAGAATCCCGCCGAAAAATATGTACTTGTTTCATATCACAGGTTCTGAGCTCTATGGTCACTATTTATGCCACATATGACGCCTAGATGACTGATTTCATTGCACGAACGTGCTTACACGTTCACACTGACCGACTACTTTGAGCTAATGGGGCCGTGCCTGGGATGCTGGCTAACTTGTCTACACCCTCTCCTCTGAGTAAGTCTTGAAGAACTATACGTATTGTGCGCAAACATCTATAGAGTGATGTATGAGTAGGTCTTAACGGTTACTTTAACGGAGACAGGTTTTTCGTGCGCCAGAACCGTGTGGCGTTGTGGGGAAACCTTCAAAGACGACTGAAATGATTGGCCGAATTTAAAGACCATGTCGTTAGGGCAGTGAGAGACGCTGCAGACACTTCAGCGGAGTAAGGAATAATTAATGGCCTTCACGGACGCTTCTGTCGAGTGGGAGGCAGGCGTGGTGCATTATTTTACCTGGACACCCCCTTGAGCAGCCTGGAGAGCTTCTTGAGGTACATGGGGTGTGTGACGACCACGTGGTCGTTGAGGTCCATCGACACGCCCACGTCGCGCAGAACGAGGTTGAGGAAGTACGTCCACCGAACCTACGCAACAGAGGATGTTTGCACAAAGCAATCTAGCGTGCATCGCTGGGACTTATCATTTACGGTACCATAGAGAGTTCTAGCTCCTGTGTCTCTGCAATATCGCTGGCGCGATAGCCCGAGAGCCTCGCAAATTTCTTCTGAATGGCTGTACTTCATCTCAGGATGTTTGAAACAAAACAAAAAGTGGGCTTAATTCCATGTTTTCGCATTTTAAATTCAATGGCGTTTTTTAACGAAGCTTTGTACGTTTCCGTGGCATGCATGTGTTGCACGGACGACTGGCGTTATCTTACATTCAGCGTCGCTCAATAAACAAATGTCGCTAAATGGGCGTCCTAAGATACTCGATGCAAATGTTTGCCTTACAAAAAATTAATTTAAAAGCGTACGTGAATACCATGCTTTAGATTTGAAACAGGCATCCAAATAAAGAAGTCATATTACAACAGTTTAACACGAGTAGCAGGTAAAGATTGCGCGGACCTGCAGAAAATTTAGTCCCACCGATATCACATACGGAGCCAATTTTTGCCACTAAGAATCAGAACCAGTTTATTGGAACAAAAACAGAAAATATAAGGTCGATTTTCCACTACCGTCCAAGTTACATCTTAAATGTATGTTGAAGGTACATCGTTTTAACCATTTCACGGTGGGCGTAGGGTGCCTTTAACCTTGTTGCCAGCGGTTGTTCAAAACTTGCCTAAACTGACCTCAGGAATGGCGCCCTCGAGCGTCCGCAAAGCCATCAGGTTGTAGACTCTCCTCGGGTTGTGCGCTACGACCTCCGGCTCCGATATCTACGAAGGCAAACATCAGCACAGCGTTAAAAATTCTCGTAAAGATGCATGGCCAGAACGCCCAGAGGAGCTGGATGGCCAAACGCAAGTACAAATTTTGGAAGACTCAGTCGCTATTAGCTCGTGCGCTAGCGCACCCATTCTCGTGTTTCTCTGTAGTTTCGAGCAGTTACTCTTGAACGCGTGAAAAGCTTGCAGAAAAATTGCGTATTAAAAAATAAACTGAGCGATTTACCGCACTGTATTGCTTCCTAATCTGAACTTTCCCTCGCCTGTCACAAATTGAAAATTCCTCAATTCATTTCGTGAGGTAATTTACTTCGTTTTTATACTCCTGCTTCCTTCACAAATCGGCCAAAGCACTGTTGTCTCACCTCCGTGCTGACAACGTAACTGTTATCTTTAACACCGTAGTCTATGTTGCGTTGGTACAACCTGCATAAACCGAGCTCACCATAATGCGTTTGATTAATACGGATTGTTGGCGGAAGGGGGGTGGGGGTGATTATCTCGAGGCATCAGGGCCGACTTTACTCGTAGCTCAGGCCTCGCGCTTTTTTAAACAGTGGCACAGCTCTTCGAAACAAGCATGTCATAGTACAAATGCCACCTCTGCTTCGAAGTCTCTGCGACTGAAATTTCATCGACATGGCTAGCGACTAACAGGGCTTACAGTTGAGACCGCGTATATAACAATGCCTGCTTCATGAGCAAAAGGTCACGCAAACTGGGAGCTGCTAAAAAATGAAAATAAACAATTTCATCGCTGCCAACGCTACCGCGCCAAAATTAAGTTACTGCCTGCAGGATAGACGATGTCTCCTTCTGAGTGGCCCAGGGGTCGTGAGGCGTAAGATGACTCATGGAGGGCGTTGGTGGGCGAAGAAGAGAGGAAGGGCGAGGCGGGACAGCTCAAAGTGATAGGGCCGACTCACGGCTGCCAGCTTGGCCTCGAAGATGACGATCTCGTTGACCAGGTCGGCGGCCGCCACGTTGGAGCCCATGAGCAGCGCGCAGCGGTACATGTACAGCTTGTAGCGGTGAAGGATGCGGAAGAAGGGCGACCGGTAGCGGCCTCGCAGCACCATGGGCTCCACGCCGTACGACGGCTGCCCGATCTGCGCACGTGCGCGGGAAACGGAAGCTCAGGCGGTGCGCTAGGAGTGCGTTGCGTCCCTACTTGTCGCGGCGTCTGGCGGCGGAAAAAGCAGTCAGCAACACGCCTTTGCTGAGTCTCTCTGGGCACCTGTTCCTAGTTCGCGGCGGTTGCACATTTCAAGGCCCGTTTAATGACCCGTTGTCTGTCGCTCTTGACGCAAAGAGCTTTGCGAGAAGCTCTTTTTCTGCGCCACCAGGAGCCGCGCCTATATGCGGGCCTGTTCCTCATGTGATTTAAGAGATTTAGCATAGCGCGATGCGCTTGCATGGGAAGACGCTGCGTGCGCGCAGATCATCCAGAGGGCGCGAGATGATGACAGGTGCCAGCCAGCTGCGCGCGTGCGCTTACTGCGTCGGGACCAATCAACACGTGCGCACTGGAGCGTGATCGACAGCGGTAGCGGCCGTGAATCGCGCTATGCTAAATCTCTCTCCTATCTCTTCGTGCATTAACGATCAACCTCATGGCTCCCAACGGCTCGGCATCTTTGCTTTGTGACAGCGGATCGTTACGCCTTGCATGAGCTCATTACTATGCCGAGAAGAAATTCAGAAACAACAAGTTTTCGCTCTAGACCGAAGGCTGAAAGAGAAATTTAAGGTGGCTTGCTTGTACGTACCAGAACGATTGTGCAAGGCGCCGAACATGTAATCTGGGGACCTCCTCTTGCACTCGAGTTACCGCGATGCCATGCCAACATTTTATTCACACAATTCGCACTCTCCGGCAGTTGTGTCATAAATGCATCTCCGTACGTGTTTTTCTCACCAGGATGTCTCTGCCGTGTACTCACGGCGCCCGCGAAGCATCTGCGACCAATCGACGCGACAGCGGCCAGTGAGGAGGAGGAATGCAGTGCTGCTCACGTAGACCAGGTAGCGGTCGCTGTCGTAGTAGTCCAGGCCCACGCGCACGGAGACAATGGCGTCCAGGCCCAGCTCCCGGATGACGTTGCCCAGGATCAGGTAGGTGGGGAACTTGGCCGTCCGGTTCAGGAGAGGCCACCGCGGAAGGCCCACGTACGACAGCAGCTCCTCCAGTGGCCGCGTGCCCTTGCTGTTGCGCAGGTCTACGGAAACACACGCAATCGATGGCCTTAATAATTTAGTGGACTGGACTGCAAGAGAAGGTGAACGCAGTAGAGGGTAGCGGGCAGTGAGGTGGGTATGTGAGTTTAGAAAATCTGCGGGGATAAGGGACCTTTTTTAAGTAACGCACCACTGTAGCGGCCACCAAGCGAAGCACGTTTGTCGGGTCGGGTCAAAAAAAGCTCTCTCGCATTATTTCTGCCAAAGTTCCTTTACAATAGTGGCACTATTTTTTGGGCAGTAGTTAATAGAAGCGAAGGCTTTGCCTAGCCAGAGCAGATTGGGGCAAGTCGTCTGGGGACACACCTTTCGCGCTCCACTTCCGACTAACGAAGGCTGGTGAGCCTGACCGCATCTTCTCAGGCTCTGAATCGGTGCGTGCGGGGACCATGCGTGCTTCTGCGAGGGCCTAGAAGATGCTAGCACTGCACCTAATTATGAATACACAGTTCATCCGTTCAAAAAAAGGAAATTAGTTCGTGGACGAACGCGTGCAGCGAACTCCTCCCCATTTTCGCCTGCCGTAGTGGGCAAAAACGGCTGACGAGGCTTGGCCCATGTGCAGGACGGTACTAAAAAGAGGGTCATTAGCCTTAGTCCTGCAGTGAACGTGACGTGACTGGGTTGACTATGACGTTAACGATAATGATGAATACGCGGGTACTGAGATAGCCCTCCCCATCTGCAGCTGTTTTATGTTGTCTGGCCTGCCTGCCATGAATGCGCAAAATCTTGTTGCTTAACGCAGCAGGAATAGAGCGCCCGTTTGAAAGCATAGGTTGGTATTCATGACACAAAAAAAAGTGATTTACTTCGCAGAATGGCCGCCCGAGAAGGATGCTGCTCCCTCTCCCGTTATCCTAGTGCAGGAAAAGAACGTTTTTTTTTATAATGGGGAGATGTTCTGAAATATGTACATGTTCAGGGGAGAGCGCCGATACGTGCCCGGTTTTGACTATAATGGTACATGCAACATTGCGTTTGTACGATCTTTCCAGAGAAATCTTGACAGAAATTCAAAGAAAAAAATACGACAAATATTTAAACGCAAACTGTATTTATAGATAGAGCACCTCAATAATTTTTAGCGGTCCCGCGCGCGAACCAATTCCGGAACTAGTCAAAGCGATTTTTTTTCGCAAGAATAGACACGTAACCTGCATTCCATGTTCCCTTTCAGTTATTCTCCGAGCGATCGACCCTGCTGTCATCTTATGAGTCGGATAAAAGGAAGCATCGAGTGTTATAGTGAGAGTTTTATAGTAGCTTCCGAAGATCGCTGTCACAAATGCGCCCACCAAGCTGCGCACTTTTTTATTTCAGCAACGTAGAAAAAATAATATACAATAAAAATTTGCCACGTAACTTTCGCCGCATGCGATAGCAGGAGCTAAGCTGCGTTTCCTGCAGCTGGCAGTTAACCCTGTCCTGTGCCAGCTGCGGGGATAAGGTGGCCGCAGCAGCCACATGGCAGGGTGAGTTGGAGATGTATAGGCAAGGAAGGCATTTGCCCTGCAGTGGACGCACTCAGGCTGATGATGAGCATGATGAAGGTCGCCACAGACTCACCGACATTGAGGCAGGACTGGAAGAGTGCGGCAGCCTTCTGCGTCGCAGTCTGGTCTCGGTACGTTACCACGGTGTTGTTAAGGATCTCTGCACGGAACCAGCAAGTCTCCATATAAGAGGCAGCAATTTCGCTCGAGGTCCTTCTACAACCGCTCATTTCAAACACCGAGGAGGAGGAGCCATTCGTGAGGAAAGAACACTTAAACTCCCGTGCGACGTAATAACTCACCACATTATTAGAGCGCTGTACAGCATAGCGCGATCTGCGATCCGCTTCCGTGATCTGTTTCCGCGGGGAGCCACTGCTCATGTCGAGGCTGTGGTTCCAAGCAGGGGCTGCTCACCAGTTCCTAGCTCGGGCAGGCGGCCCCGACGTGCTCGCGCCGCAAGAGCCCTCCACTCCCCTCACCCTACCCAGCTACGCGCCCATCGTCCCCTTTTCTCCTACACCCCCTCGGGTTGCATTTCTTGTATGCCGTGCGCTCACTATCTCTCACCCCTTAGACGTCCCCGAAATAGATCATCTCCTCATCGAACTCGTGCCGCAGCGCACTCAGGATACTAGTCTCTTCATCCTCAACGTATACAGCCACCCGAAGTGCCTGCGGCACGACTTCGACCGACTATTCACGCTTGCTAAGCGAGCCGCATACAAATGCCCCCTTCAGATTGTAGGGGACTTCAACGCCCCGCACACGGCCTGGGGCTACACAGCCGACACACCCATGGGGCGCAGGGTATGGCTCGCAGCTCAGCAGACTGGCTTCTCCTCACAGACCCCACCACCCCTACTCGAACCGGGAACAGCGTCTGCGCAGACACTACTCCTGACCTCACCTTCACCCACCGCCTCCCTCACGCTGCGTGGTGTAACACCCAGAAAAATTTGGGTAGTGATCACTGCACTATCGAGATTCTCCTACAAGCAGGCCCAACACGTAGACCCTCTCATGATGCTACCATCACGAAGTGGGACTTGTTCCGCACCTCCCGAGCAGCCCGCACTATACACACCATCTCAGGCATAGCCACTTGGTGCGACCAACTCCAGCGTGACGTCCGCGCCGTGAGTCGCCAACTCCCAGAGGACTGCCCTGAAGACGCGATGGATTCCCATCTCCTGCACCTATGGGACGCCAAGGCGGGCCTCGAACGGAGATGGCAGCGTCAGCGCTGGAATAGAACACTCAGACGCCGACTGGCCCGGTTCAACAAGGAGATTGAGACACATGCTGCAACTCTGTCTCGCCAAAGTTGGGAACCTCTCTGTAAAAAGCTGGACGGCAACATGAGCATGCCCCAGACCTGCAACCTATTCCACCATCTCATTGATTCGACTCAGTCCAAGACACACCAGAAACACAACCTCATAAAGCTCATACTCACATCCGATGCCTCCCCGCAGGAACTTCTCGAAGAGCTTCGTGAACTCTTCCCGGCATATCCCTCCGCAGACCACCCTGACTACACAGGCTCTCCCAACGACCTTCTCGACCAACCGATCACCGAGGCGGAAGTGAGGGCAGAACTTCGGCGACTCAACGCGTCCTCAGCTCCTGGCCCCGACGGAGTGTACAACAAGGCTCTCCGCAACGTCGATTGCCCCTCCGTCAAAGCCCTAACCGACTACTTCAACGAATGCTGGCTGCGCGGCTCCCTCCAACCTCAGTGGAAAGACGCCAAAGTAGCCTTTATTCCCAAATCCGGCAAACTACTTCTCCCCGCTAACCTCCGTCCCATCTCTCTTACTTAGTGTGTGGGGAGCTCATGGAGCGCGTTCTCCAGACCCAGCTCAGCCGGTATTTGGAGAACAACAACCTTATGCCTTCGTGCATGTTTGGTTTCCGCCCGGGCTTGTCCACCCAGAACGTCTTTCTACAGCAAAAGCGCCACATCCTTGACTCCCCCAGCGGGTGACACCAAGGCTATCCTTGGCGTCGACCTAACAAAAGCTTTCGATAACGTTACCCACGCAGCCATCCAAGAGGGCCTCCACGCCCTAGGCGTAGGCCCGCGGATGTACAATTACGTCCGCGATTTCCTCTCCGAACGAACAGCCACACTCACCATGGGCGACCACCGGCTGCCCGATGTCTCACTGGGAGCACGGGGAACCCCTCAGGGTGATGTACCGTCTCCTATCCTCTTTGATATAGCCCTTCTCCAACTCCCCCACCAACTCGCCCAAATACCCGACATACATTTCAGCCTCTATGCTGACGACATCACTATCTGGGCTAATCGAGGCAGTGATGCCGACATGGAACACAACCTACAGTCGGCCCTCAACATCATCGACTCATACGCTCGCGCGCGCGGCCTAGCCTTCTCCTCTTCTAAATCAGAACTCTTCTTCTACCGCCCCAGGCCGCACGACTCCTCCAACCCTCCCATCTCACTCACTCTAGGAAACCACCCCATTCCCCTGGTCTCCATGATTCGCATCCTGGGCCTCGTCCTTCACTCCCACGGCGCGCATGGCAACGCCATCCCAACTCTCCAGACCCAAGCCCAGCAAGCCACCCGTCTCATTCGGCGCGTGGCGAACCGGTGCGCGGGTCTGCGAGACGAGAGCGGAACACTCTCCGCCTCACCCAAGCTTATATTACGAGCCGCACGGCGTACTCATTCCCCTACCACCCCTAAAGCAGAAGGAGCGAGACCGCATCAACGCGCTCCTCAGGAGCTGCACGAAGGTTGCCCTCCGCCTACCCTCCAGCACCTCTACTACCCGGCTCCTCAACCTCGTACCCACAACACGTTTGAGGTGCTGACAGAAGCCATCCTAACAGCACAGCTGACTCGCCTGTCGAGTACCGCGGCAGGCCGCACTCTACTCTGTCAGCTAGGCATCACCCCGACCACCCATCCTACCGAAGGCGTTCCCCTACCTCCAGACCTACGCTCCCATCTCATCATCCTTCCAATCCCTAGGAACATGCACCCCGAGCACGACGGAGAAAGCAGGACAGCCCGCGCCAAAGCCCTGCACAAGTTCTACGGGGACAGTCCCGAGGTAGCCTACGTGGACGCGGCAGCATTCTCGTCGGGCTCCCGCATGGTTCTCGCTGTCACTAATTCTCAGGCCCGACTAATCGCATCAGGACCCGTCACCACAGACTCATCGGAATTGCAGAGGAAGCGGCCACAGCACTCGCTCTTGCCTCCACCTCTGCCACGAGAATTATCTCCGACTCAAAATCCGCCCTATCCAATTTCGCCAAAGGGTTGATATCCCGCACAGCGGCTCGGTTTCTACGCTTCTGGCACCCCACCCACCGCGTAATCCTTATCTGGACCCCCGAACACGCAGGCCTCCCGGGTAACGAGGAGGTCCACTCCCTCACCCGAGGTCTCACTTTCCAGGCCGGAGTTGGACGTCCTCCGCCATCCCGGGAGCTTTACGTTCAAAGATATCCTTGCCTACTAGCGAGATACCCGGCGCGTTTACGCACAGCCGGCTTCCTCCCTAACCTTATCCCAGGCCTCCCACTGGCGCCGACCCCAGACCCCAACTGCTTCCTACCCTATTCTCCTTCATGCCCGCTACCCTGATCTATTCCTTTCTTCTTGTAAGCTCTGCGGGAAACCGGGAGACTTCCTTCATGTCCTCCTCACATGTCCTGCCTTCCCACACCCTCCATCCCCCACCACGGCGGAGTCATACTGGCAGACTCCCCTGGCCAGCTCCGCTGCTGCTGACCAGCGCCGGATAATTACCGATGCCCTGAAACGGGTAGCCCTCCAAGGGTTGTCCTTTGCCCTGTAAGGACGGCGCCCTAAGGGATGCCTAGTGCCATGTTAGGGGGTTTGCCCCTCTCGGTATTTGGCAATAAATGTTTCCACCACCACCATGTATACATCGCTCTAAGGGCGACAGATGGCGCCAGGGGCCGGTTAGCTGCTCGCACGACTGCCGCGTCAGAACCAATCAGCGCGTGCGCACTGGTGGCGAGGAAGGGGATCACGATAGCGGATCGCGCTATGCTAAAACTCAAGAGTTGTCAGGCCTAGCAGTGGTGGTTATGCTGACGCAAAACGCACGTACAGGCAGTATGGTTGTTCCTAACCATCGCGACACCATCTGCCACACATCCCTCCTAACTCCCCAAGTCTTTTTTTGTCACATGAGCCAGCTGGACCGCACCACCGCAGGACGTTCACTCCATCCTCTTGTCTCGCCTAGCACGGCATGTCCCCCACCCCCGTTTATGACACCATAGCTGCAACTGCGCCCCCTTAACTTCCTGCGTAACCCACAAAGGTACTGATGGTTCACAACCTGCGCGTGGGTGGTGTAACAAAATATCTCCCCTACTCACCCGCCAAACGTGCTAACGTGTTTTTCCTTTTCCTCTTTGGCTGTCGTTAACTGCCCATGGACACCAGCGATCTTGGTATTGAAAAAAACTCTAAGCTGGAGCTTCTTTATTACAACTGCCTTGTCGTGTTCAGTTATGCAGTTCTTTAAGAGCGCCAACAAAAACAGCTGAGTACAGATTAGTCGGTGCAAAACTTTGGCATTACACTAAAGCCAGAAGTGCGTAAAACGGCACTAAACGACTCACTCATGTCCTTTTGCAGCTTGTAAGTGAGGGAGTAATGATTTCTCTGGAGTGATTTAAGGTTGCGACAGAGCAATTAGCTCCGAGGCAACGAGACCTGTGGCACTTTTTAGTCCTTCTGGGTTTCAGTGTAGGTCGCAACGTTAGTCTGATTTTTCATCATTTGGGAGGCCGGCCCTAAGAACAACCAGCGTACGTCATGTGCGAGCACAACCACAGCGATTTAACCATCGGAGTGATCCGAATGCAGCTCTCTGTTCAGAGCCTGCCCATTTTCACCTCCTATTTCGTCTTCGACTCGACGCAGCAGGCGCGAATGCACGCTAGTGGTGACCTCGTCCGGGGGCACCACAGCGCCCCTCACCCAGCCGCCGCAGGCGAACTCGTAGAAGTCCTCGCACGGCTCCATCGACGGCATCAGGCTCGAACGGAAGATGTCCACTGCGGAATGCGGCAGCAAGCAGGAACGCCTTTCTGGTATGAGCCGTCTCTAGCAGTTATCACTGGTTCCTTGAAATTGTTTATTAGCCCGTCGTGGTCACCACCGCGTGGTTTCGAAGACAGGCAGCCAACTTAAATTATAACATTTCCTACCTTTTCTTTTAACTTATCTATTCCGTTAACACTTGGATTCTCGGCTATTACGCTGTGCATCTTACTGTGAAAACAACACCTTGTTGAGGATGGGGGTGCCAGCCCATCTCAGGCCACCATTGTTGGGGATTGCGCTTCAGCGCCACCGGTGCCACCAGAGTTGGAGACGGAGGGGTCGTTGAGTAGACTGACTTGTTCAACAGCGCAGGTCCCGTCCCTGATTTACGATGTCAGACTCCGTTAAGAAGGGACGGCACCTGCGGTGCTGAACGAGTCAGCCTACTCAAGGGCTCGTCCGTCTCCAACACTGGTGGCCTGCGATCTGCTTGGAACCCCATCCTCAACAACCTACTAGACTTGGAAGGCTTGCATGCGCCGACGTGACGTCACGCAAGTAAGATGGTTCTGCTCGCGACGATCCTGGCACCGATTGGATCCTCCTCATTCCATACCACCGCCTGCACACTGCGCTTTGACTGTCTGACTGTGACTGACTTTGTGCTGCAACTTTGCTGTTCTATTTTTTTTTTGTTTTTTACTTCCATGCTTTTCCGTTTAAATTTAGATTTTTTTTTCTTTTGAGCTTGTAGCTCCTTTTCATATATCTTGAATTGGCTTTAAGCCGGTCAAAGCTTTGCTGGTTTGGGCAGCCTCTCTCTTTCGTTTATGCTGTTTTTTATACTTTTTTTAGAGGACCAATAAAAGGAGGCAGTGCGGGGGCCTACTCCGTAGTCTAGGTGGCCTTGGCCAGACCCAGTGTACAACGGCGACCGCTGCCATGTCGCAAGCGCTCAAGCTGCGACGCTTGTAATATGGACGTCGCAGTTGAATGGCTCACCGTAGTTACGGCACTCTTGGGAGTTGCAAGAGAGCGCCGTGTTGGTGTACGGGTTGTACGGGACCTCCGGGTGAGGGCAGACTGCGGTAGACAAGCGTACGTGAGTGAGTCGAAAAGGGGAGTGGGAACATATCCGCTTCGGCCGTTCTCTGTTCGCAGTTCGCAACAAGGTCTTGCGTAGAACGCCGCGATCGTTTCCTAGCGGCTAAGCGACTCCCAGGACTTACTGCGCATTTAACAGGAGATGAGTCCAGACGATACAGCAAGTTTAATTAAAAGGAAAGTTGCACATTCTATGTGCTACAGCTGCACTTCTGCGATCGGCACATATATTCTAGTGAAGGACTCTGAGAAAATAGACAGCATGAGTTTATGTACTGAAATATTAGTGCTTTAATTCACATTTTTGAACGGCATCTCCGCGAATCCTTTATGTAACGTCGTGTACACACGGACACTCAACTTATTTGTTTTGGGTTTCGCGGTTGCTGTTGGGGATCCGGATGCAGCTTATAGTTGGAACATGGCGCCAAGTCACGTGGCGCAATGTGAAGCCAGGCATGAGTAATGAATGCGCAAAATTGTTTTCAAGACATAGGTTTTTGCGCAGTGTCATCGACTGTGCGCACCGCGAAATGAGGCCGCTACTATTACGCTCACTTATCTGTATGAAAGCGCTCGGTGTAGATCGATCGCTCTCTTTTCTAGGGCCTAATATGGCGAATGCACATGCTGCTTAGTCGCTCTGTCCTAGCTTAATCCGCAGCGGTTACAACACTTTGCATTTTAAGAGAGCTGTGCTCAGCGTACGTTTCTTCCTGCTTGATTTGCAACCCCGATAGGGCCTAAAATGCGCTAACTTGTCTCCGTACTGACTTCACTGAGCCCCTAAAGAATGAGTTACCGTGTGTCGGTGTTTACTCATGAGGACGCGAATGAAATTGGAGAAATAATTGCTTTGAAAGGTGAGAGTATTCCGTGTTCTTCGTAAAAGTTTGAGAATTTGAAATTTCTCCTACAGTGGATAATAATTAGTGATTGGAAGGGTTAAAATACGACCGCTGCAGTGGGAGATCGAATCGCTAACTTGTACTTGTTGGCAGGATCCCACAAACACTGAACCGTCGCTTCGAGTATTGTGGGCACTTTTGAAGGTTTAGGCAGATATATTCAGTGCTCTCTGCTACACATGGCAGTAAATAGATTACACTCACCAAACTATTTGCCTCTATTTGTCCGGCCACAGATCTGCACTGGCACAGCTTCCGCAGTAAGGTCAATCACTCAGTCGCTCCTGCTTTTGAGAAGTTTCCCTCTGCCGTGCTACATTGTTCCGCTCTCAGAAGCGGTCTATCCAATTTAGGGTGAGTTGATAAGAGGTATTCTTCAAAAAACTTTGTGCGCTATAACAACTGTCACGGTCATTTCTTTGGCTCATATGGCTGCGAAATTTGTGAGAACCTTTTCTCTGCCGACTTGGCAGTAGTAGTAGTAGTAGTGGTAGTATAGTATTTGTGGGCTGAAGGAGGAGCGGCAACGGAGGCCGTATAATGTGCAAACCAAAGGGTGGTGGTTATTTGCAGCAATTAGACTGCAGGTTTCCAACGTTTGCACTACGTGCTCTCAAGAAATAGCTCAGAAATACCACCCTGATAGTTCCGCGTCTGTTCTCTATTTATGGCTCCCTCTTTTGATCCAGCACTGTTTCACTCACGCCAAGGTTCACAATGGAGCAAAGGCAGCCTCACAAAGCTTCAGCTGAACACTGTTTTGACCACACATCAAAAGTCATACTTAGAAATGGGTGCGGTGAGAAAACAGCGAAACGCGCGCAAATGAAAACGAGGCCGTTCGGTTCCCCGGCTCGCTTACTGTCTCTGCTCGCGAAGCACTTGAGCAAGATGATGGTCATGCAGATGAGCGTGATGACGATCAGCACAGCGATGACGGTGACGCACGTGTTGAAGAACGTGTCCGGCTGCTTCTGCGCGCTGCAGTGCAATACATGGTGAGGGAACGCCACGCTATTTCAAAGCGCAAGAAAAGCGGACAAGCATGCAGGAAGCAGAAAGCGAAACGACCCATGCTTTTATTTTGAGAAGGAGCAGGCCAATAATGCGCTTGTTACACATACAGGGTGTTTCTCCTAGGACTTACAAAATTATAAAAAAATAGACTTTCTGAGTTAGAAGAGCGGTTTTTTCGGCTTAGCATTGTCAGCGGTGAAGTACGTCAGAAAATAGCTAAGACGTGATAACTAGCAGGCTGGTTAATTAATATTGAAAAGTTAACTTTTTAACTCTTGCTTTAATGTTCTTTAATTACTGATTAAATAATATCTGTGTCAGTTTTTAGAATTTGGAAAATGTGGTTGCCCTCGGCGCTGTTGCCCAACAAATTTCGGCTACATCGCCCCAAAATGCATAAGCTTTTGGCAAGTTTGCAGGCAAAGCAATATCTTCAGTTCACGGAAATCGTCGAAAAAGAAAAAAATCCTAAAAATTGATATGGATATTATTTACGGTGGGCTACACGACTCTCAATAATTACAGAACCTGACAGTAAGAGTTTAAAAATTAACTATTGAATATTATAGTTAACCAGCATGTTAGTTAGTACGCCTTAGCCGTATTCTGATGTAGTTTGCCACTGACAATGATAATAAAAAAAAGCGCTCTTCTAACTCAAAAAGCCTAGTTTTAAAAATGGCTTAAAATTGTAGGTGAGACACCCTGTGTATTTTGCGTAACAAGCGCGTCGCCCAGCAGCGGATCTCGCATCGGTAACAAAAACGTTGTGCAGCACAGGTCAGGGGCGTAGCCAGAGGGGGGGGGGGGGGGGGGGGGGGTTCGGTGTCAGAACACCCCCAGAAATTATCTAAGCGCTGCTTTTCCCGACCATCCCCCACTCCCCACCCTCTTTTCGGCCTTTTTTTCGCCCGTGCTATTCACACCGCATCGATATATTAAAATGTACAAACGGAAATAAGAAGATCGAGCTTTGGTTTGTTGACAACAATAGTTCTTCAAATAGGAGTGGAAGTTTTTGCAGTAAACAGTCACTCTTCTTCGCCTAGCCCGACGTATGGCATTCCTTTTAATTGTAGGCACAGTTCATCCAATAAAACAAACCTTTTCTGCCAGTCTACTTTTTCACCCTTGCATTGTCTAGAACTACAAATGATCGTAAACTATCACGAAAACAAAAAGCGCATTTTTTTAAGCGCCTCTGCGTCCGAGCGCAGGTTCACAAGCATGGATAGAAGTTTCGACAGATGCCATTCGTTCGCAGTTGCCGACTTTTTTGTAGAGCAGAAGCTTTTGTGTTGTTGTACATTACGTGAAGATTTCCAAATATCCGCGATTTTTCGTAGGAGTGTTATTCTTGTTTGTGAGAAAATAAATGTTCTTCACGAATCAAGTCCTCGGAGTCCCGTGTGCGCTCGTGTTAAGTATATTACAGTGAACAAAGAAACTATCCATTCAGCTTTATTACAGCAGAAAAATGAATAAGATATTGTTTGGGCACAGGCTCTCTTTCTTTTTATTTTTTTTACCAGCGGCGTCTAACACCCAACGAAAAATATTTCTGACTATGCCACTGGCACAGGGTTATCTTTGCTCCCGAAACGCACGTAGCGTGCCTAGTCTTCTCTAGAGCCAGAAATGACCTCGCCCGCAGCAATTTCACTTTACATGCAATTGAATAAGACAGAGTTATTAATCGACTTGAAATTTTCTATTGTCAGGTGTGCAGTGGCTACCTTGCCACAAAACACACGCACTAAACTTATCTTCCCGTTCAACAATATCGGTACTGCCTCTTCCCGCCCGCCTACCTCCCCAAGTTCTTTACACATGGAAGAGGAGTTGCGCCGCCCCAACGCAGTGCCTTCGTCCCGTTCGCTGGCTTCGCCTAGGGCGACATGTCGCACACGTCCTTGACCATCGAGCTGCAAGTGTGCCCTTCTAGGCTTCTGTGCTATCCACCAGGGATGCTAACGTTCACAACCCAGTCGTCGCGAATTAACTGCTCACTCACTGTCTCACTCCCCACTCAATTACTCACTCTGTCTGTCTTTCATTCCCTCTTCACTTTATTCTTCATTCACTCAGCCTTCCACGCGCACCCACTCACTTTTTCTCTCTTTCACATCTCTGACTCTGTCGCTCACTCCAGTGCGGCCACAATTTGTATGGAGACAGAGGAGACTGCGTTTGCGCCGCGGGTATTAAGAAGGGACTTTCCATTTGTATCAAGTGAAGCAGGGCATAGACCATCTTCTAGCTATAATTCTAGCCAAGCTTAGGGGAACTTAGTCACGAAATTGCGGCGAAATTGACGCCGTAACAAACAGCGACACTCACATTGCAACCAAAGCTGAAAATATCGTCAGAAATGAGTAGGAAAATACGCGTAGATACAAAGGACAAACGCCTCCTGAGCTTGGTTCGAAACAACACTCAAGAAGTGTTTGGTAAAAAAAAGAAAAAGAGCTGTTTAGGAAGCAGACCTAACAACAGTAAATGTTACTATTACGTCACCGAACGATGTGAACCTTGTGCCATTAATATGAGCCTCCCAGGCCATACAATAAGTGATTAAGGTATTTAGTGCGATGTATGAGTCACCCATGAAGCTCCATAGTTTGGGAAGGTTCAGGAGGAGTGCTATGCGCATAATTTTAGAATATAGAACGCCCGGATGCCGTGCGTGTTTCACTACATGGTTCAATGGGAAATCCGGAAATCCACTGGCTTGCATGTTTTTCACGAAGGCGGTGCCTATGTATGCACCGTATGTATGCATGCCTTTGTACAGTCATGGAATACTTACACCTTCGCTGCCTTTTCGACAAGCTTCGCTTTACTGAAAAAGAAATGAACGCAACCATGAAGTTTTTCTGAACATATTTTCGATGAACGGCCATATATATATTTAATTAAATCTAGTAAAAACTCAATAGAAAATCATCAAGAATTGAAATCTAGTAGAAAGTCAACAGAAAGTAAACAAAAAGTGTGGGTGGTAAACGATAGGAATAAAAGACTACACAAAACGGCCAAGCCGGAAGGGGACATAAGTGCATACTGCGTTTTACGTTACTTTGTTCTCTTCCTTATTTATGTTAGAGCTTTAGTTGCGGAGGCTGACAACCGGGCACGGAGAGCGATGCTGTTCAGACCATTTCGCGCGAAGACGTATCAGCAACACTGACGAACTGGCCATAGGTCAACCACCTAGCAACCTCAAATTTTGGCTTCGCGACGGAGTAACGTGGATATGCACAGGGCTACAAATCTATACACCGTTATCTCTACATTTGTTTTGTTTTAGATATTACCAAACACGTACCTGCCGAAACGGTGGAAATATGTTACTTTTTTATGAACAAAAATTAACAGTTGACTAAAAGCGCATGCATGCGACTTTCATTTTTTAATTTATTTGTCTGAGAACAGACGCAATCCAGACTCCTAGTCTTATTGAACTGGAAAGCATGACTACTCAGTGGTGCACTTCCTTTTTCCAAAATTCGGTGTAAGTAATATAAAGCGTGAAAATTGTTTAAAAGGCAAGCGATTGGTTGACTTACTCTTCTTTCTGCTTCGGCGGGGGCCTGTCAAGCAAAGAAAAAAGTAAACAATCTCTATTTAACCAAAAGGAGCACTCCAAACCGACGGAAAGACACGCACAAATGGGCAATGCCTGAAGCCAAAAAGGCGCACAACACAAAAAAAGGAGAGCGCCAAGAAATCAGCGATGGGAGCTCGGCCTGAGGCGCTCTGCCATGCATAAATTTATTTTATTTATGTACTTGGACATACTGCTGATCCCATTTAAAATTGCTGCAGGTGGGCGGGGCAAGAAGATAATGATTGAGAAGTAATAGGAACATTCAGTTGGAAAGCCGGTTAATAAGCAGTAACAAATAGGAACGATAAAATCAGAAGTACTAGAAACAACCAATGCAGATACAGAAAAGCTCTTATGCAAATAAAAAGAAATAAGACCAAATGTGGCTACAATTAGGTTGCATCACGTGAGTAGTTACACATAAACGAAGTAGCACGAAAAAACTATAAACAAAATCTAGATAGACTGCGCCTTGTAAGTACACTGCAAGCAAACAGAATACAGTGTGAGCTTAAAGAACGAATCTCTCCTGCTCCACTGCTGTAACGCGTTGGACTGCAAGGGACACTAACCCAATGTTCAATATGCCAATATGCAGGCTTTGATGACAACGGATTACACCGACGGTTTCACGCGCAGCACGGAAGCGATCGCGGTAACGTGTGCATGTTGCGTTTTACAGCAGGAACTGTGGGAGGGAATTTTCTCCCTCCCAAAGTTGCAGCTGCGCAGCGTCTGGCCCTGAGGCCCACTTTGACCTGGGTGGGGGTGTACTTCTGAAGAGTTCAAGCTTAAAATAGGTGGTTTGGTTTGGTTTTAGGGTGTTTAACGTCCCAAAGCGACTCACGCTATTTTAGACGCCGTAGTGAAGGGCTGCGGAAATTTCGACCACCTGGGGTTCTTTAACGGGCACTGACATCGCACTGTACACGGGAGTCCAGAATTTCACCTCCATAGAAATTCGACCACCGCGGCCGGGATCGAACCCGCGTCTTTCAAGCCAACAGCCGAGGGCCATAACCACTCAGCCACCGCGGCAGCTTTAAAATAGGTGGGGGAAGGGGGTACCGGAGGGGAAGATATCTGGAGTGCTGTGCGTAAGAAAGAGCAGCTGACAAAACCATGTAGGATGTGAACCACTGCTGGTCGATTTAAAAGTAAAATAAAGAAAATAATTTACATGTCGGATATGGGCTGTTTAGGCACTCTCATGTCTACTGATACTTTAGCCATTTTAAGTCGCGTGCTATACAAGGAGTCGCGATCGGCTATCGTGCTTGCGAATCAAGGCCCCATAAAGATACATATACGACAGCCTAATTCTTTTTTCCAAGCAGTCGATATCAGTGTGAGCATGAGCTGACGCGGGCTTAGTGTTAAACAGTTTAGTTTTATTCCATTACAGTATTCCACAGTATTATTCCATGAGCGGTAGTTAAGAAAGGGCGAATGAACTTGCCAGTCATGTTTCATGCTCATGATAAATAACTAGAAAAATGGCATAGAACAATTAATTGTCGTTGAAATAAAGGCGTGGGTTGCTGTATCACTTGTAGTTTGTAATAATGAAGTAATTGCTCATTAGCATCCACCCAAGCGCAGCCATACGGCTACAAATAAAAGCTATACAGGTCTCTCAGAAACTTCGCAGTTGAAGAAAAATTTGTCCTGGTCCGGGGTACGAACCCGGGACCCCGTTACCAGAGCACTCTCTCTTTGGTATACACCACTGAGTAATTACTTTCTTATTACAAACCTACTTCGCCTTGGCGGATTCTCCTACAACATCAGGCCAACACTGTTCCCACTTCGAGTTACTGACCAATTCGCTCTCGCCCTACCATATGCAGGCCGTCTCGGTTTCCTCATTTGGTAGCTCCCCTGCTCCGGTAAAGCGGTGGTCCCGGGTTCGAACCCTGGACCAGGAGGAATTTTTCTTTAACTGCAAACTTTCTGTGGAAGCTGTATAGCTTTCCTTCGTTGACGTATGGCTGCACTTGGGTGGATGCCAGTGAGTAATTACACCCTTATTACAAATCTATTCCTCCTTGGGGGATTCTCCTAAAACACTACAACATTTCATTCGTAGTTTCAGACGTCAAGAAGACCCATGGTACACGATGGCAGAAACACTTGTCAATCAAAAACGCTTATTACACACGACCAAACTTGCAAATCCGGCTCTTACTTTGCTCACGACAGTTGTATAGGTGAACTTCGGCGGCAAAGATTTGCGAGACTGAAAATAGCGAGTCAAAGGAGGATCGGTAGGCAATAAAAAATCATACTTACAGCTTAGGTGACGACATCGCGTACCAGGTGTTTCGTGAAACGTCAAGAATCTCTCTGTGGACGCTGTTTCACAACGTGCAAAAGGAAATCTGCTTTATCCCATTTTGCTCTAAGCAACATGCGTCTTTTCGACATCTATCGTAAAAAATGCGTCCTATAAGCAGCAAATGCAACGCTCCTCGTTATGAAGTATTGGCACATTACTCGCAATACTACACTACGCCGCGACCTCGGAATACTACAGCGACGGGAATAGCGCAGGTTGTTGACCTAGGTAACTGTTTTTGCTATCCCATGAAAGCAATTTCGTTCCTTCCAGTGTCGACCACGCATTAATTCGCATCATACGCTGTCACCGTAGCGCCTAAACCCTGGCAACTCAGGAAGGATGGAGTCAAAACACAACAAGAAATCTTGAACACGTTAGTGTCCTGAACAATCGCGTAGTACCATTACTCCTTCAGAGTCTCAATTGTAAAGACGTGAAGGACCACTGCATTGCACACACGACTGGAAACATAGGCAGCACTCGCATTTTATGTACGCAGTTCAGTTTTGTGACGCCGAGCTGCATGCAAGCAGTGACTCCAGACCACCACAAGGGAAATTTATAGCGGTGTACCAATCAGTGGCAAGCAGAACAACGAAAATGAGAGAGAGCGCTCACCGAGATTCGCAGCCGCTTCTTCTTCTTCTTCTTCTCCTCCTCAAGTAATATGGCACATACCCACGTGGGGGGGATTGGCCAAGGTATAGGGTAGAATGCCAATGAAGCATTTGCGCGGGGAAGGAAACGTCAGAAGACTGAATCAAGATAAAAAAAAATTGGGAAAAATAAAATGAATTCAAGAGGTATGAGTCATCCGGAATAGAATCAATCTAGCCTTTTTTGGACATGCGAAAGAATTTTGTGTATAGCTAACAAGATAATCGATTAGTTGCACTTATGTAATCGTGAAGGTAGCCGCATACACTGCTTAACGGGAATCCCTTGGCACTCGCACCGAACGATAGAAGAACTGTAAGAGACAGAGGCAGTCCTAGTCTCGAAAGAGGAACCTCCAGATATTGCTTTCTCTGAACCGCGAACCGCCGGCAAGAGAGGAGAAAATGATCGATTGATTCAACTTGCCCACATGATACACAAAGGTTTGTCGCAGCGAACCCGCACCTGCATAAGTACAAGTTTAAGTGAGGTATTCTACATCGCAGGAGCGTCATGGACACTTCACAAAGCCTTGACTTACACCACCGGATATTCCATGGGTACTTTAGGTGTTGAAAGTCCACGGTATTCAGCAACGGATCACTCAAAGTGGCTGAAATATGTTGAAACCGCTGGAAACGTGAAGCTGCTAACAGAATGAGGTGAGGGACGGGATATATTACAGGTGCGCTGAGAGCTGACCTTGCCAATAAATCAGCCACCTCGTTAAAATAGACGCCTGAATGCCCAGGTACCCAGACCAAACGGATCTCGCGCACTGTGCTCGGAACAAAAAACCTAAGTGAACGAGTCAAGAAAGATTTTTCCGAATTTTGGAGAGAGACAATAATTGAAAGGCAGTCTGTGAGAATAAGAACCCGTGCGACATATCTGGGAATTTTGAGAAGAGCCAAACCAATGGCCAAAAACTCTGCGAAGAATATAGGAGTATAATCAGGGATACGAACGGAGTAGCTCCAATCTAGATCCTGCGAATATATGCCAATCGCCGCCTTCTCACAGCTGCCGGAGGCATCAGTGGAGAGAACAGTATGATGTGGAAAATTCTGTAGGTGTTCAGAAAGAAGACCATTTAGGGTATGTGCGGGCATATGCTTCGCATGGTACGGGAAAATAAAGTCGTAATAGAAGACGGGATCAGCCTGCGTGTCAGCAACTCGTTGCAAGGAGATCAGATCAACCTGAAGCGGAGCTAACAGATTCTGCGTGAACCTAACTTGCGGAAGCTGATAACGTGGCCAGTGATTAGTCAAAAAAAGGTGTGGTTGGGATACAAAAATTGGAATACTAACGCCTGGGGCCGGGTCAAAAGACTTGAGGAAAGTACGCACTGTTAGAAGTTGGAAGCGGGAATAGAGGTTGGGGATACGCGCTTCCAGATAAAGGACAGCGTTGGAAGCTGATTTTGGGAGCCCGAGGCATAGCCGTAGGGCACGTCTTTCCAGTAAGGCTAATGGCTGCAGCTTGTAGTTCGCGCTACCAGAGGACAAGGGGCAACCAAATTCCAGAATCGGTCTCATATAAGCCTTATAGAGCAACAGTAGCGTGTCACGACGCATGCCAAACTTTTTATTGCCAACTCGGGTCAAACGGCCCAGTGCACGTTCCCCTTTAATAACATTATTCTTAATATGGTGTCGCCAGTCCAAATTTTGGTCATAAGTAACACCTAGGTATTTAACCGACTCCACCTGCGGAATTGGAGTGGAGCGGTAGGCTAGCGAGATGTACATAGGAGCGTCGGGTGGAAATACCAGCACGCCGCATTTGCTGACATTAAGTGATAAATTGATTTGGTCCAACCAGACTTCAAGAGCATTCAGATATGCCTGCAAATACCCGTAGAGCACATGAATATCATTTGCTGATGCGAAAAAAGCTATATCATCTGCGTATACATAAACTGTAACGTTAGGATGAATGGGGATGTCCCGAACTAATATGTTGAAAAGCAGCGGAGAAAGAACAGAGCCTTGCGGCACACCTCTTGATTGACCATAGGTATTAGAACAAAAAGATCCGTCTGTACAGAAGAAAAATCTATCTTTTAGAAATTCACAAATCCAGGCGTAGAGGTAATGCGGTGGTTGTAGTTGAGCAAGCTTGTTAATGAGGACTGTGTGCTCCACGCTGTCATAGGCCTTCGCAACGTCAAGCGTCACCAAGGCCGAAACTTCTCTCTGGCGCATTGAGAGTCGTATTCGGCTCTCGAGATCCACATGCGCGGACCATATGGAACAACCGCGACGAAAGCCAATCTGTGCGGGGCTGAGGCCGTTAATGTGATGAACATGCTTTGTGAGGCGACTGTGTACTACTCTTTCTATTAGCTTTACTAAATTTGAGGTTAAAGCAATCGGCCGAATATTGTCTAATTGAAATCTATTGTCTGCATTTTTTAAAAGTAAAATTATTTTCGCAATTTTCCAACTGTGAGGAATCCAAGAGGTTTCCAATGACGCATTTACAATATCTAGAAGGTGAGTTGGAAAGTCGTGCGCTAAAATCTTTAACATGCCCACAGTAATCCCGTCAGATCCCGGAGCAGCAGAGTGCATCGAGGAAACAATTTGCAGGAGCTCCGACACGTCGACCTCAGGATAGTCCGAGCTGGGGGTGAGAGTGTGCAAAGGTTCTGCTTTCTGTACCTGGAAACGTAAGGCCAGCCCCTGCGCGATGCGTTCAAGGTTTTGCTTAGCCTCCTGCGGAGACATTACCATTGACCTTATGCAATTGGAGGCCGGAGAGCTGTTATTCTGCGCCATGAATCTATAGAGAGCCTTCTTATTCTGGGGTTTTGAGAGATACGTGTTTAAATTTTGATTATAATCCTCCTTTGCCTTTTTAACAGTTCTTTTGAAACATGCAGAGAAGAACTTATAATTTATCCAATTAGCTGGGCTCTGATTATAGGAAAGGCTTTTCCAGGCTGCTTTTCTACGACGATAAGCTTTCTCACACTCCTCCGTCCACCAAGGAGACGGCTGTCTGGCAGGAGCAGTAGTGCACACCGAGAATACAGAACTCTCAGCAGCATCTTGCAGAAAGATAATTGTCCGCTGAGCTCTTTGTGCTCGACCTGAGCTAACTATGGAGGGGAGTGAGGCAGATATCAATTTTTTGTACATAATGTGGTTTAGAAATTTCATGGTTGCACCACCTTTTCTGATAGGCGAGGATATAATAGAAAAGGTTATTGGAAAGTGGTCACTAGATGTACCTGATTCTTCAGTTGACCATGCAGATACGCCAACCCCACGAGATGCTAATGTTAAATCTATGATCGAACGGGATCCTCCACGCATAAAGGTTACTGCTCCGGAATTACAGCAGCGCACTGCATTCATTGACATCCAGGACCACAGAAGCTGGCCGCATGAGTCAGAGCGACTATCCCAGGCACTGTGGTGCGAATTAAAATCTCCTGCGATGACTGTGCTGTTTGCGCCGCTCAGTAAGGTGTCCAAACAGTCTGTCCTGTGAACACCGATTGGGAAGTAGACGTTAGCAATAGTGACTTTGGCGCACTGTGGAAGGGAGATTTCAACCGCCAACAACTCACAGTCAGGGCGCATAACTGTCTGCGAGATTGATGCCCGGTGACATATTTTCGTAGAGATCATAGTTATTAACCCACCACCCCTGCCATTAACGCGATCTACCCTGAAAACACGAAATTTTTTAAATGTGAATGATTTAAGTGGAGAGAGCCACGTTTCTTGTAAAATCACAATATCTGGATTATGTTTATGAACAAGTAATTCAAGATCCGGTAAAGAAGAAAGTACGGAGCGACAATTCCACTGCATAACTTTTAGACCCGCCATGATTATCGACTGGTTAAAGAGGCATCAACAGCCTCCTTCAGCACATCAGTCTGGAGAATTAATTTGGGGGGTCCTTTCTTTGCTTTGACTTGCGGAACAGCTGACTTCGAGGGTGAGGAAGAAGCTCGACGCTTCTGGGAAGTGGTGAGCATTTCAACGTCCATGCTACAAGGATCTACGTGAGCGACACTGTCAGGAGCGCTGTTGGCAGGCGGTACTTGGGGCACGGTAGGAGGCGACATGGAATGACTCTTACTAGCAGTACTCGGGAGTGATGCCGGCGTAGCCGCCGAAACATGTGATTCAGTAGGCAGAGATTGGTCAGCAACAAGTTGAGATAGAGCCTCGGTGAAACTGCCCAGCATTCGCTCGACCACCACAGAAAGAGCCTGTTCTACTGAGGACACTATTGAAGTAGTCAAACTTGACGGTATATCAGCAGCAGAGCTTCGCGCACGGCTGGCATATGTATTATCCCTCCGATCCAGAAGTGCATAAGCATCTGCTCTCGAACATCGTTTCGCTTGAATGATATCGAGCAGGCTTTGTTCGTCGGCTCGTTTCGAGCAGTTGACATCATCAGCTGAGTGGTTGCCCTTGCATAGGCAACACTGGGGCTGATCAGAGGCGCAGCTGTCATCTGAATGCCCTTCTCCACAAACCCGGCAGCGGGTCGCCGACTTACACGCTTTACCACTGTGACCGAAACGCCAACAGTTGTTGCACTGAAGAGGACGGGGCTGCAGAGGGTCTACACGATACACTATCGGCCAAACCTTGAGTTCAGAAGGACAGGAGGAACCAGCAAACGTGGTGATAACTGACTCTGTCGCAACACGCACACCATTGAATTCTCTACTGCACCGGTAGACAGAAAGAACCCCCACACCTGCATCCTGAAACTCCTCCAGTATATCCTGCGGGGAAGATGCTGGGTCCACGCCACGAACAATACCTTTGGAACATGCGAGCTGTTCCGGGATGAAGGCTTTAACCGCTAAGGACTGAAATATTTTGCACTGGAGCAGGTCTGTGACACAATCAATGTCAGCGGACCTGCAAACAATGCCTCTCCGGCCGAACGGTCGCACCTCAGAGATCTGGAGGTAGTGGGTAGTGAGAGATCTTAGCTCCTGCTGAAGGACCTTGGGGCTTTTCATCTTGATCGTTCCCTCACCGATCGGCACGAGAGCCACAGGGATGATGTCAATTCCATTTTTACGAAAATTTTCTAGCGGCAAGCTTTGGGTGGGCAAGCTGGCAAACCAGGTTGCCGTCCCTCCACCCGGGGAGGTCAGCGACATACCTGAGCCAAACGCACCCTCAAATGCACATTAACCTGGCCTACAGACCTAACCTGAGACCTGGCCAAATCCCCCACACAGAACGGCCTCACCAGAGATGACCACGTAGGCACCACCAGGACACCACAGTTGAGCTCGAAGCCAAGCACCAGCAAGAACACGTCAGCACCGTCCAACTTCTTCTTCGGTCGACCTGCCGCTTCTTCCTGCTCTTCTTCTTCTTCTTCCTGGAAGCGTGCGCACGCAGCCAGCCAGCGTTGAACCGATCATGCCTTGGAGGAAAAAATTGCGAGAGCCAAAGCGCCCACACGGAAGCACGTGTAAGGCATGCGACGAAGGCCGTGCTCAGGTTTTTGTGAGAAACAGGCCTGGATACCCGTCTGGGACCGCATGTGCACTACCTACACGGTTTACACAGCGTATCGCGTTAGTGACAGCTCTGACATCATGCGTGAATGAGTGCACATTTCTGTTTTGATGGAGACCCTACTCCAGCATGTGTTAATGACATGCGTCGGCGTTTGTTCAAGACATAAATTTCACATGCGTCTAATCACCGCGATGCGAGTGCCAGCCAGTTGTGAGTTGTGTGTGTGTGTGTGTGTGCGGACATCACCCCATTAAACTCATTGTATTATTCCATCATCAACCTTCATTCGATCTTTCCCTTTGCTCTCCTTCCCCTTTCCTCCAGTGCGGAGTAGCAGGCCAGGGTCATGTTTCCACCAGCCACCCCTACTCCTTTCCTCTCATTAAAATTCCTTTCTCTTTCTCCCACGAATAAATTAAGGCATGCATGTCAACGTAAATGGTTCTGAATTTAGCTCCCGTGCTTTCGAGGCAGCAAAAGAAGCGTTAGAATGAGTGATAAAACATTCTCATTTCGGAATGGCTCAAAAGTTATGCTTCAGCGACTGAAAAGAACCCATTGAGTCCACTTGTAAGAGGATTGATAACACTGCAATTGGCCAGCTGATGAGCATGGGAGCGTGGCTGTACAATATAACGTGGTGCCGATATCGTTTAGTTATTTGCATGAACATCGGAGCGACCAGTTTTCTTTACTGTGGGGTGGACATTGAGCTTAATCCTCCCATCTTTCCTGTGCTACGCGCACAGCCCAGTGCCCAATATGGCGGCGCTTTGGTCCTTTTTTTGAATAAGCCTATACGCCACGATGATGATCATCGCGAGCACACACGCTGATCCGGTGGGAGAGCGACCCAACTCTGTTTTCAGCGGGCGCCGCTAGGAGGCCTTCAGTGGCGCCTCTACAGGTGATGCACGGGGAGTACAGCTGAGGCCAGGAAAAATGGTCGTGGCCCGCGCAGGCATGTAATCAAGCCCAACAGATGACCTGTGGTCGTTAAGGGCAACGTAAATAATTCCAACCGAAGGTAAATGCTGCAGGGCCCAGTAGAGAGTCAGGTGAGCGCATGGAGATGAGAAAGTTTGCTTGTACTGAGTGGCCGTAGTAGAGGTAGGATAAGGCTGAATGGACGTATGTGGGAGAGGCCCTTCTCCTGCAGTGAACGTGGTTGGGCAGACGATGATGATAACAATAGCGATGCGATTTATCACGGAGGAAGTGCCTGTGCAGCTGTCTTTGTAAAGAAAACTCAGACTCTTCGAGTACATTCAGGTCAAGAACAGACTACAACTTCCGTGCCCTTCTCCACACTCACAAGCTCATGACCAACGTTGCTCACGACGTAGCCTACTGAGTTCCTCATGACTGGCTCAACAAGGGTCGGTTAGCCCGAATCACGAGACTATACTGGAAAACAACCGCCAGTATTTTTGATCACCGGCTTGCCTGTATAAGTTTCGTAGTGGCAAGCAAGCGAACGCCGCGTACCGAAGCGACATGCAGGGGCACCACATAAGGTACGGGGTACAAAAATTGGCGACCATACATGCAATATTTTTGATCATTGAGTTTTCTATAGACACTCATCACGACATCCGACGCTAGTTGTCTACGTTACAAAAGATTTCGGAAAACGCTTTTCGCCCACTGATTCTCTGTGATCGCTGCAAGGCCGTTCTCGCAGGCACGGACACCTTTTCCAGTGCTTTAGAAGGGCCCTTGATGCGCATGGAAGTTTTCCTGTAAGAAACAGAAAATAGTTGCTCGAGGGTAGGTCAGGATAGCAACATGTCGGGAGATAATTATGTTTAACCAATGCGTGCCATAGCAGCTGAGAAGTTACTGTGTGCACGGGTGAAATGCCATGGCGCAAGGTGATTCCCCGCGGTGTTGCCCTTGTGGGCTGCTCTTGAGGACGTCGCCCTGTCACAGGAGCGGACACGGGATGGCCACGGGTGAAGAAAACACTCGAAGAACGAAAGGAAAACAAAGCTGGCATTGCACGCGCGCTGCTGAGATCACGTGATACGAGAAGTCGAAGAAGGAGGATCGCCAAAGACGGCGGACGTGTTCTACTCGCCCATGTCCGGCACAGCGCTCAAGATGCCCCGACAGCCCCGTGAGTGCATGGTGCAGGCGCTCTCGACGTGGATGCCTCGCAGCAGAGCCCGCTTGCGCACTACTGTTCCCACCTTGAGGAGTAGCCGCTGCGCTTGCTCCTATTCGCTCAGTCTACAGCTCCGTTAAATGTTCGCGCCGATAGCATGATTTCGCGTGCTCCGCGAGCAATCGGAGTGTAAGTCAGAGCCCTATTACTGGAAAGGAACCGCCCTTTAATCGCTGCCCCTCTGCGGCCTGTGACATGCTTTATCTTTGTTTCAAACGGCTTCTCTTGTGCGCAGCACCTTCCACAGGAACACTTCCTTTCTTTTCTCTTCCTTCCTTCTTTCTTGTTTCCTTTCTTTTGCTTTCTTGCCTTCCTTTTAATTCATTCCCACCATCCCTATTCTTTTCTTTATTTCGTTCCTTCTGTATTTTTCCTACTTTCGTGCAATTTCATCAGGGCGAACCTATTACGCTTTCCTCGTCGAAGCTCTGTGTGGATTGTCTTAGCTAATGACATTTATTTTCCCATGACCTAGAAGTACCATTCTTTTAACACTATTTGCTTTCAAGGACTGGTTCGTCGTTTAAGTTCTCCATCTTAGAACATGCAGCGTGACTGCTTTGCTTTGTAATCTACAACAAGGTTGCTGAACAAAAAACACGCTTGTATTGATCTTCATAAACGTTGCTTTATCGAACATATGAGACAACATGCAATTACCGATCCTGTAATGACTACCGGAGATAAGATCATGGAACAAAAGAGAACTGTTAGCCTTTAATGGGATAACTACCCGACCGTATAGGCAACATATAGCTACCCTCCACTTCCTGAGGCTCAATTCTGCCAGCAGGCGCTGCAACATTTTCCCGTTCACTCCCTGTGCAGAGGGCCGGTCGTGGGGTCACAAGCTGACGTCGTCCCTGGCCGGCTACGGGCGCCGCCTGGAGTCAATGTCGACCATCATGAAGCCCCGGACGAACCCTCGCAGGAAGTCCGGCGGAGACTTCCACACCACTTTCTCCGCGCTGTACCCAAGGCAAGGAAGGCGCCGCGTCGTCGCCATGCGCGCTGCGCCGGAGGTCGAGCAGTGTTCGGAACCTGGACCTGCCTTGTGTTAGACATCTTTTCAAAGGCAGGAAAAACTGGCACGCAGTCATTCAACAGACTGCACCAGCTATCTCGCTCGCTAAAACGTAGACAAGTTGCGGCAGAAGTCGAACTTTTTCTTCAGAAGTGATTTCGAGCAGGCTGTTGAACTTCAACTTATAGTCAGCGTCCGTTGTTTGTTTCTCCAGACGCTTACACTGGAACAAGCAGGAATAGTATTCGAATTCGCGCTTCAAAAGGCTTGTAACGGATGGCTTCTGCTGGGCGTGATACATACTCGACGCCTGCCTTCTACGAAGCCTTGTGAGGTTTGGTGGTTCATGTTCGCTTGATGTCAAACCCTTTATTCTGTATTGGCATCTTCCTCCAGTCCGTTATTAGAACATCGAGTACACACTCGACAAGCAAGAGCCTGCCGCTGAACCCCCCTTAGAAGCTCCTCCCAATGTAGCCGCGTAAGGCAAGAGATTTAATAAGGCGTATCGTCTTAAGCGCAGCATGGACTTCAGCGACTCGCTGTGGGACGACCGCAGCCCGCTGGAGCAGCTCCTTCTGACGGGCCTGTGCTTCGGTCTGTTCCTGCTGATGATCAGCGCCACGTACTTGGCCTACTTCGCGCAGACGTACAACCTGCCCGGCCGACGCCACGTCTTCGGCATGGAGTTCGACGTCTGCACCAAAGAGGTCTGCGTCGAGCACGGTACGCGGCTCTGGGGACCCGGAAACCCAATGACTTCACTGATCCTTCTCGTAGCCAAATCAATAAAAAAAGATTATTCGAACCACCATTACTTTGCATCGAATGGGGGCACCTCTCAGTGACACGTTCGAATAACTGCGTCACTTGCTCCCATTTTCCCTCTGTCGGCCATAGTTTGGTACAAGCACGGCTTGTACTGCTTGTACACCTGTATAATTTGTGTAATAGGCGACACCGATTGATTATTATTATTACGGTAGAGCCGACGTCCAGTTGGTTTGCACTAGCACTGCACTAGTATTACTTACAAATTTCACGTGATGTTAGACAACAGCGCGTAGCTTTGCACGCAATGTGTCGTAGTTGCCGATGGGCCGTCGGGTGCCCACAATGTCAGCCGTTCGCCACTTTAGTGCAGTTAGTGTTCCGGCGTCCAACAACGAACACGCAGCGTGAAAGCAATTAGAAGAAGAGCCTTTATTCGGGAGTGCTTCCCAACATATATAGTGTACCGGCGGCTGCATGATAACAGCCACGTGTTACAGATAGCATGCTGGCCAGGGCGCATGCATAGAGCGCATGCGCGTCTGATACGATACATCTCCCTCAGTGCAATATTTAAAAGTCGTCAAGCACAATACGGGACACTTGGCGGAAATCCTGGTCGTAGTGAAGACGACTGGGCTGTCGCTTTTGTCGGGTGGACCGCCTTGGCACATATTGGGTGGGCTGGGTTGTAGGCTGCGATACTCCAGCGTTTTCCTGGGCTTGCGTGGGCTGTGTTATAGACTGTTGTGCTCCTGCGCTTTCCTGGGAAATGTCTTCACTGTCAGAGTCATCTTCCGTTAAGTCACGCCGGAATGGCTCACGTGTGGCTAGAAGATGTTGTCGGTTGCGTCGAAGCACCTTGTTGTCCTCTGTAAGGACGCGATAAGACCTTGGTGCCACCAGGCCCATGACTCGAGCCTTGGAGTCCCATGCATTCCCTCGTACACGTACAACTTCGTCTTTCTTGAGTGCTGGCAGATTTTCCCCTTTGGATGGCCTTTGGCTGCGTGGCTGGCGCCGAGACGTCAGGTGACTGGAGCATGACATGAAGTCTGGTAACCGAGTGCGTAACTTTCTGCCTTGGAGGAGTTCTCCAGGCGACCGGCCTTCAGCTAGTGGAGTCGAACGATAGCCGAGTAGACCTAACCAGAAGTCCTCGTTGAGCTCGCCAGTCTTCTTCATTATTCTTTTCACAATTTGGACTCCTTTCTCGGCGAGGCCATTGGACTGTGGGAATCTCGGACTCGACGTCACATGCTTGAACTCGTATCTGGACGCGAACAAAGCAAATTGATGAGAAGAAAACTGAGGACCGTTGTCGGTGCAGACTTCCATAGGAATTCCATACCTTGAAAAAATTGAGCTAAGTGTGGCAATGACAGTGCACGTCGTTGTGTCGATTAGTTTTTCGACTTCAGGAAAGTTTGAAAACGCGTCAAACACGCACAGGTAGGAGTTTCCGGCCTACATAAAAATGCCAGACCATGCCTGTACCAGGCATGGTCTGGGATCGGCCTAAGCACCACTGGTTCGGTTTGTTGTTTGTAGGCGTATTTTTGACAAACAGAACAAGTCTTGATTATGTTTTCAATGTCCGCATTCAGTCGCGGCCAGAAAACCAAGTGACGGGCTCTCGCTTTGCACTTATTTATGCCTAAGTGACCTTCATGAATGCGACCGAGTATTTCAGCTCTCATAGACTTTGGGATGACGACTTTGGTCCCCTTCATACGAATGCCCTTGACTTCTGATAACTCGGGAGCGAATGGTTTCATCCACCCTTCAATTTCTTATCCATTCCTCAGTTGCCGCAACGCTGTCTGCAAGTCTGGGTCAGTGGCTGTCGCTTCTACCAGTCGGTCAAACATTTTGTTGCTTACCAGCTCCGAAGTCACGCTCACTGCATGGACGTCAACGTCATCAGTGAAGTCATCTTTGTCGCTTGGAATGGCCGACGATGATCTTGATAGCATATCGGCCAGGAACAGTTGTTTGCCTGGGACAAAGTGAAGAACGTAATCATATCTTAGCAAGCGCAGAAAGAACCGTTGCAGTCTTGGTGGCATGTCGCCAATGGCTTTCAAAGAAATTGCTAACATTGGTCTGTGGTCGGTCTCAATTACAAACTTGCGCCCGTAAACGAAATGGAAAAACTTCTCACAACCGAAAGTAATGGCCATCGTTTCTTTCTCTATTTGCGCGTATCTTTGTTCAGCCTCAGACATTGTGCGTGATGCATAGGCGACCGGCCGCCAACTACCACTATAATTCTGAAGAAGGGCAGAACCAATCCCATTTTTGGAAGCATCAGCAACGACCTTCGTCTCCCTAGCAGGATCGAAAATGGCTAGCAAAGGTGGACCGCTCAATGTGTCGCAGACAGCTTGCTATTCTTTGGAGTGGTTTTCGAACCATTCAAAAACGTTGTCTTTTTTAATGAGGCTTCTTAGAAGCGTCGTCCTTTCCACCAGATGCGGTATGTATTTTCCAAAATAGTTCACGACCCCGAACATTCTGTGAACGCCGGCTTTGTCCTTTGGCTGAGGCATTTCACTTAATGGTGCGGTCATTGCGGGGTTAGGTCGTATTCCGTCTTTGTTTGTAACATCACCCAAGAAGTCAATTTCGGTCACGCCGAATTTGCATTTCGCCGCGTTGAGAGTTAGGCCGGCCTTTTTAGCCATTTGCAAGACTGTGCGGAGGCGAGTATCGTGCTCTTCACTTGTGCTCCCCCATATCAGTGTGTCATCGATATAGAATCGCACCCCTGGAGCATGGTCGAATATTTCATTCATAGTTCTCTGGAAAACTTCAGGCGCCGAAGCAATGCCGAAGGGTAGTCTCATGAAACGGTAGCGTCCAAAGGGTGTTCCAATTGTGCACACCTTTGACGTAGCCTCATCTAAGGGGATTTGATGGAAGCCCGAGTACGCGTCGATGCGAGAGAAAAAAGCTGCACCGGCAAGCTCAGCCTCAATGTCTTCTCGTTTCGGCATTTGATAATGCTCTTGCTTTAGGCACTCGTTAATTCGCCTCGGGTCAATGCATATGCGCAGTTTTCCATCCCTTTTGCGTGCTGCAACAAACGGGCTCACCTAGTTCGTCGGTTCGCTGACTTTGGCCACGATTCCAGCACGTTCCATCCGATCCAGCTCTTCTCGCAGGGGCTCGAGCAACGCCAAGGGCACCCGTCGCGCCGGCTGGACTACCGGTGTTGCATCCTCCCGCAGAACCATGTGGTACTGGCGTGCTAGACAGCCGATGCCCTGAAACTGCTCTGGAAATTCCTTGACCAGTTGGTCAGTGCTGTTTGTGTGCACAGCGTTGACTGAACGAACCACTAGTCCTAACGCTTCGCTTGCAGACATCCCAGGTATGGCTTGGCTGCTCTTCTTTAAAATGAAAAAGTCGAAATACCCACTTCGGTCGTTCACAGTCACTTGTACCGTAGCGACCCCGATGTGCTTTATAACGTCGCCGGTGTATGAGCGGAGGACGGAGGGGCTTGCTCTTAAAGCAGACTTCGCTTTGTGTCCGAAAAACGGAGTAAGGCAACAAATTCGCTTGCGAGCCTGTGTCTACTTTCAGAGACACTAGTTGGGAGGACACTCTCGCGTGGACGACCCAATCGGCTCTGTTGCCTAAGCTGACGTCGAGGATTTCGAATCATTCCTGCTCGTCACGTACTGCGCTCACTTGAGAACTTTTTCTGCAACAGGCCGAGAAGTGGTTAACGCCACGGCACCGAAAGCATGTTTTGCCGCAAGCTGGGCATCTGCCACGTTCGTGGAAGCGGTTACACTTAGAACACTTGAACTGCCTGCGTGCTTTGATCTGAGCCACTTCCTCTTCTCGATGGGCCTCGTCTTGCTCCGAACATTCCACAGTTTGTTCACAAGCTGGACATTTGCCCTGCTGGCGCGTTTTGATTTGTGCTACTTGTTTCTCCGCTTGAGCCCATACATTGTTTTGCTCGGCGCATACCTCTTCAGCTTTGCAAATGTCCTCTGCCTTCAGTAACGTAAGGTCCTTAACTTTCAGCATCATTTCGCGCAACTTCGGATTCTTTGTTCCAAAGACAATCTGGTCCCTGACCATGGAGTCAGTTAGGCTTCCAAAATTGCAACTTCGTGCAAGTCTCTTCAAGTCCCGTGAAAAATGTTCGAAAGGTTCACCCTCAACTTGCGTTCTTGAGCGGAAGACATACCTTTCGTACACTTCGTTCTGCTGCTGCTTGCAGTACTCCTCAAACTTCTTCGTAACTGTTTCATAAACTTGCTTGCTTTCGTTCTTCGAGAACACAGAATTGTTGAATACCTCTAGGGCGTCCTCTCCGGCCACGGTGAGCAGCAGTGCGGTCTTAGCTCCCTGCGTCCGTGGTTCTTTCGGCGGCTCCGTGGCCTGCAGGAACAGCTCGAACCGCTGCTTGAAGAGGCTCCAGTTCTTCGCGGTGCTACCGGAGAGCACCAGCGGCTGCGGTGGCTTCACTAAATCCATCTTGCCAGTGCACAGCGACGCCCCTTCCACCCGCGTGTTACTGCGTGTACGAGGGCGATCCCACTTCTGACACCATGTTCCGGCGTCCAACAACGAACACGCAGCGTGAAAGCAACCAGAAGAAGAGCCTTTATTCGGGAGTGCTTCCCAACATATATAGTGTACCGGCGGCTGCATGATAACAGCCACGTGTTACAGATAGCATGCTGGCCAGGGCGCATGTATAGAGCGCATGCGCGTCTGATACGATACAGTTAGCTAGAGGGACAGTGCTGTTCTTTTAATAGTTACACAACACAGCGCCAGAGAGACGCTCCCTTTCTCCCTTTTCCCCAGAACTTCTGACTGCGCTTTTCAGACGATGCTCTTACAAACGAATGTGGCGCCTGCTGTTGTACTCGTGCAATGTTTTCTTCTCGCTCTACTCATAGAGAGACAGATGTGGAGGAGGGGCACTTTTTAATGGTTCTACAATGCACTCTTCCAGAGGAGGACAGCGTAGACTATTTGTAAACATTTGCTGAAAGTGCCGCGATTTCGCTCAAAGCTGTCCTGGCATTAAAAAAAGTCGGGTAATAGCAGACTAGATACGTAACATCCAATCTCTATCCTAAAAGCGCGAAAGAGAGTTAATAATTTTCGGCCTTAAATCCGGCATGTATCACGCACGCATTCAAAGCATCTCGAGATTACCGGTTCCCAGAGCATCGTAAAATTGCATCAGAACAACCGCAGCCTCAGCCCGTACAAACTCTGCCCTCCGAGCCGACGCTCACCGCTCCTCACCACATCGTTGCTCCAGCCGGGGTGGGGCAGGGATTGTGACGTGTGCCATGGAGTGACGCGATTTAATGGACGTCGCTTTTCGCTCTCCGCAAGCGTGTGATTTTTGAATGGCGCTAGAGATGGCCCAAGATTGTTGAGCCGCGGTAGCTAGGGTATTCGCGCTTTCAAAATTCTAAAAACTGATATGGATATTATTTAGGGAAGGCTACACGCCTCTCAATAAATAAGCACTTTAACAGTATTAGTTAGAGTGCTTACTATTCTATATTATAGTTCACCAGCCTGCTAGTTAGCACCTCTTCGCTGTAATCTGTCTTAGCTAATGCTGCAGCACTTCTTAGCTGATGCACTACATCACTGATAATGGTATGTCGAAAAAAGTGTTAATCTAACTCAAGGTCTATATTTAAAAGTAGCTGACGATCTCAAGCAAACCCTGTGTACATGGTTCGCGTAGCTTTTTGAGGGAACAATAAAATGCGCAGCCACTTATTCACCGTGCTGCGAATGTGCCTAAAAGCCAACAAATGCAGCTCGCAAGCTTCTGTCCTCGAATAACGGCATGTCATCCTTCTTTGTGTCTGCTGTTTATTAACAATGCATGCCTGCAAGCAATACCATGCATAGCGGTGCCAGTTTGTCTTCTCTGTCTGGTCATTCTGTATTCTCGGCAGCAACCTCGACTTCAGTGGAACATGCCTCGAGGATTAATGGAACGTAGTTACAGTCATGCGCGACACTGACGTTGCTATATATGTATACCACGCAGAGCGAGACAGTTCCCGCTTGCTGTACGAAGCTACCGGTAGCAGTGAGGTGGTATGAGGGCCCTTGCTTCGTTCCTTGACACTGCCGGCCTCTGTTTCTCCCTATAGCATGCATTCACCGACTCACTTTTCCACAATATACGCTGACGTTCTCTTCCTCCGTGGCATACCCTGACTTCCGTCTCCCTGCCTCGCCGACATGCTCCGACATTTCCTGCTTTCAAGACATGCCCTGACATTTCCCCGTCTCCCTTTTTCGGCTGCATGCTCAGACTTTCCAACCGTTCTTGTGTATCTGCAGGCATGCCCTGATATTCCTCTCCACTCTTCCCGGCATGTGCTCACACTCCCAGTCTCCTTTTCCTGCCCGCGTGCATACCATGCCATTCCCTAGCCGCGTTTACATGAATGCGACACAAGTCGACTCCAGCCCACTTTTAGAGGGAAAGTGAAAAACGTCGAGGAAGAGAGCAGAGGACGAGTCACGCTTATCCTCAAAACCCGCTCTTTCTCTCAAGAAGTGCACTGAAGTCGACTTCAGAGGCATTCATGTAACTGCGGCTCCTGTCTCCCTGTCTCGCCTCCAGCGCGCCTGCTCGAGTCGACGCTGAACCGTTCGGCCGAGCCATGCGGCCACTTCTACGAGTACGCGTGCCACCGATGGCCCCGCACTGTCGCCGCGGGCCTCGCCGAGAACACCAGCAACGTGTGGACGCTGCTCCGGAGGAACGCCATCGCCGAGCTGGAGGGTGAGCGCTCCACGCCGCCCAGTCCGTCGTGTCGGGGACCATTTGCTTTCTCAGATCTATGCTCGAAGGTGACATTGCGCTCATTACAAAAACGTTCATGTAAGGTAAGCAAAAAACGATGGTATTGACAAAGAGATTAGGAATTTTTGTCTACGGCTCAGCACCTATATCCCGCCCGTCTCCCTGCTCTCTTCCTCTATGCTTTAGTGTCAATTTTTTTTATAGCCAAAGTCATGTTTGCAGTAGTAGTGCCACGGTTCTGATGTCCGGATTGAAGCTTTAATGCTGTTATGTTGGTATTATAGGAGTAGTCAGGATGAAAATCTTATAGCGCAATTTTGTAAAGCCTCAGTGCGTTACCTCGGTAAGAGCGCCCGATCGGAGATGCATGTTCTACCCTCACCTGATGCCGATTTATGCAAGTAACTTTACGTGCCGTATTGCATGTCGTAGGTGACGGTACAGAAATCCGAGAGATCTGTTTGCTTATGATATGACGTTATTTATACGAGTATGCCAGGAAAGATCGCTGCTAAAGGTTACTCCAAGTTACATATAAGATTGTACAAGTTCAACAGCGAAGGTGATGATAATGTGCCACCGGCTGTTGGCGACGGCAAAACGAGACAGCTTTGTATTGGTTCGCGTTTAGTTTCGTCAGCCATTAGTCACACCTACCCTGAACGTGTTTAAGATAATTTTCAAGGACTAACCCTTCATTTTGGATTATTTGATGAATGGCTGATGTATAATAGGGAAAAGTGGAACAAGGACAGAGCATTCTGATATTGTGGGACGCCTGATGTTACAGCAAGGGAGGTTGAATTTTTGTTCTTAACGAAAACTGGGAGTGGTTAGTTCGAGATTTCTCGATTCATGTGAAGACGTTAGGGTGTCGATTTAGCTGCTCTAGCTTTATTAGTAAACGTTCGTGAGTTACCGTGCAAAAGGCTTTTGCATAATCTAAATAAATGGCGTCAGTTTCGTTATAACGATTAATATTAGCAGTACTAGCCGGTAAAGCCCAGAAACGTTCGGACTTAGAGGGCTTTTGGACGCCTGGATCTTGTCCACGGTTTTTTTTTTCAAGGGTTGAGGTACTTCTTGTCTGGCGTCATTGCCTAGAAAGCATATGGTGGGAGTCTAAACCCAGTTTCGCTTTTTTGTGCTTGATTGTGATCGTGGCAGCTCTCAACCGACAGAACAACAGTTCAAAGTTCTCAGTGTGTTCCTCCCAGGTTTAAATTGCAACCAGTACATCGTAAAAGTAGCGGCGCATGTGAGGGATGTCTCCTAGTAGTTTTTTCGTTATTTGCTCAAATAGAGCTGAAGCTGTTTTATTTCCAGGCTGGATAAAGTTGAAGAGGTAGAGGCCTGAGTTGCATGGAAACGCCATGGCTGTCATCGACTGCGCGGGGCTATAAGTACCTACCAGTAGCGCATTCAGAAATCAAACTTCGAGAAGTGGTTGCGTCCGGTGGCTTTGCCTAACATTGTCGGCACGAAGTATCGGTTCACACCCGGCGATGAAAGTCATGCCGAGCTTATATGTAAGTGTATACACAAATGGATCGTGCCATCCTTCTTTCTTACGATCGAAATGGGTGAGTGGCACAGTGATTTAGATTTCTCTGTAAGTCCAAAGTTTAGGGAATTTCATAAGTTTGAGTAGAGAGGTCAACTCCATCCGGACCAGAAGGAATTTATCTCAACCATGAGGTTCCTGTGAAAGCTGCATACCTTTCTTCTGTATCTGTACGGCTGCGTTTGGGTGGGAGGTAACGAGTAATGACTACTTTATGATTTGTCTATAATTCCAAGGCGCAACATTTCAGAGATGGGGTGTTCTTGCTGCTTTTTTTATTGTATAACGGTTGTGGTTGCTTTTGCTGAATTCCTGTGCTTCCATCTTCGACTTATCTTATCAACCCACTCCTCTATGGGCTTTTACTGGCCTGCAGTACGACTGAATAAATAAATAAACGAATACCCTAGACTTCTTATTCGACTGCTTTCTTCAGGGCAAATGCAATCGATAACTGTTGTACTTGAACAGAAGTATCAGTGCTGAGCTTGAGTCGGATCTGAACGGAGTCAGCTTGACCAGGTGAATAAAAAAAGTCATTAGGACAGTACCTTGTCCGCCTTCCGTCGCTGCTCGGTAGTGAGCTCGGATGACATGCCGACATGTCCCTCATCCTTAGTTTGGTGCAGCATCGGGTGGGGAGCACTTTCCGGTACTTCTCCATCTTATACTGAGTGGCCATGGAAGCTACCGATAACCGTGGCACGCCAATCACTCGTTCCTGGTATTTCATCGACATGCTGATCCGAGAAATCTTCACCCTGTGGCCGGGGTCGGCGACAAATAGCCGGCGTTGTTTCAAAGCGAAAGCCTTGCTAATCGTGTTGAGAGAAAAGCCAGCGGCATCTGTATATGTATGGAGATGCTGCAAAAAAAGGGTTTTATCCACGCCATAGTCCGAGAGATTACGTGGGATTAAGTTGGATTACGGTATCCTGCGGTGATTACGGATGGATCCTGGCGGATTGCGGTGGAATGGGAATGGATTGCGTTAGATTAAATTTCATTACGGCGAATTCTGCCCCATTGCGGGGCATTAAGAGTAGATTACGCTGAATTAAGTTGGATTAAAGTGGATTGTGGTAAATTAAGAGTACTACATTGAATAAGTTTGAAGCAAGGTAAATTAAGTTGGATTACAGTGGATTAAAAGTGGGTTATATGACAATTTGTTGCAATAAGGTTAATTAGGTTAGATTACGATGAATTGTGGTGGATTAAGATTGGAATACACCAGATTAAATTGCAGTAGGGTAGTTTAAGTTGGATTAAGAGTATATTGGTTCTGATTAAGTTGCACAAGGGTAGATAAGCTTTGATCATGGTTGATTGTGGTGGATTGCGGATGATACTGGTGGACTGCGGTGGGTTAAAAGCGGATCACGTAGGATTTATTTGAATTTGCTTAAATTAAGAGTGGATTACATTACATTAAGTTGGAGTATTATGGATTAAGTTGGATTATGGTGTACTGTGGTCAGTGATGGGTGGATTGTGGCGGATTTCGGTGCTTTTCGAGTGGATTAGGTGTATTTTGGATTAGGGGGATTAGGGTGCATTACGAGGATGACAGTGAATTTCTGGGTGGATCAAAAAGAAGCCAATCCTTTCGCCTTCACAGCATGTAAGTAGTCTTAAGTACTTTCCCTAGTTTTTTTTTCTCTCGAATGTGTTATACGGTCATATTCAAGACCGAATCAGTTTATAGCACTCGGCCAGCAAAACACCGAGAACCTTGTCACAGCGAGCTTTGCATTTCCGAATTTATCGCAGTACGATTTTTGCCCCTGCTTGCCCCTCTTTCGTCTCTTGGATAGTAGCCTAGGCGTTCTCCAAGCGCTGTCACATCTTCGTCGCATGCTGGTATATATGCATTTGGTTTCTGTTGGTCCACAGGTATTTAAGAAGGCTCATTGCCCCCTTCCCCCACGTATCTTCCGTACTATAAACAGTTATAACGGTCCGACACATTAATGTCCCTCAAGTGACGGCCGCAGCATTTAAGGCACTCTTGACACATGCATCCTACTCTGCGTTTCCGGGTGCAGTTGAACCGTTCGACCAAGCCGCGCGCCTTTGGATGCTAGCGCGTAGTCGGCAGCGGTTTCACCCAGAGAAGTATGCTAATTCTGTCATAACGGTTGACATGAAATATGGACCACATCGCTGATTACGTCGGTTCAACTCTGGAACACATTTCTAATTTTCATACGCTTTCAGCAGGACGTAAGGTTACAGCCAAGCCATAGACTGCTATTCGCCAAGCTAATTTTGTTTTACTATGTGCCTTCATGTTAGTGTGGTGATGAGTGCATTAACACCGTAACTCAGCTTTCATATATAGCCGGTAGCGTTTAAAGAATGGAGAAGAAGAATCTACCGCATGTCCGGCCAGCGTGAAGTGGAAGCTTTCGTGGAACACTCCTCCGCAGTTGGCTTCCAAGCGCTACCATAAAAAAAAGAAGAATTAAAAAGAAATACTAGTGACTTCATGCTAGTTGGAATTCCGTGGAATAACACAGGCCACACAGATGACCAGAAACCAGCAGATGTCCATGTGCGTGAAGAATATGCCACGGAGCATCAAAAAACTGCGTCGCCGCAGCGTGAAATCAATTACGCGCCTTCTTTTTCCCCTGCTTTTTCTTCAGGCACCGTGAACAACCTCATGAAGGAGCGCAACGAAGGCTCCAAGCTGGCACCTGTGCAGGAGACGGTGGTTCAGTTCTACGAGTCGTGCACCAACTGGAGTGAGTCACCATGACCACAGCAGCTGTCCCTGTGGTGGGCACTTGAGGGCAAGAAGTAGAGGCACCAAATGCTCTCTGTGTGTTCTCTCGTTGGAAGGATACTCAAGGCATTAGTAAACATCGATCTCCACCTAGTATTGGGCAAATGCTGCTAGGTAATTCCTCGTTTTGCTTTGGTCCGGGTTCGACAGCCCAGCGGTAGCTGGAGACCTGAGGTCAAGTAACGTCAATGTAAAGTCGCGTGAGGTCGAGTGAAACATGCAATAATTGCACTAAAGTCGGTGCTTCGTCCTTTAACTGATTGGATTGTAATCCTATATTTCTTCATTTAATGTACCCCAAACAGGACGACAGTCTGCTTCAAGAGCCGGAATGGCAAAAATATGAAAAATCATCAGCAATTAAATCGCTTTGCTAAGACTGGCGTAGCAGTAATTAACATGGACGAAAAAAGGACACACACAAGGCCAAGACATTTGTGTGCGCGTCCTCTTCTCGTGTTTGTCAATTTCTACTGCGGCAGCCTTCGCAAAGCATGTCTCATAAACTTGCCCCAAGTTTTACGCTTCTTAATTATATCGCTGTTTTTTGCATGCCTGTCACTTGACATCAAGTTATCCCGCACCCCATAGTCCCCATTCGACTTTAAAAACCAGAAATTCATGTGAGAAGAAATTCAATTTCAAATTATTTACTATGCGTCGGCGAATTCCTAGTGGACATCCATGCATATACAAATGTCTCACGCATCATTGCAAACAAAAATATTCCTCCTGCAAAGAGAATTCACAACGTAACCTAAATATAACTCCTGTTAGATTAAACAATGCTAAACTTCTCGCCCTGCTGCAAGGACGTTGAAGTGACAGTGATAGTTGTCTGACCCGTATTATTCCCCCTAGTTTAATCACCCCGTAAGTGGCGCAGTCACGAATGTCTCAACAGACACTTTTAGCATACCGTGCTTCCGTGACCGCAGTACCGGGGCGTCGCCCGCCGTCAGTGCGCACGCGCTTATAGGTACCCCAACCTAAAGCACTGCGCGACGACAGCGCCGTGCTCCTCCCGTAGCGGCGGAATTCTGATGCGTCGATCGGGCACGAGGGCGCCGAGGCGCTCCTACTGGCCGTGTTCGCGTGCTGCGCGCGCTTTCTCTCCGCGTGCTTCTCGCGCCCGTCTCCTCGCTGGCGCGGCGGGTGCGAGCACAGCCTGACGACTGCACAGTGCGCCGTTTATGCCCATCGGTGGTTGTGAAACTTTATTTCCAGCGGATATAGAGGAGCGACACGAAGTCGCCCCCCGCTTAAACGGCGGCCGCTATCCCTTGGGCAGCGGCGGCGTCTTCAGCCAGCTGGAGGAGCTTGATCTGTATCCCCGGGTGGGGGTGAGCAATAGAGCCTCCCAATGAGAAGAGTCGGTAATGAAGTGACTCGCGGGTAGGGACTGCGGGCAGTTCCAGATCATATGATTTAGATCGGCTTTCGCATCACAATTTTTGCATTTGTTTGAGTAGAGTCCTTCCGAATAGAAGCTACACAATTGGGGATTTGGATAGGTGTTAGTTTGAAGTTTACGCCAGGCTTTGGCCTGTTGCTTGGAGAGCGTTTTATCTTCTGGGGGGAATCTGAGTCTTGCAAGCCTGTAGTGCTGCAGGATTTCTCTGTAAGAAAACAACCCGTCCTTGCCAGAGTATAGGGCGGGTGGGCTGCACGACCCAGCTCGGCGGGACAGTTCTCGAGCTAGGCTTTGAGCCGCCTCATTACCAGCAAGGGAAGCATGAGCAGGCGTCCAGATTAGGCGAATGCGCCGCGTGGGCTGATAATTTAGCAGAATCCGTGCTGCTTGTGGGGAGATTCTTCCAAACGTGTAGTTACGTATAGCCAATTTTGAGTCGCTGACAATGGTTTCTGCCGAGGATCCCACAATGGCTAGAGCAATGGCTGTTTCTTCTCCAACATGTGTGTGCTGAGTGCGTATAGTGCCCCCAGTTATGAGTGTACCACGTTCCGTGGTGACCACAGCTACCATCTTGTCAGCCGAAGAATCTGCCGCATCTACATATACCACAGAGGTATCCTTAAGAAAGCGTTTGCCTAATGATTTGGCTCTCTCTGTACGACGTTCAGCGTGGAAATCTGGGTGCACGTTCCGAGGTAGGGGAGGAATGACCAGAAGCTGGCGTATATGTTTGGGAAGGTCAGTTTTTACGCGGTGATCGAAGTGGCACGCGGCAGCGTGGCTGCCTAAAGGCGGGAAAGCGTCTTGCTTGACTTGTGGGCTTCCCTGGAATGACGCATTTGCTTACTCCCGTGTATGCTGTCAACAGAAATTAGCCAGGTGGCAGGGATCGTTCAATGCGAAGTACCGGTGCATCATCACGCGCTGCAGTATTGATTAAAAAATAGTACTAATGATCCACCACCTGCGGCAACAGGAGATATCGCTGGTGGGCACTTTATATATGTGCGCTTAATCGGCCGACACCATGTAAACTGGCATCGTATACAACTGCGAAGGCGAATATGGCAGACACGATTCCACATGTGGACTAACATTGTGTCTCTGTCGTACACTCGCGTAGCAGTATGGGGCTGCAAATTACAGACTGTAGACCTCAGGCGGCCGCGCAATAGTGTTACGTGCCCCGTTGATGCGCATCAGAACTGAGATTTGAGCCAGTGGTTTGTGAGTTTAACGTCCTAAGGCTGTACGTAGATTGTGCGCAAAGCCGTTTTTGAAGGGCTCCGGAATAACAGATATTATTTTTAGATATCCGTCTGGTAAATACGCCATCTGCTTTAAATACGACCATATGGCAGAAGCGGCTAGGCAAGCGCGACACCGGTAGGAACGGCAGTGCGTTACCATATTGGTCGCATCAGCCGCACGCCCATGCTAACACTCTCAAAGCTCGACAGAATGGGCTTCATTAATGCGCTCCGACATCGCGAAATACGCTTTCGTATTTTGCACAAATCTAAACTCGGCGCGATTCGACCTGTGACACTGGGGTGAGCAGCATAGCGCCAAAGCCATTGAAACACCCCGGAAAGAGAAAAGAAAAAGGCAGCAGAAACATGTCACCAGCACGCTCGGCGGAAAGAAGCAGACCGAGTCGATCTAGCACAATTTGAAGAGACACGAAGAAAAAAAAACGCGAAACGCATTCGTGCCCGTTTCTTTCGAAGGTAGGCTAAATTTCAGTTCTCACATCGTAAACCACGGGGACATGTTCTCTGGGCACTAAACTAGGGCGTGACGAAAACAGCGCCCTTTTGGACTGTTTGCTTGACGCCGCGCACACGAGCTGCTCCCTCTCTAAAGCACGAAAGCGCGCACAAAATTTTCGCAGCTGTGTCAAAGCGCGAGAAAACCCTCTAGCGGGCGCGATCTTCTCTCATAACGGCGTCCATGCACGAGCGGAGCAAGTTCCTATCTCAACGACGCCGAAGCACGAGCCAGAAAGAACGAGCGCGCGCGCGCGCGAAGCTAGTTTCCTTCACGTGCGGGCGAGGCAACGCATACAAGTCAGTGGCGAAGCTCGTTGTCCTGCCCGATCAACTAGGAGCAGTCGCTCGGAGAGGGCGCTGTTCACTGGCGTCCGCAGCGCCCTCTGGCCCAGGTTGTGTCCCCTATTGGTTCCGATGTGGCAAACTTGCGTGCGGCTGCCGGGTAGCTGGCGCCATCTGGCGCCCTCAAGGCAACCTGCGCATGCGAACTGACGGCGCGTGGGCTTCAGGTAATCTTGTAACGGTAAGGGTAACGGTAACACGGTACATAGTATGCTAAAGGTGTGTACTGAGGCCGTGAGGCCGGCAGAAAAACAGGGAAGTAACGTTCGAGGGCAGCTGGCTAGGACAAGGAATAAACTAACCGGAAACAATGCTAACATATGGCTACGAAGACGTCGAGAACTTATCGCTTGCTCAATACTACAGCGTCGAATATCTTCCAGCTTAGTAGTACGCGTTTTTCTGACTTCTGGGACGCAGACTTGTCAATGTATGTTAACGAGCCAGTTTTTTTCCACGCCCTCCCTCCACCCATCCTAGAAAAAAAATTCAGCCTTGATATTTCAGAGGCACTCACAGTTGTTCATAGCTACCTTTATAAAGCGATAGCGTTAAAGGCCCCGTTGTCCAGAAAATCCGGTGGCGACGTTGTAACCGAAAAGTCACGACCTTGATTCTGGCAGGTGGTGCTCAGAGAGAAACCTAGGAGGCAGGTGGTCCACCTAGGTCGTGTCACCTCGAGGCGTCATGACAACATGCCCACCGGTTAGTGAGCAAATTGCCCACTGTGGCAGGTGACACTTAAATTTATGATTGGTTGCTCGGGAAGAGCCGACCGCTAGGAGAACCCGCCATCCAAAGCAGTGGCGCACCGCTTAAATACTGCACCACTGTGCCAGGAGGGTGGTGAGGACACCCAGGGATGTATGAATGTAAACCAGAGAATGACCTTCTGCATATATGGGAATTAAACTAAACCACTATGCTATCGCGTCATACCTTTAAGGCGGAGCTTAAGTGTCCTCTCAAATTTTTTGTTTGCCTAAATAAGTCCATATAGTCGTTGGTGGTTAAGAAAGCACTGCCTCCTCTTAACAAGCAGGCTGCATATGAAAGACCGAGCTAGAATTCGGAGCAGATATTCCACTAGTTCTTTACGCACAATGCACGCGCACCTTCGCAGCTCTTCGCAACTCCGTGGGTCTGGAGCCCCTGCGCGACGTGCTGAGCAACCTGTCGGTGCGCTACTGGCCCCTGCTGGACGTGTACGGAGAGGAGTACAACGCGCCGCGCATCCTGCTGAGGCTGCTGCTGCGCCTGCGCCTCGACGTGTTCGTCTCGCTGCGCGTGCAGAGGAGCCTGCGGAACCGGTCGCACTTCGTGCTCAACGTAAGCGCCGCATGCCTTCTGCATCGGATGTTATACTAGAGATGCTCGTTGGAACGTCTGGTGAACGCAAAATACGCCGCGGTTAAGCAGTGGCGCTGCCAGCGCATGATCGTAGCCGACCGCAGTCGACCGTTGTTAACCGGCCACCCGAGAAGGGGCCGGCATACAAAAGAATAAGGCCAGTGGGCCCCGAGACTCCAAGCCCCTCACATCGTCCGTGCTTTCTTCGAACGTGCCAACAAACATACATGTACACCCGATGTGCATTGTTGCACGGATATCGCCTAACGAAGACGCAAAAAGAGAAAGGGCGATGACGACCCGCCTGGTGGTTCTGGACGTTGCACTAGAGGGCGGCTGCGTCGCCAAGATTTTACGTCACTTCACGCGCCTTGCCCTCGTACCCTTTCAGGGCTTATCGCATTAGTCAGCAGTTGTGGCTGGAGATAAGGATACGTACCGCATTTTAGGCCTTTTTTTACGAAGTCATTGGTACATATGTGTACCTCTTTTATTTACAAAACAAATGAACGAAACGGGCTTAAAGTGGTATCATTCAATTTGTAGAGTCAGTCTGAGTGTAATCTTGCTGAGATTACACATACATGAACCTACACGAGATGAAATATATACGGAAAAACAGCGAGGTTTACCGCGGGGGTGTCGCAGATCGACAGCCCCCGGTTCGGGCTGCCCGAGGGCCTGCTGCGCTTCGAGTACGCGGCCAAGGCGTCGGTGCTGGACCACTACCACGACTTCATCGTTCTCGTGGCGCGCTTCTTCCGCACCGATGTGCGCCTCTCCACCGTCGGCAGGGAGATCGTCGAGTTCGAGGAGAACCTCGCCATGGTGCGTCGACGTCACTTCAACGACTCCGATTGCCTCTCGGGGCACCAACGTCCTGATGCGCGAGAGTGCCATTTGCGAATGTGGTCACGCTTGCAGCGAGGCACTGACATTCAAATGTCGTCTTACTAAAGTCTTTACAGTAAGAGAGCAACGCACGACAGCTCGAGGGAATCCTGTTACAAACACTGCATTCGAACGTGTCTGCTGCTGTACTATTCTCTGTCGTGAAAGTATACAATTATTACGCTATCATGATTCTCGACGGTGGCAGCGAAATGCCGGCCGAATGCGAGCTTGGCTCACCGGGGTGAAGTGCTCGAACGACTCGGCTGGTTGCTCGCAGACTGTCGAGGCGGTCTACAGCGAGAAGTCCTTCCTGTGGAGCGGAGTCGTCACTGAGCACGCGGCCTTGAACGATACAGTCATGGTAAGTATATGTCCTAATGCTCGGGCACACCATCATGGAAGCTCTCATTAGTCTACGCGTTCCTGATATGCGCTGTAACGTAAGGAAATGTGTGTCGTGTCAAATGTTTTCACTTCAATCTTGTGGGCAAATCGGTTCGAATGTGAAAAAAACACGTCCTGTTGACGCTTTTAACTTATCGATCTTCAATTTTCATTTCGCACAAGTGTTTTTGCGAGGCTACAAGAGCCCGACCAAAATTTGGTTGAGGAAGCGTACATAAACATGGCCATAAACCTGTTATCTGCGCTAGTTTTTGTGGAATTCACAAGAAATATCTATACGTAAATTGCACGTTAGTGATGACGGTATAAGAGAGAATATACACAGTGCTGTTCGTTCTTAATATAATAATACTTGTTTTTCTCTGCAGAAAGATAGAGAAGATAGAATGAAAGAGAGGAAGAAAAGAGCGGTAAAGAATTTTTATTTGTGCGTGCGATTTTACTGGAACGTGTGCACACGGCACTCCGTATGCACATTCACTTTGTAGCCACTTACATAGACGCTGAGCGGCTGGCACTTTGAAAACACGAAGTATCGAACAATGGTTAATTTGCGGCTATATACTATATTCACAAGCCATTGCGATATTTTGACTTCGCAGACGCCGTTCACTGAGATCATCGCCAAGGTGACAGAGCGTGTGACCGGCGGGCACCGGGCCGCCCCGGAGGTGGTGCTGTGGAGCAAGGAGTACCTGCAGTACTTGTCGCACCTGTTCCACCAGCCCGTAATCTGGTGCGAACAGCGTATCTGCTTATTATGCTCCAAGGCGTATGCTCACTTCAATACATGCCTATTGGGGTTCACAGATGCCGCAGAAGGAATGCAGGCGCGGAGAGCTTTGCTAGAAAACACAGGATCGTTATCACAGCCTCAGGCGAAGTACATACAAATGAGAGTAGATAATATTATGAATGGAATCGTGTGGGCCGGACTTAAAGAACACTTTATTCCACAATTGCGCCATTAGGCACAGAATAAAATATAAAGAGAGGGGGGGGGGGCTACTACCTAGGACTCAAGATCCTGTGTAGAGTTGTCTAGAGTCAACTGATTGTCAGGTACACCATCAAATTGCAAGAGCTGCAATTATCAATTTGTCGATGGTATATCTTCGCGCAGTGGCCATATCGGCAGCCAGCGATTAGTAATATCGAAGGTATATACACTCCTAAAGCGAATAGTAACGCTAAGAATCCGTGACTGTCGCCGTTGTTCCTGAAGGCGGCACCTGATCAACTACATGACATGGCGCGTCATACTCGAGCTGGGTCCGTACACGAGTCAGCTGTTCCTGGACATCCGGCAGGAGTTCCTGCGCCGCATCGGGCTCGCCTCGAACGCGCCTCGGGCCGAGCACTGCTTGCACGACCTGCTCGCCACGCTGCCACACGCTGTCGGGTGGCTGCTGCGAAACGAGTCCACGTCGCTGCGCAGCGCCCAGGTTGGTCCCCTTGGAAGCCCACAGGTGGCATGCATGCGACGGCGCTAATCTTGAGGTTTTGTGCCCGAGGACAGAAGTTCAGTCGAGATTAGAAATAATTCAGAGAGATGTAGGAAGATTATCCCTAGGTGCCCACGCCCCCTTCCCCCCCCCCCCCCCCAAAAAAAAAAGAATAGAGGCAAAGGGCATATGGGCTGTGTATCGTTCGAAGCACGAGAAGCTCAGAGTAAAATATTATGTAAAGGACGCCTGAGGAAATTGGACGATAACAGGTGTCCAGCTAAGGTGTTCAAATACCTAGGAAAAGGACTAGGAAATCAGCCAGTAAGTATGCAGGAAAAAGTGCAGAGAAATATAAACAGCATTAAGCGACAGGTAAAAATCGCGGCAGGTAAAACTGAATGAATTCAATGGAAAAGAAGCATAGTGTAGAGCTATATCGAAACTGGAAAATGCAGATCAGGAAGGACTCGCTCCATGATAACTAGAGACAGCGCCCTGCTATTTGAAGCAAGATCAGGGTATCTTAGAACGCGCAGCTAGAAAAATAAAAAAAAATGAAGGTGATCCGTGTGCTGTGTACTAATAAAGCTGTAGAATTGAACACCTCATACTCATATGTGATGCCAGCCACCCGAATGTCGATTAAGGCACAGTCATTCTTCATGAGGCACTAGGGTTCAGAGATAACAAAGGTCATGTAAATAAATCTGCGGTGGAAATTAGCAGAAAGCGATCGAAAGATTGATGGCTCAAAAGCAGCGAGGTGACATTAGGTTAGAAGTGTAGAACTAAAAGCACATTTAACGAAAATGGCGAATTTTAAGACAATTTCATAGCACAATTAAATAGCAAAAAAATAAAGAAAAACAGCATGGCGGTAACTGCCACCATCTAGTTTCAAAGGTCCATCCATCCACCCACTCATCCATCCATTCATCCACACCCATCCAACCACCCATCCGTCCGTCCGTCCGTATATACTTTGGCATAAAGGATGACACCATCTATATCATAGCCGATACTCCTGAGTACACCAGGAACACGCGGGAAAATGTGACACGTCGTGAGCAAAGTGGAACTTTTCGCCCGTGGAAGCAGATGTGGAAGCAAGAGCTATCCTGCTCGCCCTCTGCATTCCAAGTAAAAAAAATGTGGTGTTTCTAGCTCCAACTTACACTTGCACTGATAATGGATCGGCCATGCATCAAGCTACACGGGACGTTGCTCCGGCGAGGAAACACCTAAGGACAGCAGGTCGTCAGAAATTTTTACGCTTGCCAGGAATGCTTGTAATGTTACCTTTCCTCCTCATCGATGCCCTCCTGTTTCTTCTTTCTCTTTTCCAGAAACAAGTGGAGCGAATGTGTGAGGAACTGAAGGCCACGATGGCCCACAACCTGGACTACAACGAGTGGATGACTCTCTCCACGAGGCAGCACGCCATATCCAAGGTGCCCCCCCCCCCCCCCCCCGCAGTGTGTGGTGCTCAATGAAATCAACCCACACATCCGCTGCTGATATTTCAGATTAAAGTTATTTAACATTCATGTATTATGCAGGCGGCGCAGACAAAAAGTTGAAAGTCTTTGTCCTGATGGGAGTGTGTGCGCCTTTTAAATTTTCATATATGATAATGAAAAGACCAGATTGGCAACAACAGGCAAACCTAGATATGTAACCTTATACAATGGTAATAAGGAGATGCAGGTATACGGAATGAAATATAACGCTAGCAGTGGGATACGAAGACAATCATAATTGTTACAAAAGCACAAGAGCGAAGTGAGAAACTAGAACAATGTGAGTTTAACAAGCACGGCAATGAATAGGATAATAACTGAGTTCCATAATATGTGCGTGCGTGTGGTACGAACCAGGTGTCATTATGATGGTTGTGTTATTTTTTGTGCGTGTTTAGACAAGTTGGATAGGTGCTCAAGAAACTGACTTCCTCGGTTATTTTCTGTAAGGTATATAACAAACATAGCCACCGCACGTAAGGTTCAGCACAGTACACGCCGCAAATATGAATGAAGTTCTCTTTGATTAACTTCTCGCGTTTATTCATTCTGCTCTATTTTCTCTGGTACTTTTTCTCTTTCTAAAGAGGGTTGCACGGGCAGTAAACATGAGACAAAACACAAGAAAATCTCTTGCAAACCAAAGCTCACTTTTCGGTGGCAGCGTTAGAGCGAACGTTCCGAGGAAGAGCCCTGTGCGTTGTCACAGTGATTCAAGATTGGTCGAGAGGGTTGGGACGTCAGACGTCGAGCTGGGGAATGAAAACGACATAAGCTCGAGTTAAATTATGACTGTCATTATGATATAAAAAGATGTAAAGTAAATTAATTACGCTGAAAACAATGAGGTAATTGGTTGGGAATCGAACCCACGACATTTGGGTTGCGAGTCGAACATGCTACTTCTAGGCGATTGAGAAACGTTCGCTCTACTTTGTTAAAGGAAGACCTTGTGTCTCCTTTGGTGCATCACGTGGTCTAGTATGTCTACTGATTTATGCTAATCAGTGTGCAATTACAAAGAGGTACTAATTTAGAAATAAGTAGCGAATAACCATTTACGCTGTCCCATCATACCGTTAAGGCGGAGCGTAAGTGTCCTAATTTTTCTCGTCAGTGACATGCTTCGACTCGCGAACCAGTCATAGCCTATAGTTCTCAAGGTTTTAACCGCACTGCACTGCGACGTAATTAAATCCGCCCAGCACGAGAGCACAGGGCAGTGCATTTACTGTTCCTCAATACCTCGACTGGGGAGTGAACTATTTTTTCTTCAATTCAGACATCCCAAAACATGGAAGACGTTACGTGTGTATTGCAGCCATGTTGTATCACACTGTATGCTTTCTATTCCTTGACATCGTGACATATTTTTTAATTCTTTCTCCTTCACGTGGGAAGCGCGCAGTTCTCGAGACCATATATGAGCAGGCATACGCAGAACTAGAAACGTTGCGTTTTGTTGGTATAGAAAAAGTTAAAGCTGATGACCTTGAGGCATAATTCGCAATGAGTATCTATCTCGTCACGTACTGCCGATTTGCGCCTTGTTGTCGTAGCATGTATACTACAATTTATAGAGTCTTCCTCTCTTCTCGTGTTGGGCACTACGATAGTTTTCATAGCCCTCCAACGTCTAATGATGTTAGCAAGGCGAAATTTATATTTTTCCAAATTTATATTTTTCGCGCATGATTTTGGAGTTTATATAACGCAACTCTTGGTCAGCGCAATGTTTGAGCTTGAGTCGGAGTCATGGTGCCATGTCCCGCAAGACACGCCACTGCCGTTGCGGCAGCAGACGCGGCCCAGCGCCGCTCCTCTTATCCGCTACGTATCCAGACAACGGTTCCCTTTGAGGGAGGATATACTACAGATTTATCGGTATAAAAACTGTTTCTGCCGCACTTTCCGCGTGCAGGTGCAACGCATCAAGTTCGTTGTCGGCGAACAGAACGAGGCGCTGGTGGAAGACGTGAGTTATGCACGATGACTGCTTTCGTTGTTTGTAAATATTTTACGAAGATATATATGCGACTTTCTCTGATGAAAACGGCATTGCCGTAGGAACCTTTTAGAGTCTGAGATTTCGGGTAAGCGAGGAAGTGGTGCGCAGTTGGGCGATGTTGGGTGGACCTATTTGTACAACGCATTTTCCGGAACTTCTTTCCTGTCATAAAAATGTTGGGCCAGTTTTGTTCCCCTCAGAAAATTCCTGGCTCGAAAAAGAGAGATGGGAAGGGCGGTCGCTTCCCTCCCCCTCTCTCACATTTACTCCTGCCGTTGGGCGAGAAATGAAGTCTTTTTCAGAACCTTACGCGACAAGCAGAGTAGACGTTTATTTAACGAATAGTTCCTCCTATGTTCGCCACAGTTAAAGGCGCTAATCTTTGGTAATTTCGGTATACTACTCTTGTGCACGTACTTTAACCGAAACCATTGCGTCTTTATTCTAGGTAATGTCGATTGAGCTGCCATTTGTAAGTATGAGTGCCGTTTTATTTTGCATGCAGACTATATACGCTTGTCGTCTTCTCTTCTCCTTTAATTCAGTTAGGTTCATGGAGTAAATCAAAATGCACTCGCGCTTTGCTACTCTTTGAGCGTTTATGTCTATCCAGACTAAGAAGTAGCGTTTAAAACAAGCCCGAACAGAATGGCCTCTAGTTGGTTGGCTGGGACTTCTGTTTGGCTTTTGCAAGTATCAGTGTGGTCGTCCAGTTGTTTTGTGACAATGCTCGAACGTTATACCATTAAAAACTAACCGACAGTGCTTCTTAACCAGATAATGTTCTTGAGAAACTTAGATTCCGGTAAATCAGTCAACATGAAATCTCAATCTTTGCCCTCGGTTTTTATTTCCCGACTGTCTAAAACTTCAGAAGCATTTAAGCCATACCCGACACCGTCGGTACATGCTTTAGTTCGACAAAGCTGTCGTGGACCATGCAAATGCCAAAAAAAAACCAACGGCGACCCAAGCTCCATTCAGTTCAAGAGGCGTGTTTCGTCATTATATTTTTAATTCTTTTTCTCTGATACCGGAGCTGGCGATAACAGCCCTGTCGTTATAGGCGATTGTGGAGCAGCAGACTAACGAATCGAGAAGAGAATCTGCGCTACACACTATACGTCCGGTCCCCAAGAGGAGCTCTGACGCCTAGAACCCATGGCGCCATCCCCCGGCGCTGCGTCGATGTGGAGGACTCGCTAGACGCGCATTTGAGGCAGCGGCACTAAAACAGTGCACTCGGAATAATACAACGATTCCATTCTATCTCGTTTATTTTTTGGTTCTTCGGCGCTGCACAAGGCACCACGACACTGTTATTTCTGCCGGCACCAACCGGCCGGAGCAGTTAATGATGACTGCGGAATAGAGTCGGGCGAAGACAATTACCGTAGCGTCCGTGTTCGCGTGAGAAAGGAAGAAAACGGCATCGGGGTGGATGTATATCTGTGCCGCTGGGGCTGCCTGCTTTTCGCTGCAGACCGAGTACCAGGACACGTACGTCATCCTCGTCGTCAAGCTCATGGTTTCCGAGGCAGAGCGCGAGTGGCAAAAGCTCACGTGGAATCGGCCCGAGTTCATCAAGTGAGTGCTCGGCCGAGGACAACCGCGAGTCCGGTGTTCCACGAAAAAAGAATGCGCCGCCCTTGAATATGAAGCCGGGAGGAGCGTTTTGACCAGCGCACGTCACGAACCACTATGACAAACTATTGCAGGCCTGAACGTCCATTTATGACAAGTAGAAGACACTGAACAGGTTCCACGGAAGGTTAACGGCGGAGCTCGATTTTTTTCGCACTGTTTTATGGCCACAGAGGTACGGAGGGGATTAGTCTCATTTTTTAGGCCTCAGTTATGCGTCAGTAATAATCAAAGGGACAGTCTAATGTCGGAGACAAGTAACAAATGCCGACATATGCTTGCCGCATGGAGGCAATAACCAGGGCAGAACTCACGGTTTAGGCAGGAGTTTCTAGTTTGCAAAGAAAGTCAGGTAGTACGTGTGAGTGGATGGTGGCGCTACGCTGTGGTCTGTCGTTGAGGCTGACATGGTAGACACCTGGAGTGAAAATACTGCGTTGCATGATTACGCCCCAGAGCCATCACCGCCAGCAACAACTTGACTACGCCCATTACAGGACAAAGACCTTTTCAATATCTCTCCAATTCACCATGTCCTATGCCAGAATCGGCCACCTTATCCCGCAAACTTCCTAATCTCATCCACTCACCTAACCTTCTGTCGCCCTCTGTTACGCTTGCCTTCTCTTGGAATCCATCCAGTTACTCTTAAGGACCAGCGGTTATTTTGCCTTCGCAGTACATGTCCTGCCCAAGTCCATTTCGTCCTCTTGATTTCGACTAGGATGTCATTAACCCGGGTTTGTTCCCTCACCCACTCTGCCCACTTCCTGTCCCTTAACGTTACGCCTATCATTTTCGTTTCCATAGCTCGCTGCGTCGACCTGAACATAAGGTGAACCCTTTTCGTAAGCCTACACGTTTCTGACCCATAGGCGAACACCTGTGAGATACAGCTGTCTTATACTTTTCTCTTACCCAGAGATATTGTTAACTGCCATTCATGATCTGAGAGATCCTGCTAAATGCCCTGCACTTCATTCTTATTCTTCTAGTTATTTCGCTTGGCTGCGAAACTTGAAAAAAGCTTAGAGTATTTCTATGAAGTCTGTTTCATAACGACAGCGCCCGAAATACACCTTCTGATACTGATTTGTTTTAGTATGAGTTCTGAATGCATTGTGAGGGCAATTATAAGTTGTGCAACATAAAAAAATTTATTCCACATACTTAAAAACAATCTTTCACAGGGGAAAAAGAAATTACGATGAAGGAATCAAACGACGTCTTCTAAACTGCTTACCTGCATTCTTATGTTACAATGCAAAGAGGTGGTGCCATATGGTTCCTGAGAGTTAAAAAAATTACATTGTGCATCCTTCTCCACTAATAAATGAGGTCTTATCTACTCGTAAAAAATGTATAATGCCCACTGTATAGTTTTTGTTTTTTGGGGGGGAACGACGCTTCACATATCCGCACAATAAATGGTAAATCTACCCTGCGCACGAAAACTTGGTAAAGTGCTGGTTAATTCATAAATTACACAGTATGTGCGCTATCATTTCAAACGTCTTTTAGCACGTAAGCTGGGATGACCGTACATAACGAGGAATCTGTCAACCTTCTCTTGAGTTCTTGACAACTATGTGAGAATTAAAAACATTCATGGTATTTTCTGTGAGCGCAGGTTGGAGATACACTTTCGCTTTAGCAAAGAGTGATGTGAATTGGGAACAAGCGCACTGATTTAGCCTATATTTGTTCATTTCAGCGATGTGCCATACTCCTCGCTACAAGTTAATTACGACCCGATATACAACACAGTGAGTAAGTGAACTTCCGTTTTTGCCCACTGCTGGAATGCATGGCGCCACCGTTCCAGGCTCTGAGGCATGTATACCTAGCGTAACTCCTTGCGTGTACCTACATAGTCCGTTGTCTTACGCGCGAGATCTGTAAGCGGCGTTAGGTCTAATAAGCTTTGGGCTTCAAGTAGAAAAAAGGCAACTTCGGTCTCAACCTCTTGTATGATTTCATAAGACTCAAGGTAAACGTTATTTCTCTCTCTGCCTGCCATAATAATAAAACATTTGCAATTACAGAAACGATTCATATGATTATTTTTGTGAGTGATTTGTTGAGTTGGACATAAGAAAATATAAGAAAACCTTACATATGTAAAGATGACCATGGGAGTTGGTTCCAGCGGGATGGTTATCGCTGCGAGTATGTCTGTACACGAAGTGTCTGTCCTTGCTGGCGTTATACTGATCTTACCCATGTTGTAATCTTTGTGAACGCTAACGATGATAAAAATATGTTTACTGTGTTGTGCCTCAATCTCTAACCTAAGCTGCTCTGTATCGGCTTGTTCATTTACTAGAGTTTGTTGCAGAGATAATGATGTAGAATAGCCTTACTCGCCTCATGCCTTGCTGGCAGTGACTGAGAGATAAACATCAGGACTTTCACACACTCTGAATCACGCGTTGAAATTGAAGTTGGTTTTGGGGAAAGGAAATGGCGCAGTATCTTCCTCGCGTCTCGACTGACACCTGAACAGAGCCGTAAAGGAAGGGATAAAGCAGGGACTGAACGAAGAAAGATGTGCCATAATGGAGGGCTCCGGAATAATTTCGACTACCTGGGGATCTTTATAAAGAGCACTTACATCGGACAGCGAACAGGCGCCTTTGCGTTCCGCCTCCATCGAAATGCGGCCGCCGCGGTCGGGTTCGAACCCGGGAACTCCGGATCAGTAGCCGAGCGCCTTAACCACTGAGCCACCGCGGAGGGTAAATCACGTGTTCTAAGAGAGAAAATTTTCGAAAGAAAATTTTCGAGACCTGTTTGCAGGAACGTTGATGTGATCGTTTTACTAGCTCCATCGTAATGCTGTCGATAAGAATCACAAGGAATGCTACCACCTTTTTGTATTCGGTTGTTCGCGGTAGGTAGCCGTAATTCAGATCCAAACTGTACGTGTCTTCAATAAGACAAATAGAGCATGACGGTTAGCTGTTTTTGTTTGTTTGGAAGTAACTAGAAAAATAAGAATGGGGTGGAGCGCCTACGGCAGGTTCTCTCAGATCATGAATGGCAGTTTACCAGTATCCCTGAAGAGAAAAGTGTACAACAGTTGTATACTACCAGTACTCACCTACGGTGCAGAAGCGTGGAGGCTAACGAAAAGGGTTCAGTTTCAGTTAAGAACAAGACAGCGAGCCATGGAAAGAAAAATGACAGGTGTAACGTTAAGGGACCGGAAGCGGACAGAGTGGGGGAGGGAACAAACGCACGTTAATGACATCCTAGTCGAAATCAAGAGGAAGAAATGGGCTTGCGCGGGGCATGTAATGCGAAAGCAAAATAACCGGTGGTCTTTAAGGGTAACGGAGTGGATTCCAAGAGAAAGTAAGCGTAGCAGGGGGTGGCAGAAGGTTAGGTGGGCGGATGAGATTAAGAAGTTTGCAGGAAAAGGGTAGATGCAGCTGGCAAAGGGCAGGGTTAATTGGAGAGATATGGGAGACGCCTTTGCCCTGCAGTGGGAGTTGTCAGGCTGATGAGGATATAAAAACTGCCCAAGATTACGCCATCAGGATCTCAGCACGCGTGACTATTAGCCGCGTATTATACGCATTAATAAAACAGTGATGTTTAAACTACTCTGTGCAGCTCTGTACATTCCCCGTTCTGCTTCCTCTTTCTGCTTCTTGCTATGAAGTTGTTCCGGGAGCAATGCTGGAGCCACCTCTATACACGGATGGCCTAAGTCCGTAAGTCGCCTGCACATCGTCTGTATACCACAAAAAATTACCCCCATTCATGTACTAAACAGTTTAGAGCTGCTAACCGGTTTCAGTAGGTCTAGTAGGCAGCGTTACAGCATTCTGCAAAAAATCACACATGAAAGCAATTTTTTTCTCTTTTACGAAGGTAAAACCGTGCGAATGAAGAATAAATGTAAACTAGAACTGAAAGAAAAGACAGTTCTCCTCAGCAGCACAACTATATAAAAACACTTCTCTAGCGCCTGCTAACCAGTGGTTGTCCGTGATATATGTATGTGTATGCGTAACGCCGAATAAACTTCAACCATCATGTACACGTCCTTCGTAGAGCATGTGGGTCGCGTCAGGAAAGCTGGAATTATCATGGAGAACTATTAACTTCCATACGGAAAGCAGTTGAAGTGTTCTTGTATAAATTATCATTGACAGGCTTCTGTGCAGCTGTGCAGGGGCCACCGAAACATTAATCAAGTTGGCGGGCACTGGGCAGGCGTTCAAAACCATCGGATATATATACGGAAGAATAAGTGAAGCGTTGGTTGGCACGCGTCTCTGTGTCAGGAGCGGCCCTGTGGCACGCTTTTCATTGAGGAAGCTTAATAACAGGACAGCTTAACGCAAATCTAAAGAGTGCACATTCAGAAGCTGTGGCTTGCCGCCTGAATTGTACAAACCGAATTTTCCACGGCAATAAATTTTGTAAGCTGTGCGGAGTATAAGAGCTTGAACCACATGGTGATCTAAAATAGGAAACTGCCCAGGGAACGAACAACCAAGAAACCAAGCGGCAAATAAAGAAAGACGAGACACCAAGAGAAAAACAAACTCAGCCTTGAGGGTATGACGTGATAGCATTAATGTGTCTCCTCACTGACATGTGATCATATCTGGAAATCACTTCCCAGACACGGACACTGTTCTTTCTTTTACCATTACATAACGATTAACCTACCCTTAAGAGTACAATGCTATAGGATTACAGATACCTCCCGCACAAGTACTCTTCCGCCTAGGTTCTGCCTACCAACCCACATTTACGGAACTTGGCCAATCTATGAGTGATACTGTTTAATGAGTACTAACAGTCAATCAGCATTATATAATCGTGTCATTCATGCTCCTGTTATTACCCCTATTTATGTAATCCCCCCCTCACACAATACTCCATGCTTGGAGCCTGTGAGGCAACGTGAATAAATAAATAAATAAAAATATTCATAAATCGCGGGGAGTCCTCATACCACTTCCGGCGTAGTGGTGCAATGGTTCGGCGTTGCGCCATTGTCCCGGCGGGCAGATGTTTCAAACAGAGCCGCCAGTGGGGTTTGTGCGACCCAGGTTGCTCCTCCCGAGCAACCTCTCGCGACCAATCATTAATTTAATCATTAATTGGGCAGTTTGCTCTCAATCCATATCATATCACATGAGGTGTAGTGCCATGGTGGGCAGGTGGCAGCTCAATTTAATTAAATTGAGTTGATTTCATTGCACCCAGGACGGTTTGCACGTTGCTTACACCTCGATGGGCATGTTGCAATGCCGTCCCAAGGTCACGTGACCTATAGGTGGGCCATATGCATTTCTCGACACGCCGACCTCGACGGGGTTGCCGCTGATTGGGAGCCTTAACGCTCTTGCGTTAAAAGAAACTACCTACCAAGTCGTGCACGAGAAGTGTTTTTCCTTAACAAGGGAAAATAAATATCGTTACATATTGTCGGCAGGTTCTTTCAGTCGCAAAGAACGCTTTGGCGTTTCGTAGCAGGTCTATTTACCGTCGACAATGATTTCTCTAGCTTAATCTCTCGCGCGAAGCAAAACATCAGCACACCTCCCGGCGCTAACTCGATAGGATAGGTTTATCATGACTGCTCGTTGTCGGAGATCACCATATGGAATAAATCATGAGGTTATTTCAAGTTTTAACTGAAACCCGGCGCCGTACTGTATAGGGATTCATTTGTTTGGTCCTCTGGCAATGGCCACTGTTGTTCGGTGACGCAGCTGCAGCTTTCAAGCGTCCGACTAGAATATTGGCTCACTGGCTAGAACATCTCGCAACCGATGGTTAACCGACGCGTGCGGCAAGTGGCGAAGGCTATCGTCGACGTGGAGACCCGCCGCCTTGTGCTTTGTGTGGCTGGCCACTTTCTGTTCTCCTCCAATCCTGTCGTCACAAGGATGTCAGTCCAAATGAAATGGAAAATGGATAGTCATTTCAAATAGATACTTATAGAGTACGACCCATGGAAGCTATTTGGAGGCTGCAGCTGGCGTCAGGTAACCAGGCACAGAATTCCTAAACCTCTATGCGAGCGGAAAAAACTCCATGATTGTTGGCTTATGCCTAGGCTCTCGCTTGTTCGGTCGTTATATTCGCTTAGCGTACCGGTTTCCGACAACCGCTAATAACTCCCCCATGCGTGGTTAGCAGCTTCCGAAAATGGAAATACGGTCGGAAAAACGTATTCGTGGCCCTTTTGCGTTCGCACTCAAAAACGGATTTTTGATTTCCACTTTTTTTTCTTTTTTTCTGCGCAGGGCACTCAACTTCGGCTCTCTTGGATTCCTAATTGCTTCTAAGATGATGAGCTCTCTTATATTCGAAGGCAAGTGGTGGTTTTCTGATATTTCTAGCCTGCGAAAAAGTACTTAGGAACAACCAATACTGGGAAAGAAAATAATTGTCTAGCAAGAAAGAAAGACCCGTGCAGATACACCTATATCTACCATTCAATAATAGGTGGCCAACTAAAAAAAACGAAAAGTCGTCGCACTCTTTTTGACTGCTCTTCTCTTCGTGAAAACGATCCCCACTGGGTGTCCGCACTCTGCGAACCTTTTGCATCCACTCTCACTCCGAACACAGGCAGTGGAGCTTTTAATTTATGTACTCACACACGCGACACGCAGATATGCGCTGCGATAACTTATATTTGTTCAGTGCGGTGTGACGTCACGTTTAAGCCATCGCGGATGTGCTCTCTGATTGGCTGCAGTAACGTCACGTCCCGATTCCACAAAGGGCAATACAGGTGCTTACCGCTATGTAATGTATACTGTCATAAGTGAGAGAAGAAACTAGTGTAGAGGGACATACAGGATGAGGCGCTGTCTTGGACAGTGAATGTAGTGTGCACGACAGACAACAGCTGTACTGAAAAATAGCGGAGATGCAAAAGTACTCAAAGGACTGGGCTAAACATGAAAATAATCCGGGACCAGCAAGCACTGAGTGAAGCACATGGAGATATCTCTAGCAAGAAATTGAAACCAATGGTAAACGCACTTGTACCTTTCCTATTAACTGTCAGTAAGCGGTGGACCTGGGGTTCGTGACAGGTGATTTTTATTGGTACGATGAGAGTCACCAAATCGTTCACGGCATGTCTGATGACATCTTCGTGTAGAAACTGTACAATGACCAGCCGGCGCAGAGTTTAATTTACACTAAACGATGCTTCAAATCCAAGAAAAGGCTGAGAGTACTGCTGGCTTTGCTGATTTCGTCATCCACAGGAAGCATCTCTCACCCAGTGCACATCAAAAAACGAAGGGGACAAGACTTTAGGCCCTAACAGAGATTTTCTTTTGGCGCGTTGCGGTTCAGTTCGGGGGCCAGGTTTTAAGGGGGGGGGGGGGGGGAGGCCACGATTTCTCTGGTCTTTTGGGAAGACATTTGGGATGCATGCGCCGATTAATCAAATTTTCTGCGATTTCGGCGTAACAAAACATCGGGAACAAATATCTGTATAGGTATCGTGCTACCCACAACATCTTATCAACAGTTACATGAAACTAATCGTGAATAGAATGATTTCGCAGTAGTTATATTAGTCATTCATTCCTGAGTACTTCCTGGCGTCTGCAATTCGATATCGTTTGAGTGGGGAATTAACATATTAGTTATGTGAATGCTTCTTGCTCTTATTGGCTCGCCCCTCTGCCCTTCTAAAGGCGCCCAAAACGCACTGATCTACATTCACTAGCACTACCGCATAGCTTCCCAAAGACATTATTGAAATGCGTTGCACGTGTATTTTTTTCTCCCTTCTTTATGCTTCCTCTTCCGCAAGTGTAGGTCGTTGCTTCGACCAGAACGGCACCTACATGTGCTGGTGGGACTCGTCCACAATACGCAACTACAGTGACACGGTGGAGTCGTGTTACAACAGCCTCTTCAAACCTGTGAATAAGGTAAGCCCATCCTATGGAGAGAGAGAGAGAGGCGTTGAGGTCAGCTAAGAGAGGAGCCGATGTCCAGAAGTACAACGCATTCGTATGTACGACCACATAGAAACACGCAGAGCCTCCGCACTCTTCAGGACAGAAAATATTAGATTAATGAGTCAATATATCATTAGAACATTTCATCACCAGCATTTAAGTGCATAACTTTTTTGAAGGTGAGCGATCTTGTATGGGAACACGGATCGAGAACATTTAGCTTCAGTTTTTTTCTGCATCCAAACATTTTAAACTACTTCAAGTCGCTTCTACCATGCCGGAAGCACAAGAAACATACACTCGCCAAAGAAAAATATTTAACACATGACGTTTCGAGACCCGTACGGGTCCCTTGTTCACAATGAGGATGGGCGGAATGGGCCGCTACTTATAAGCAGACTTGACTGCACAGTGAGTGGGCGTAGATATCGGGAGATTTCCTCTCGTCCTGTTGATAGCATTCTTGGTCGTCTGTATGTAAAATGATTCGAGAAGTAATCGTGAAGATAAGGTTTCTTCGTGTCCAAGATTGTGGCGTTCTCCCAGTCAATGGTGTGCTGCATCATTTGGGCATGCTCTGCAAGTGCGTTGGAGGAAGTGCGACCTTTCTTGACGTCATTCTTGTGTTCCCTTATTCTTCTTTCAAAATCGCCTGACTCGCCAATGTATGATGCATCGCAATCCTTGCAGGGGATCTTGTATACAACGCCGGGGTAACATGTGCGCTCTAGGCGGTCCTTCACGTGACACAGCTGCTGTTCCAGCTTGCTGGACGGTACGTGCGCAATTCGAACGCCATTTTTGGCAAGTATTCGCGCCAGAGCCTCACTTGTACTCCGGTAATACGGGACAGTCGCGCGTTTCTGTTGCCCAACAAACTGGGGCTGAGCAGGTTCCTTACAGCGGCGTTCTTGATTGTTTAGCATCTGACGGGGGTAGCCATTATTTTCAAGGTCGACGCGAACTTTCTGCTGCTCGGAAGAGAGAAGGCCAGGACTAGAACATAGACGACCAGCTCGCTTGAACAGAGCGGACACGACGGAGCGTTTGTGGCCTATGGGATGGGCAGATTTAAAATCGAGGTATTTGCCGGTATGTGTGGGCTTTCGGTATACGGTAGTGGCGAGCCCATCGGGAGTGCGGAGAACGAGAACATCGAGAAAAGCAATACTTCCGGCGGCTTCTTCTTCCATTGTGAACTGAACTGTTGGTTGAAAAGAGTTGAGGTGGTCCAAAAAAGGTTTGGCATCCTTGCGCTGAATTACGCAGAAGCAATCGTCCACATATCGTAAAAACAGTTTCGGACGAGTATGAAACGATTGTAGTGCCGAACTTTCAATACACTCCAGCGCGAGGTTGGCACAGGTTACGGACACAGATGCACCCATGGCCGTACCAAACACCTGCTTGTAATATACGTTGCTGAACACGAAATATGTGTTCTCAAGACAGAAGCTTAAGAGGCGGCACAGATCAACTGCTTCAAAAGGCGTACGGGATGGAAGTGATGGGTCTTCTTCCAGTGCCGTTTCACAGCATTAAACAGCGAAGTTTACTGGAACGCATGTGAACATCGATTTCACATCGAACGAGACCATGATGTCTTCGTTGTCAACCGCCACGGCCTTGAGTTTAGCAACGAAATCAGCGTAATATTTCACGTATGTCGGCGTACGTCCAACAAGAGGTCCAATAACCTGGTGCAAATACTTGGATAGGTTATACAATGGGGAACGCGTGAAGTCAACTATCGGCCTGAGTAGTATGTCCCGTTTATGAATTTTAGGTAAGCCGTAAATAGCTGGTGCTGAGCCGTTATTACACAATAGCTGGTAGTAAAGGTACTTTTTCGCAGGAGGAACAAATCTGAAAACATACGTTAGTAGTGTTTGAAGCTCTGTTTGTATTTTCTTCGTGGGATCTCGGCTAAGCTTGGCGTAGGTGACCGCATCTTCGAGGAGTTCGGACATCTTTGAAAGGTACTGAGTGCGGTCTAATACCACGGTTGCGTTTCCTTTGTCAGCCGGAAGGACTACTATCTTTTCGTTGCTCTTGAGTCTCTTTAGGGCATGCTTCTCGGACATGGGTAAAGTGTCGGTTTTAGCAGACGGCTTTAAAAGCGCTCCAAAAGCACGTGAGCGTGCTATTGGCTGACAAAGGAGACGCAACCGTGGTATTAGACCGCACTCAGTATCTTTCAAAGATGTCCGAACTCCTCGAAGATGCGGCCACCTACGCCAAGCTTAGCCGGGATCCTACGAAGAAAATACAAACAGGGCTTTAAAAACTACTAACGGATGTTTTCAGATTTGTTCCTCCTGCGAAAAAGTACCTTTACTACCAGCTATTGTGTCTTAACGGCTTAGCTCCGCTATTTACGGCTTACCTAAAATTCATAAACCGGACATACCACTCAGGCCGATAGTTGACTTCACGCGTTCCCCATTGTATAACCTATCCAAGTATCTGCACCAGGTTATTGGACCTCTTGTTGGACGTACGCCGACATACGTGGAAGATTACGCTGATTTCGTTGCTAAACTCAAGGCCGTGGCGGTTGACAACGAAGACATCATGGTCTCGTTCGATGTGAAATCGATGTTCACATGCGTTCCAGTAAACTTCGCTGTTGAATGCTGTGAAAGGGCACTGGAAGAAGACCCATCACTTCCATCCCGTACGCCTTTTGAAGCAGTTGATCTGTGCCGCCTCTTAAGCTTCTGTCTTGAGAACACATATTTCGTGTTCAGCAACGTATATTACAAGCCGGTGTTTGGTACGGCCATGCGTGCATCTGTGTCCGTAACCTGTGCCAACCTCGCGCTGGAGTGTATTGAAAGTTCGGCCCTACAATCGTTTCATACTCGTCCGAAACTGTTTTTACGATATGTGGACGATTGCTTCTGCGTAATTCAGCGCAAGATGCCAAACCTCTTTTGGACCACCTCAACTCTTTTCAACCAACAGTTCAGTTCACAATGGAAGAAGAAGCCGCCGGAAGTATTGCTTTTCTCGATGTTCTCGTTCTCCGCACTCCCGATGAGCTCGCCACTACCGTATACCGAAAGCCCACACATACCGGCAAGTACCTCGATTTTAAATCTGCCCATCCCATAGGCCACAAACGCTCCGTCGTGTCCGCTCTGTTCAAGCGAGCTGGTCGTCTATGTTCTAGTCCTGGCCTTCTCTCTTCCGAGCAGCATCGCGTCGACCTTGAAAATAATGGCTACCCCCGTCAGATGCTAAACAATCAAGAACACCGCTGTAAGGAACCTGCTCAGCCCCAGTTTGTTGGGCAACAGAAACGCGCGACTGTCCCGTATTCCTGGGGTACAAGTGAGGCTCTGGCGCGAAGATTTGCCACATACGGCGTTCGAATTGCGCACGTACCGTCCAGTAAGCTGAAACAGCAGCTGTGTCACGTGAAGGACCGCCTAGAGCGCACATGTTACCCCGGCGTTGTATACAAGATCCCCTGCAAGGATTGCGATGCATCATACATTGGCGAGTCAGGCGATTTTGAAAGAAGAATAAGGGAACACAAGAATGACGTCAAGAAAGGTCGCACTTCCTCCAACGCACTTGCAGAGCATGCCCAAATGATGCAGCACACCATTGACTGGGAGAACGCCACAATCTTGGACACGAAGAAACCTTTATCTTCACGATTACTTCTCGAATCATTTTACATACAGACGACCAAGAATGCTATCAACAGGACGAGAGGAAATCTCCCCGATATCTACGCCCGCTCACTGTGCAGTCAAGTCTGCTTATAAGTAGCGGCCCATTCCGCCCATCCTCATTGTGAACAAGGGACCCGTACGGGTCTCGAAACGTCATGTGTTAAATATTTTTCTTTGGCGAGTGTATGTTTCTTGTGCTTCCAATATGCTTCCCCCTCGCCAGACAGGATTCTGTCGATCCCTTGATTATCTTGTACCATGCCGTTTGTTTTTGGCAATACATGCCAGCATCATGCCAGTACATGGTCCATAAAACCGGGAAACTCATTTGTGGCAGTCCCGTATAACAACAGATCGCCAAACAACTGGAGATGATCACTGCCAGGCTCTTGTCCTGATGTTTTCTTTCAACAATGAGCAATCTACTTCAACACGCAGCGTCACGTTTCTCTGGCTTGCTCAGTGAGTCGCATCGTATGAAGAAGAAAAGGTTTAAGCTGTCTCTTCAATCATTTTAAAAGGAGAGCACTTACTGTTCCCACTGCAGACTGAAATCAACACATTCCGCAAGGAGGTGGTTACGAGCATGGCTGCAGTCGGCCTGGCTTACAAGGTGAGGCTCGAAACGCTTCCAATGTGGTCACAGAGTGGTTACTGCAGTCCGGAGAGCAGAGAGACGGCGAAAATAGTTTCTAAACAAAACCCTTCATATTGGGTGACTTGCGCCCACAAAAAACTGAATCACTCGGCGGCGGCGTAGCAACAACCGTGCTCGGCGTTCGTCGAACCGAATGGACGCCGCTCCCGGCCGTGCTCAGTTTACAGCTGATAGTGAACTTTCGAGATAAAGCGTGCAAAGTTACTAGAACATTCTGGAACAACGTAGAATCGGCACACACCCCCCCCCCCCCCCCCCCCGGCTGCGAGCAATCGAGATAAATCTAGTCGCGTCTTGCATCACAAATACAGCGATAAAGCCGCGTGTCGGCACCTTTGAAGAATGAATAAACAAACAGTACGAAGGTTCGCGGCAATATGTTACCGGTTTTCGTGTTTAAAGAGGGCATGTTTGCTTAAATAATGAGGGCGTCCACTGTTACAACAATCTAGACATGGAATACAGAGCATCGAATGTAGTTTGTGGTAAACTGCTAGCGCTTAGCAGCTTGTCTTGACTGTAAGTGTGGAATAATAAGAAAAAAAAACTCACAGAATGGTTGCGACAGTGCAACGTGATGTTCAGCGATAGCTGTTTAGGCTTTTAGTTTTGGGGATATAATTCCTGGCGCAGTGGTGTAGTCCTCAAGTGATGCAACCCTGCACTGGCAGGCGGCTGTTCCAAACAGAGCCACCCGTAGGCTTATGCGACCCAGGTTGACGGTGACATAAGGTCACGTGACGTTAATGTCACGTGATATAATGTCAAGTGATCGTGATATTAACGCACCCAACGATTACGCCGACGGTGACGCGCAAGTCAGGGACGGGCGCCTAACAGCTATCGCTGTAAATGTCTGGGAAACAGTGCTACCAAACTGCGCCTGCAGTGTGCACAGGTCTCCAAATAGGTTTTAGGGATTTAGCAACTGTGCGATCCAGGTGTCCACTCTTTCTTTCCTTGATAACTTCCTGATGCCTTTGTGGCAAAGAGTGCAAACCTTCGCGGCCGGCGTAGAATGTCGTAGCCTTAACCTCAATCTGCGTTCACTTTCCCGTAGATGAGAACGTCCTCCAGTGAGTGGGTTTTGCTGGTATGAGACCCGTGTATTCACATTTGACCGAGGTGTACTTGGCTCATATGGAGTAGCGCTCTCATGGGGTGGCGGTCACTGTCTTTTTCTTCGCATTAAAGGGGATTGCCTGGGGGTTCTTTTCGCTAAGTTTTAAATCATCATCTGTATGAGTAGGCTTCTACAATGCAGTTCCTGAAGGATCCCTGGTCGACTCGGGCACATATAGTCTTATATTTCACCCTCGTATACAGCCTAACGTAGAGGCGTCCACATTTATGCGCCAAGTTTCCGTTACTTTTCCCAAGCGTTCATCATCATCATCATCTTCATCATCGGCCTGACTTCGCCCACTGCATGGCAAAGGCCTCTCCCATGTCTCTCCAATTAACCCTGTCCTTTGCCAGCTGCATCCACCCTTTGCCTGCAAACTTCTTAATCTCATCCGCCCACCTAAACTTCTGCCATCCCCTGCTACGCTTACTTTCTCTTGGAATCCACTCCGTTACCCTTAAGTACCAGCGGTTATCTTGCCTTCGCATTACATGCCCTGCCCAAGCCTATTTCTTTCTCTTGATTTTGACTAGGATGTCATTAACCCGCGTTTGTTCCCTCACCCACTCTGCCCGCTTCCGGTCTATTAACATTGCACCTATCATTTTCCTTTCCATGGCTCGCTGCGTTGTCCTTAACTTAAGCTGAACTTTTTCGTTAGCCTCCACGTTTCTGCCCCGTAGGTGAGTACCGGTAAGATAAAGCTGTTGTACACTTTTCTCTTGAGGGAAATTGGTAAACTGCCACTCATGATCTGCGAGAACTTGCCATATGCACTCCACCCCATTCTTATCCTTCTAGTTATCTCCCTCTCATGATCCGGATCAGCTTTCACTACCTGCCCTATGTAGAGGTATTCCGTCACAACTTCCAGGCTCTCGCTGCCAATTGTGAACTGTTGTTCCCTTGCTAGACTGTTGAACATTACCTTGGTTTTCTGCATGTTAATTTTTAGATCCATCGTTTTGCTCTGCCTGTCTAACTCATTGATCATGATTTGCAGTTCACCTCCTGTGTGACTCAGCAAGGCTATGTCATCAGCGAATCGCAGATTATTTAGGTGTTCTCCAGTTATTCTTATTCCCAACTGTTCCCAATTCCGGCCTCGGAATACGTCCTGTAAACAGGCGGTGAATAGCATTGGCGAGATCGTGTCTCTCTGCCTGACGCCCTTCCTTATTGGAATTTTATTGCTGACATTATGGAGGACTATAGTAGCTGTGCAGTTGGTGTATATATCTTCTAATATTTTGACATAAGGCTCTTCTACCCCTTGATTACGCAATGCCTGTATGGCTGCTGAGGTTTCCACTGAGTCGAATGCTTTCTCGTAATCAATGAAAGCTATATATAGAGGTTGGTTATATTCTGCGCATTTCTCTATCACCTGATTGATAGTGTGAATATGATCTATTGTAGAATATCCTTTACGAAAGCCTGCCTGATCATTAGGTTGATTAAAGTCTAAGGTTGCGCTGACTCTATTAGCGATTACCTTAGTAAATACTTTGTAGGCAACGGAAAGTAAGCTGATCGGCCTGTAATTTTTCAAGTCCTTGGCGTCTCCTTTCTTATGAATTAAGATAATGTTTGCATTCTTCCAAGCTTATGGTACAGTCGAGGTCATAAGGCATTGCGTATACAGGGTGGCTAGTTTTTCTAGCACGATGTCCCCCCCATCCTTCAGCAGATCTGCTGTTACCTGATCCTCCCCAGCTGCTTCTCCCCATTTCATGCTCCTAAAGCTTTCTTTACTTATCTTTCGTTACTGGCGGGATGACGCATTGGTGTGCACTGCTGTCTTTCTCATTAACGCTTTGATTACATTGGCTACTGTACAGGTCTGTGTAGAACTCTTCGGCTGCGTTAACTATCTTATCCATATTGCTAATGGCATTGCCCTGCTTGTCTCTTAATGCATGCATCTGGTTTTTACCTATTCCTAGTTTCCTCTTTAGTGCTTTTAGGCTACCTCAGTTCTTTAGAGTATGCTCGACTCTCACCCTATTAAACTTCCTTTTGTCGGCTACCTTGCGCTTACTTATTAACTTTGATAGCTCTATTAGTTCTATTCTGTCGATAGGGTTAGACGCCCTCATGCTTTGGCGCTTCTTAATCAGATCGTTCGTCACCTGAGATAGCTTTCCGGCATCCTGTCGAACTGTCCTACCACCTACTTCTACTGCGCACTCCGTAATTATTGATGTCAGATTATCGTTAATTGTATGAACATCAATATTGTCTTCCTCAGTCAAAGCCACATATCTGTTTTGCAGTGCTATCCTAAACTCTTGTACTTTCCCTCTTACGGCTAACTCGTTAAGGGTCTTCTTCTTCGCTAGCTTCTTCCGTTCCCTCTTCAAGTCTAAGCTAATTCTAGACCTTACCATTCTGTGGTCGCTACAACGCACCTTTCCGAGGACGGCCACATCCTGAATGATGCCAGGTTTAGCGCACAGTATGAAGTCGATTTCATTTTTAGTCTCACCATTGGGGCTCTTCCAGGTCCACTTCCTGTCTCCTCGTTTGCGGAAGAAGGTATTCATGATCCGTAAATTATTTCTATCCGCGAGTTCGACTAATAACTCTCCCCTGCTATTTCTAGAGCCTATCCCATAGTCACCTACCCCGTGGTCGTTAGCCTGCTTCTTGCCCACCTTCGCATTGAAGTCGCCCATCAGTACAGTGTACTGTGATTTTACTTTATGCATTGCCAATTCTACGTCCTCATAGAAACTTTCAACGGTCTGGTCATCATGGCTGGATGCGGTTCCATAGGCCTGCACCACTTTCAGCTTGTACCTCCTATTCAGCCTAGTTACTATAGCTGCTACCCTCTCGTTAATACTATAGAACTCCTCTACGTTGCCAGCTATATCCTTATTAATGAGGAATCCCACACCTAGTTCTCGTCTATCCTTTAATTCGCGATAGCACAGTGTGTGTCCGTCTTTAGTACTGTATGCGCCTCACCTGTCCATCTAACTTCGCTAAGCCCTATCACATCTCATTTAATTTAACGCCGCCGTGAGGGCCCGCTTGAGGTTCTTCAGCCCGTACCTAAGCACGTGTGCGTTTCCGCCTATATTGAAATAAACTCGCCATGCAGGGAATCCAACCCGCGAACCGTGCGCAGCACTCACCTGAGCACGGTCAGCGCGTATGTTTCGTTCGTTCAAAGCGCGGTTGGGAGCGCTGCAGTACGATAGAGCGTCAGCGAAGTCACTTTTTTTTGTTCATGTTTCGTTGGGTTTCCTAAAATGCTGGAAAAGAGGACCAAGTAAAAAGTACGTTGCCTTGAAAGTGTTTAAAAATTTGCATAATTCATATTTAACTAAGCCGAATATAAAAAATACTGTTAGCAGCGCATCATGGCTCCAAACAATTAGTCGTTGGTTTCACCCGGCTGCGATCTGCCGCCTTATTTAAAGCCTTGGCTAAAGTTACGTGAAACGCTCTCGTATGCTTTCGCTCTATCTCAGTATTGGAGCTGAATGCCGACTTCTCCGCGTCTGTTCCCAGGGATTTCGTCTCTTCATGAGAAAGTTCGAGGAAGAATTTGAGCACAGCGGCCTGAAAAACTTGGACCTTACGCAGAACCAGCTGTTTTTTATTTCGTTCGCAATGGTTTGTACCTCGCATTCTTCCTTCCATGTTCCCAGAACACTTCTTAACAGCACCGCGGCTTCGTTGACCTGAATTCGAATGGCGCACTGCGCGCTGCTCTGTACAGTAAGCGGGGGCGATAACGACCTGAAAAACTTTTCCTTCGGCAGACGTGGTGTGAGAGTGTGCCCAGCCGACTGCGAGAAATTGTGAACCTCGTGACGTCACTTCCGGACCCACAATACAGGTAGGAAACCTGACCCCCTCTACACCTGCGCCGAATTCTCAGCCACACAAATTTTAGTGTGAAACCTTTCTATTGAGATGCGACAGACCAAAAGCTTCGCAGCTGTATCAGCGTTTGTGTAATAGAGAATCACTATCTTTTTTGGAGAATATCCCGCTCACAAGGTTTGGCTCGAAGCTCCGCTCGAATAGCGCAATCCGGAGCTTCAGATTTGTGGAAGCCAAGATCTCCCTTCCTCATAACTTCAGAACTTGAACGCGCTAACGGTGCCACCATACACCTGCTTTTCCTGGTCTAGCAGTAGGACCGGTGCCCTGGTAACGATTTAAATGGATGGTGCATGTCATAAGGCATACGTAGCATCTTCTCCATGCATACTCTACAATTCTGGACAATAGCATTTTGAAGTGGTAGCTTCACTACTAGAGGTAACGGGCTGAGATCGCTGTGTACTTCACATGACCTTCAAGGCTCAGCCGATGTCAAGCCTTCCGTTTATAAGTTTGGAGAACCAGTGATTAGTCAGTGATCAGACCAATGATCAAGCCATTGCAATTGCTACCTTAAAATTTGTTTTCAACATTTTTATCTGAGAATGTTGGACATGCATCCCGCAGCAGGCGAAGGCGTGAGACGTGCTAGCTCAAGGTCTGCAATACCCGCAGCTCGACCAAGAAGAAAATATCTTGAATGCAACAAGAAACTGAGGATTCCTAACGTGCTTGTCCACGCTTCGCGGAATGTGCGGAGAAGCGGAGGAAATAAGGTAGTGAGCCACTTGAGTTACAGGGAGAACTCATAAAACAAAGGCCACCTCTCTTTGCTTGGTACTAATCCCATGGTGATTTCTTTTGTCACCTGGCAGGGTGGAAATTGCGCTGACCCACTTTGACAAGTTCGGCAAGTACTTCGCCTGCAACGACAATCTCGTCATTTATCAAGACAAGAAGTGCAGCATCATATGAGCGCCCGGTCGCTAGCTCTCGGAATTCAGCGACCTGCTGTTGCTGTATACATGAACTGATCACACTGCACCACTATATATCAACTTGGCAAACAGAAAAAGAAAAGAGAATTCATACAGCGTTTCATTGTCAACTGAACGAACCTGGCCGCTTGGTTGTGATTCCTGTATAGTAATTTCAAGCTTTCATCTGTCTCCGCACTTGGCAATGATCACGTCGTCCGAGGTCAGTTTGTACAGCGACCTCGGTAAGACTCGCTTCGTTCTCGTGTTGTTGTGGAAGAAGTGATTTCTGACCTTTATAAAAAAAACAACCAAAATACTTCAGATGAAGCGTCTAGTCCAGTAGGTGCCACATACGTGGCCACCAACAAGGAACGACCACGGGCTGCTGAAGTTTTCAGTAGGTCAGCCCTTGAGTCAGAGAGATCGGTGTGAAGATGAGGTGAGTATTGATCCTGCATTGCTAGAACAGTTGCCATTCTCCTGTTTGATCTGGAAAAAGCGTTTGATTGCGTTTCGCACATTGTCTTTCTTGCAGTTATCGGCTATATTAACTCTTTAAGGCCGAGTGTTGCGAATTTGCTACATACGTTTTGTAGGCCGTGTACTCATTTCTACATAATTTTTTGCAAGCAAAGCTACATGTCAACATGTTCTAGTTGCCAGAGCTGCTGTAGGCACTCTGAGGAAGCTGTTCGAAGTAAAAGGAGACGCGAATGTGCTATTTCCAGCCAGCGTTCAACAACTGCTCGTCTATTTTGTTTCATTTGGCGGGAGAAACAGACACCTTTAGCATAAAGGCGCAAAAGGATCAGGCGGTCCTTTTGCGCTATTCATTATGCTAAACCTTTGCAAACTCTCTCACTTTTCCGCTCTATAGAAGACATCTGTTGCAACAAATATCTGGGGTCTCTGCGCTTTCTATTCATAAAAAACATCGTCGTCGTCTATGGCCGTGAGCAAAACTCCACCAATAAATTCCCAGACAAGCAACCTGGGTGGCAGGTGGGCGACCTAGGTCACGTGACCTTATGACTTCATTACAACCTGCCCACCAGATTGTGAGTAAACTGCCCGTTGTGGCAGGTTGCGTTTAAATTGATTGGTAGCCAGCGGTTGCTCAGGAATAGGAACCTGGGACTCTCAGGACTCCCCGGTTGCCGCACCTGCCATCGCAGATGGTGCGAGGACTCCCAAGGATGTATGAGTGTAAAGTATAGAATGATCAATTAAGCATATATCGACATTAAACCCTTTACGCTTCGGTGTCGTATACCCTTAACGCGGAGCTCGAGTGTTTTCTTTCGCGTTCTGTTCTGCTTTCGACGCGTCCCCATTTTCTTCAGCCGAGATGGAAGGCGTGTCCACATCATTGCTACTGACGCCTCTCGTTCTGGATCAAAGGCTCGGCGTTCGCTGGTTCCACGAAAGACGTGTGCCGCGGCCGCGGTGGAGCCCGTATCGCGTATCAAGGCAGAGAGAGCTACTAGTGAAGGGGGTGTGCTGCAGGGGGTCCCGGTAGGACATGCCAAACAATAGATCGAAGACAATGCTCCCGCACTCGCAGGACAATGCTTCCCTCCTTCCAAAGCTAACGCAAATATGGCCGGAACTTTAATAAACAGCGTAGAGGATTCCTCATCGACTGCCGCGCTGCACGCACCGCACGCCGCTTAACGATCAGCATATGTGATTACGGCTCAAACTGAGGCTCGATTTCAGCAACAAACACAACAGCAGCAAAAGAATCCAGTGACACATAACTCGTGCTCAAGCCTCCGCGGGTCGTACGCTTTCGCTGTACCATCCTTCCACAGTAAACATACCTCGGATGGGAAATCCTCTGCTGGGAATTCTGCAACGGAAACCACCCACCGGTCACGGTTTCCTCCACTCACGTCGTATGCCCTCCTCCTTCCACTGCAACCACGCCCTGAGTAGTTCCCATGGCAATGCACCTCCCGGTTACTACTACCACTACTACAACTGCTGCTGCGACGACGACGACGCGAAACCCTGCAGGAACGCGCGCTTAACAGCTGTCGCTGTAAAACATCTCTCTGCTGCGCGATTCGATGTCTGGAATGCTTCACATCAGTAGATTCTAGAGTTGCACTATAATGAGAGTGTATAAAGAACCTTACGGAGACGTGAAGCTACCTCCGCCGCTAGTATTTGTGGCACCCCTGCTAAAATATGGTTCCATGAAGACATGATCGCCATTTACGCCAACAAAAATTGCTGGACCAAGTGGTGCTCTAATTGTGGACAACTAAGAGTTAACTGCGCACAGCAGACCGCCATTCCTACTTTGTACCTGAATTTTGTTGTACTGTCCAAGCTACGATTTTTTAGGCTGCTCTTGTCGAGGCAGCCAGATGCCAAGGTGTATGTGCTGAAGTAAGGTAGGGAACAGTACTGGTGGCTGCGAGCTGGGCACAGGAGTACTGCGTGCATCATTCGTACTTTGCGACATTTCTAAAGGTTAGATTGCGCGAATACCGGAGACACCGGAGGCAGGAATGTGTCCAAGAGGGGGCCTGAGGAAACCCGAGCCTACCCATAGAAATCAGCCCCCCCCCCCCCCACACATCCCTCCTTGCACCGGCCCCAATTTGTACCTGAAAAATGCCTGGTTGTGTTCATCACCGGATGAATAAGATATACCTGTTGGCTCTCCGGAGCTCCGATGTTCAAAACAAGAAGGTAATTAAAGAGACCGTGTGTAGATGCGACTCAGATTACATAAAAAAGCATAGATATGTCAGTGCTTCTTTTGCTGCAATCCTGTAGCCCCCTCGCCACCACTTTTCAGAACCGTTTTCTCTAAATAATCAGAACAAACTTCCGCATACAAGGTAAGGCTAACGTGGATGCTTGATAAACTCTTGGGGGCCCATTTGGAATAATTATTAGACAGGTGGACCCAGGATTGTGGTGGATGGGGATACAGCTTCCTAGATATGGGGGGGGGGGGGGGGTCATTCATTGATGATTTTGATGATTAAGTGGTTGCAGAGAGGTGACTGGGTTGGGGCCCTATTGGCCTTTTCTCTCACAATACTAAGTGGAGCCCCTATTCTGGGGCGCCATTGCCAAGCAAGGCCGCTCGCGTCCGTTGATACCAAGGCCTTTTGGGCCTTGACAGCCGAGCAGGGCCGCCTTCCAGTCTTCTCTGGCGGGGTTGAGGTAAGGAGGAAGGGGACAGGTGGGCTTGATTGGCACGCCCAAAGCATGTGGAAACCATGTGACATGCATAGAAGTTTAAGACTCTATGCGTGCTAACGACGCCCTCTTCTGTGGCTCTTGTGCTTTCAAAATTGCCACTGTACTTTTAAAGGAAAATCTGAGCAAAAAAATGCCCGCATGTCATTCATGGACGCGGAAGTGGTGCCTTGGTGCTTTGTTTTGTATGCGACCAAGTAATTGCTTGTGATGAGAACAAAGAGAACTGATTGTGTGAACAGTTTTTTTTACGAAAGCGGCAACGGAAGTAGGGCCGATTCCCGGGGGAAAGTTATAGGCAAGATTTCCAACTCTCATTATCTAAAAAAATTAGCTGCAGTTTAAGTACTGCTGAATGTAATTAAAGAGCGAAAGCTGCAGTGTATCGGTTAAGCAGACGCGGCTTGGCATGTAACGTTGAGTGCGTTCCGCACACTGACGAGGCACCGCGCCTACCCTGGCAGATCGCGGTTAAATTATTGGTTGATCTCGAGAGGCTGGTCACCCAATGAACGCTGTGGCTTAGTGGCTTAGCTCGGCTATGCCAGGATATACGTAGCGAAAGCTAAGGCATAGGATGGTTAGCCTTGGTTAATCTTGATTGCAAGTCCAGGTTAGTCTGGTTGTCTAGCAATGTTGTTGTCGCATCGAAGACGACACAACTGGGGTTACGGCGCACGCGAGCTCTCCTTTTAAATCTTCGGTCACGTTATCAGGCCTTCGACGCAGCTGGGCGAGGCGAGCGCAACGACGAGGAACGCGGCGTGACTTCATGACAGATGGCGCGGCGAGCGCTCAAAGCACAGTAACCGTTTCACATATTTAAAGGTGGACGTCCGAACAGCGCCGTAAAGGAAGGGAGAGAAGGAAGAAAGAGAAAATTGAAAATTTAAAGTTGCATTTTGAGGAAAGGCGCGGCGCAGCGCAGCGGCGAAACCCCCGGGGCTGGGTGCTACCAGTGGCGCATGCGCAGTTGTGACGAGGGAGCGAGAGAGAGAAATGCCACGTGTGTCGTCACTGCTCCTTGCGCATGCGCAGCACGGCTCTCCAGGAATCGCGAGAAACTGCTCAACCTGCGGCCAGTATATCTTTCGCTTTAAAACGTAGACTGACTGCTGTTGGTGATAGGAAGGCGAAGCGTATATATATATATATATATATATATATATATATATATATATATATATATATATATATATATATATATATATATATATATATATATATATATATATACACCTCACGAGGCGACTCCTCCTCTCCCTCTACACCAGCGGAGCACATCTGGTGGTGCGAGCGGAGACAGCAGCGTCGTCGACGACGGGCCATCTGTTGGAGCGCGGCTGCGGTGTTGCTAGGCAACGGCGGCACAAGGTCGTTCGTGGGTCCGCGCATACGGCTGAAGTGCTCGACGAGCCGAAATGGCACGCTGGCTGGAGTAGTAAAGCTTTCGCTTTAAAATACGGCATGCGTCGAACCATGCACACACTAAGTCGCGGCCAGGATGTTCACACCCTCCCCCTCGCAGTCCATCCGCGAGCAGCCGTCAAGTGACAGATCCCGCGCTGGGCAATCTTAGAGCAGGCCACCCTTAGAGGAGAGCAGAGAGGACAACAGTAGTTTCCAATTTTTTCCACAGTATTGACAGCGCTGCTGCATCATAGTTAAACGTCACAGAGGTGAAGTGGTAGCCCCGGATCCTCTGCCCGTCCGCACAGGCAGCCCCGTCGGAGAGGTGGAGAAGGCCACTACCAGCGCCTTCCCGATTGCAGTCTTTCGGCTGGTGGAGCACCACACACACCACACGCATGATGCACCGCACGCGAACCGGACGCATCGTGCGCCATTGGTGGGCGGAACCCACTTCTTTCCCCCCCACTCCTTTCCTCCGCGGTGCGAGGAAGGAGAGCCCGAACTCTCACAACAGAACGACCAACCTGGGTCGCAATGGCGCCATGAAAGAACAGCACGCGATGAATCTGTACTTGTTTATTTGCAATATCATTATAGGTGCTCTGCGCTTTTTTTTTAGAAAAAGAGGCGGAGGAGGGGACAATTGCAATAAAACACTAACTAGTAACGTGGCACAGTAATCCTTCCATCATATCTTTGGCCTTGTGGTGACGGCTGTGGGACGGGTGCTTGCCGGTAGTGAAATTTTGTCCTCTGCGATGCTTCCTGCTGCGTATGAACTCGATGAAGTACCAGCCAACCCCTCGGCACGGCAGTGATGTCTCGCAATGTTCCGGGCATGAAAGGGTTTTGTACAATACAGGGCCTTCGTCATCACTCTCAGATGGTGTCGACTTGATGGACGCCGTTTCTTTGTCCCAATTTGAATATCGAGTGGAACACTGAGCCCGACAGTTGTAGGCGCCCACAGAGATGAAAGTGCTATCTTTTCCGGCGAGGTTATTTCTCTCTTGGCTTTCTCCGGTGCACGTAGCAGAGTGGGTATATTTCACACGATCAGGGGACTTCGGTTCCATATTACCAACGGTTACTTGGTCACTTTGGCGCGAGACAGTAATGAGCATACATTAATAGTTTCTTGCAGCCAGTGTGCTTGCGTTCCTGACAGTTTCTCTGAGACGGCTTTTCTCTTGATTTCTCCTCTTGTGACCTTCTCTATGGCAAAAGCGGTGGATCATCAGAGATTTAGTTGTGAGGAAGCATACTCATGGCTTAATCTTGCGTTGAACACTGCACGCATAATGCTTGACATGATGCGTGCTTCCTACTGGCCGTCCCGTTGTTATCTTGATCACTAAAGCCTCTACAAGATGCTAGTTTTCGCCAGAGGACCACGGCCTGTGCAATGGCCACAGACCATGCCTCGTCGTTCGTCATGGACCTGTGAAGGCTTCCGTAAGTTCCGCCTTCAGTCAAATTGCGACCTGCAGAGGTGAGCGCTCGCTTCCGTCCTAACTCATCGGCCTGCGTAACACTTTCCCATCGCCTCGCTCCCCGAGTCTTTTGTGACGGCGAGGTACCGCGCTTGAGGTCTCTTGGCCTCCGGCAAAAAGATCTCTGAGAAATATCTAACCCACTGCGATCTTCTTGTGGGCTTCTGCCTGTGTTACCTTGCGCAAGATGAAAGTCAAGCGGCCTGCCTCGGCGACTGGAAAGCCGATGCCTGAGGTCCTCGCAGGAGGCTCGTTCATCCCGAAACCCTGGCGGCGTAGGCGGCGGGGGCCAGCATCGACGAACACCCGGTGATGGCGTTCGCAAACTGCGTCCCGGCCGCGGAGACCGGCCAGATGCCCTCCAAGTGCGTCCGTCACGGCCAAGCGGCCGGCGGCGTTCAGAGCTCATTCCTGGAGCAGGCGAACCCCTGGATACCTCAAAGAGCGTCTGCGGCGGTCCCCAGCTGCAGGATGCGGGAGTGTCGCGGTCGAAGCTGAGGCCCGGGTTGCCGCGGCCGCTGTCGATGCCGGTGTGAGGGTGCAGCTCACCCTGCAGACAAAAGGTGTATGCTCCAGGAAGCTGGCGACCTTCGCAGACAGATTGAACCCATATGGTGGGGTCCACTCCAGTGTTCTCCATCTTCGGCATCCTAAAGCTCGCTTCTGAACGAACGCTTTCTTCTTCTAATTCTTTGCCTCAGTAAATATGGCACATGCCCATGTGGGGGGATTGGCCGAACGAACGCTTCTTCTTCTTCTTCTTCTTCTTCTTCTTCTTCTTCTTCTTCTTCTTCTTCTTCTTCTTCTTCTTCTTCACCCCAGGTATATGGCACATACCCATGCGGGGGGATTGGCCAAGGTGTAGTTGAATAAACAAAGTTTCCGTGGAAGATGATGACAAAAATGTAGCATCAATCGTGAATTTTGAAAAATCAATGAATAAAAACAAGAGAACAATATTGACACTTAAATAACAGACAGCATTTTGGTGAAAAAAGAAGAGCTCGTAGAACTTTAAAAGAATTAGCACATCAACCTACCAACAACGAACATCAACCCTTACATCAACCTACATCATTGTTGTTGTTGTTGTTGTTGACCTCACACAACGAACGCTTTCTCCTGTTCTGTTCGCTTTCTTTCTCTTCACCTTACCTTGGTCTTCCTCGTACTCTAGCACCGAATTGGAACAAGTACGCGGACACGATTGTTCTGTGCATTTTTAATTATGTGCACAAGACATTAGTAAACATGGATCGTCACGAGCAATTACCTTTCGCCCGGTAAGTAATTTATAACTGAATATCTTGTCACATGTTTCCGCTTAGGTTTAAGCCTTTGAACGGCAGCTATGCCATATCGTGAGCGAGGTTGCAATCAGGTGAGGCGTGGGCAAAATGAAATATGACCGCTGATTGATTGTTTTAATTACAGATAAACGCTCTTCTTGTGTGAAGATCCTGGTTACAGTTGCGTCACGCTTCCGAGGGCCTACTGAGCACCTAACACTCTACTGGGCGGCTATTATCTAGCTGTCTCGGTAAGATAAGCCGCCTTATATACGTCTCAGCGAGCCCCAAGACAGTAATGTTTTTAAGATGTCTTAACACACTAACTTGCAGTCTGCTTAAAGGACATTTCGAAACGTCTTGAACGATCTTGCAGCTCAGCTCAGATGGTGCGCCAATTTCTTTAAAGCTACAAGACGTCTTGCAAGACACACTGTAGAAATCTCAAAAACAGAATCCCTTCCTCCACAAAAAGCCTTTTTTGACTGAACACCAACCCGCCTACTCGACGGCTGGAAGGCGTCTCGGAAACATTAACAAGCTGTCTTGTAGTCGCTACAACTGGCCAAAATTTCTCGACGATGTAGTAGATGTACTGCGTAGCAAGCACCACTCAACACCTGACTCTGTTTACCGTCTTCCATTGCAATGACGGAAATGTGGATGTTTGCCACTCTTACCGAGCACCACTATTCTGTTCCGTCATCAGGACCAGGTGACTTGTGAGGTAATAGAAGTATTTTTTAGAAGAAAAAACTAGTGCCTCAGTCAGCCTTCGGAGGCCGTCAGATACAGAACTCCATTACTTAGAATACCCGCTACCATCTGCTCCTGGCTAGTATGTTTTTGTGTGCAACCTTGTATGCGTTTCAAGTTGTGTTCACGCGGTCGTGTTGCGCGCAGTTCCCGGTGGTTTGTCTGTATATATTCCTTCGCCTTTTCATACAACCTTTATCACGTGTGGTGCCTTCCTTGTCTTGTGCGTCCGTCTAGATTGTGCTCTTTTTGTAGCGGGAGCTACACTAGGCTGCCTGTCGAGTATTTTGCAGTACACGCGAGAGGGCGGTTGTGCGCATGCGCCATTGACGTGGCGGCCGGGAAGGGGAATGGGTGCGGCGCGCGCTTCGTCGCCGCTCTTTCTTCCGGAGTGCCTCTTTATCCCTTCCTTTGTGGCGCGGTTCGGGTGTCCGCGGATGTATGAGCCGGAAACTGCGCCATTTTATTTCCCCAAAAACCAGTTTTTTTGGCCTCGGACGCCGAGGCGTGCGGACGTGTCATGCGTGCGCTCCCCGGTTTTTCGATGTTCCTGGCGGATTTATGCTTGTGCTCAAACCAACTTCGATTGGAATCATCAGCGAGGTCGCCAGGATCACCTGGATACCGAAATTGCGGCAAGTGGACCCAATGTTCGGCTATTTTTCGAGTTTGACGCGTCGTCCCGGCGGCTGCGTTCGACCTAGCGTCGACTCCGACCACTGCCCGCCTGCCAAGCGTCGGTGCGCCTCGCCGCCGACCCCTGGGCCTTAGCACGGCCGGATATTTTCGGTGAAAATGCAGGTTGTTGTTAAAGGGGAGGATATTTCTCCCGAAGAATTTTCCGAAAAGGTCGGTTGGTTCACGATCAACACAAACCAGCAATTGCGGCAGCCATGATGGCGGCCGCGAGGGAGAAGGCCAAGGTGTCGGCTCGGATCGAGGAAGGAGAGAAGATCGCGGCCATGTGAGCACCAAATCAATCAAGATGGCAGGGAGGAAGTTGGCTCTGCGCTCCGTGGCGTCAGAGCAACCACGCCTACCTACTGGCCTGCATAAGGTGATAATCCGACCGAGCGGAGGATTGAAAGCTCTATCTTTGGGTGGAGACGTGAAGATATATGAGATTGTGCGAGCCGCTGTGGGCGTGAATCTGAAGGAGGCTAAGGAAGACATTATTCAACTTAACACCAAGCAAACGCCATTTTGGTGGGCACCATGAGTGAAGAAAGAATGCATCGGTACCTGAAGATAAAAACACTTCAGGTTGATCAGAAAAACTACGACGTAAACGCCTACCTGTCAGCCGCCGAGGGTAGTGGCAAAGGAGTTATTCATGAGATTCCGGTGGAACACACGGGAGCACAGATTCTGGACAACCTGGATTGTTCAAGGAACCCCAAATTCAGAGGGATCAGAAGAATGGGGAAGACATCGACCTCAGTTCTGTTACTCTTCGTCGATGAGAATGTGCCGTTTTGGATTTATTATGTAGGCGGGCTCCTCAAGTGCTTCCTCTACAAAAAGAAGTTTGAAGTGTGAAACGCATGCGGACACCTTGGGCATCGCTCTGATGTGTGTCCGGACCCGGACAACGTCGTGTCGCGGCTGCGGTACGGTGAAGCCACCGGATGGACACGTGTGCGATTCCAAATGTCCTCTTTGTGGAAAGGGACATAAACTGGGAAACAAGAAGTGTCGCGAGATCTACCGAGCTCCGTACATCGTCAAGAAACGCCAGTGGGAGCGGAAGCTCCAAGAAGAGGAGGTGAAGAAAACACCCCCACCTGGGTGAAAAGCCGCTCAAGGAGCCAGGAGGGCTTCCGGAGCCGCTCCAACTCCTTCCCTCGATCGCCTCGATCTCCCGGGCCGTTCCAGCTCCAAGGGCTGCTCCAGCTCCGGGAATCGCTCCGGCTCCAGGGGCCACACCGGCTCCTGGGCAAGATCGTCGTCGAGGCCGAGGACTGAAGCCAACAGGCAAAGGGAGGTGAACTGGGTAGATAACGTCTCCCCAAAAAATACGGAGTCCGAGGAACTAGCCAAGATGAGAATCATGGTAGAGAAGCTCACTAAAAGAGTAGATGACCTCGAAAAGGAAAACGCTATGCTAAAAAGGGAGAAGAAAGTAGCTAACGCATTCAAAACAGCTAACACGATTAAAACCCACTCAATCGATGAAAGCACTGTGGAGATGCAGGTAGATGACACCCGCTCCCCACCTCTGAAAAGGAAATTAGGCGCGAACGCGTCGCAAGAGCCCACAATGGCAGATCTATGCAAGAAAATGGACGACTTCCAGGCGAGCTGGGAGGCAGAGTTCGCAGCAGTCTTCCAAGCCATCCAGGCCCTATCGGAAGAAAGCCAGAAACACGGCCGAGTTGGTGAGCATTAATAACTGGCAGAAGGAAACAGAGCAGAAGGTACATGGTGGATCACAGACGGCTGCGGCCCTAATACCACTGGGTGACAATCCACAATGCAATCATGGCCAGTCACAATAAACACGTGATTTGGCAGTGGAATTGCCGCGGGTACCGTCGCAAAAGGGCGGTCCTACAGCAGCTCCTTCTTGGCAAAGACAATCTGGACGTAATCGCTTTACAAGAAACTGCGGGGATGGCAAAATTATCGGGCTACCTATCATTTAGTACAGATGATGGAAGAGCCGGGGTAACCACCCTGGTCAGGAGAAACTTAGCAGTCGTTAAGCAGTTAAGCATGACACAGAGGTTATCAACGTAGACCACGTCTTGTTGAACTTATTCCAGCAAAAAAAGAAAGAAGGCAGCCTCTTTGTTCCCAATATCTATAGCATCCCGAAACAGAGGAAGGCCTGATTTGGACCTCTTCTCCAAAAAACTCTGCGTATAGCCAAAAGGCAAGCTTTGGTAGTGGTTGGAGACTTTAACGCCCAACACGCTACCTGGGGGTACACAAAAGAAGGAGTTAAGTGAAGGGAACTCTGGCTGGATGCACAGAAAGAGGGGCTCACCTTAATGACTGACCCCCAAACCCCCACTAGAACGGGGAATAGTGCCAGCGTAGACACCTCACCCGACCTCACCTTCGTCAAAAACGTGGGAGATGTAACCTGGGTTAATACCCTGGAAAAACTAGGCAGCGATCACTTTATTCTCGAAACAGTGGTGAGCGCAGGCCCTGCCAGGAGAAAAGGCAGAAACCAGCTTATTGTTCAATGGGATGCCTTTCGCGAAATAAGAAGCGAGACGGGAGTGAGTGAGATAATGGATATTGATGAATGGGCTAAGAAACTGGGCCAGGACGTCAAGAACGCAACCAAGGAGATAACGGAGGACTCTGCACTAGAAATAGCGGACAGCCACCTCCTCCATATGTGGGAAGCTAAGCTCAGCATGGAAAAACGGCTCAGGAGGCAAAGGTGGAACCGATATCTCAGGAGACGGATCGCTAGGCTCAATAAAAATATAGAAGATTACGCGCTAAAACTAACCACACAAAACTGGGAGTCCACCTGCGATAGGATGGACGGAAATATAGGCCTAGCTAAGGCATGGAATCTACTCCGCTACCTGCTGGACCCACAGGGCTGCAAAACAGCGCAGCAACAGAACCTTCAAAAAAATTTTCACTTGTACGAAGGTACGGAGGCAGATCTAATGAAGTAAATGCAGGGAATATACATTGGGGACACTAGCAAGGAACCCCTACCTAACAATGAAGGCGTAGGCAACTCCAGCCTAGACGAACCCATCTGCGAAGCGGAGGTCCGGGCGGAGATTGCCAGGCTCAAAACCAAGTCAGCTTCAGGCCCGGATGGCGTTAGCTATAAAATGCTTTGCAATCTAGACGATAACTCTATAACTGCATTAACTAACTTTATGCAGAAGTGCTGGGAAGAGGGTAAACTACCAAATCAGTGGAAAACCGCTAAGGTGGTGATAATCCCAAAACCAGGCAAGAAACTCCAGATAGAGAACTTAAGACCTATCTCTCTAACCTCTTGTGCAGGCAAGCTTTTGGAGCACGTTATTCAAACTCAGCTCAATAACTACATGGAGGATAATGACCTCTATCCGCATTCGATGCTGGGCTTTAGGCCAAGGCTCTCCACCCAGGACGTGATGCTGCAACTAAAACACCAAAGCATCGATGCGGAAACCGGGGACGCAAAGGCAATCCTAGGGCTTGACATGGCGAAGGCTTTTGATACCGGCACACATAAAGCCATTCTGGAGACCCTTCAGGACTTGGGAGTAGGCGAACGAACCTATAATTACATTAAGGACTTTTTGTCAGACCGAGAAGCAGGAATCCAGATTGGAGAATGCAAATCGGATGACATGAAATTAGGCAGCAAGGGACCCCACAGGGCTCTGTGCTCTCACCCTTTCTTTTCAACATGGCCATGATCAAACTCCCTGAAAGACTGGAGGCTATTGAAGGACTAAACCACAGCTTGTACGCTGATGACATCACAATGTGGATATCTAGGGGCAGCGATGCCCAAATAGAGGACACCCTCTAAAGGGCTATCCAGGAAGTTGAAGGTTACGTCGGATCTAGGGGACTTGAATGTTCACCGCAAAAAAACGGAACTGCTTCTATACCAGTCGAAAGGCAGGGCCAGTAAGGAGGAACCGCAAATCTCCCTCACAGCTGGAGGGATCCCCATTCCAAAAGTCGACAAATTCAGAGTTCTGGGACTTCTGATTCAGGCCAACAGCTTTAATGGCAAAAAAATAAGGAAACTAGACGGCTGCGCACAGCAGACCATGAGGCTCATCCGCCGGATTGCCAACAGGCGGTCCGGGATGAGAGAAGCGAATCTAGTTAGGCTAGTCCAGGCCTTTGTTATAAGTAGAATAGCTTATGTTGCTCCCTCAGCTTTAGGTTCTTTGAGAAGAAGAAGATTGAGGGCATCATACGTAAAAGTATAAAACAAGCGCTGGGGCTTCCCACTGCAAATAAAAAGCTTTTAGCTCTAGGGCTCCACAACACTCTTGAGGAGATTATTGAAGCAGTGAGGATCTCGCAGTATGAGAGACTTGCGGGAAGCCCTGCGGGCAGGAAAATCCTAGCTAGGCTAGGCATTAACTATGAAGGGCAGGAAGGCATCAAAGTCGACCTGCCGCGAAGCGTGCGGAACCGACTCATAATCCCACCACTACCTAAAAACATGCACCCAATCCATCACAAGGAACGCAGAGAGAAACGGGCCGAGGCTCTTGAAAAGCGTTTCAAAAACTCGAAGAACGTGCTCTACGTTGATGCTGCAGACTATGGCAACGGCCGCATGGCTCTAGCTGTAGCGAGCGCTGAAACTAGAATGCTAGCCAGTAGCACAGTTCCAACAGATTGCTCACAGATTGGAGAAGAATCTGCCATAGCACTTGCAATTGCAAGTACTTCAGTCAAAATTATAGTCAGCGACTCTAAGGTTGCGGTGATGAACATTGCCAGAGGCAGAATTTCTCCCGAGGCGAACATAATCCTGCAGACCTGCAGAGATAGCAGGAAAATTGAAATAATCTGGGCACCTGCGCACGCCTCCCTCGCTGGGAACGAGGTGACCCACGAATTAGCTCGAGGACTTACTTTCCGAGCTGGTGGGCTAGCCGAAGGCTTCATGGGGCGGGACCGCTTAGTGTGTTACAGAGAGATCACACAACACTACAGGCTAGGGCGGGTTAAATATCCTCCGGCTGATATATCCTTAACCAAGAGCCAGGCCTCCACTTGGCGTCGCTTGCAAACCAACTCGTTTAAAAGCCCGGTGTCGTGCAGCCTCTACTACCCGGGTCAGTACTCCAGCCAGTGTAAGCTATGTAAAGCCAGGGCTGATCTTAAACACATTCTGTGGGAATGCCCACAGGCTCCCTCTGAGGGAAGCATAAAGTATTTAGAACAATGGGAGACCTTGTTACTCAGCTCCGATCCGGAGATTCAACTGAAGACCGTCCGACTGGCCGAAACCGCCGCTAGGGTCCAAGGACTCCTGGCCGTCGTCTAGGTGGGAAGGCTTTAATCTGTTGGGCAAATAAAGTTTTACAATCCAATGCAATATGTTGCATTATTTTGTCATTTATATGTTTTTGAACTTACGCGTACGTATTTGACTCAAGTACTTCGGTGATGGATTTCATTTTTAATAAAACCTGCAATTCCAGAGGAGATGGCATACAGCGAGCACACAAGACGCCAGTACGGCTCTCAGTTTAGCAGAGTGGCTTCAATGACGATGTGGGAGCAAGTGTGAAGGCCTTCATCGTTGCCTTGGCCTTTTAGATCACTGCGCCCAACCACAGACAAAACGCTGATGTTACTGCACTCATCCACAGAGAGAACTTTGCATGCCCTTTGCTTGGTTTCATCCAAATGTAACTCGCCTGATCGATAAAGAAACTGTGTGCTGCTGTGTGCGAGTGGCTTGACTCAGAGTAGCTTGCTACATCCTACGAAATATAGGTTATCTTCGTGATGCTTCTATTTGTCTAAATCTTATTTCAGATGGCTTACCTCTGAACCCACATCGACAATGCACTACAGCTTAGTCGGAAACTACCTGCGTGAGTGACTCCACATCTTCAGCGAATGCTGAGCTCTCCTGAGTAGGACTGTTTAATCTCTGTTCTTTTATTTGTGTCTACAGCGTGAGAATGACATTAAATGTGTAGGACACTACACGCGTAAGCATGTACACCCCCCTCCCCCCGAAAACTCTTCAGGCCATTGCATTCACTGTAGTTGAATGAATGCCCCTTAAATGCTCCGCTACACGGAGCATTCAATGCACACGTCAAGCGCAAGCTCCTCTACCGACAGAAGAAACCTTCTCCTAGCATTTCGAGGCACTTTGGTCTTTAATGGCGCCGTGGTGGCTCAATTATGCGGCCCAAGCAAAAAGCCTTTGGCCTGAAGACTTTTGACCAGCCCCGTACATACATGTTGCTGCAGAAGTATACATCTATAGAGCCTCGGTCAAAAGTCTTCAGTCCACAGGGCTTGCTCTTCAGCAGCAGAACTGGCGCATGCGGCATTTTTGAACCTCGCAAAGACCAGATGGTCTTCCTACCTCGCTTTAGTTTGACCAAAGCTGTAAATTGAGAAATTCATATTGTGGGAGCCTTCCATGGATCATCATCTTTCGCCATTATCTCTTGGCAACGCCTGTGGCACGCGCATCGGGTTCACCATTACAGCAATCGCCAGACGCGGCCGTCTTGCCGTTTGGGCCTAGCCTTATTTGAAAGCGCCTTGGCGTCTCGGCCTAGCCTTCCATCATAATATGCAGTACTCTCAGCCGTCCTTTTTACATTTAAAAAAGCATCTAATGCGTCTATGCGTAAAAATTTCGCGCATGCGGTTCTTATTACTAAAATTGTATGAGAGGTACAATGGAGAGAAGCTACGCCAGCTAACCCCAGACAGCCGGGCAGTCTGATTGGCGGCAAGGTGCGGTGCCCCATCTTTGAGCCCGTTACATCTCTTAGAAGCCATGAATTTCTTGATATGGTTTTGCTGAGATCCATGCCCCATACACTAAGACTTCGTATTTCGTTATTATGTGCCAAGTCATCTATGGTTAGGGAAGGAATTATGGTGTTTGCACTGACGTGTCTGAGCCCGTTTTGTCTAATATACAGGTACATATATCAACATATACATAAGTTTGGTTTGGTTTGGTTTATGGGGGTTTAACGTCCCAAAGCGACTCAGGCTATGAGAGACGCCGTAGTGAAGGGCTCCGGGAATTTCGACCACCTGGGGTTCTTTAACGTGCACTGACATCGCACAGCACACGGGCCTCTAGAATTTCGCCTCCATCGAAATTCGACCGCCACGGCCGGGATCGAACCCGCGTCTTTCGGGCCAGCAGCCGAGCGCCATAACCATTCAGCCACCGCGGCGAGTAACATATACATAAGTGTAATGACTGCTTTTCCTAGCTCTGAAAAATGTATAGCCCTCGTCCAGTGGCTTTGCCATGCGATCTCAGTGAGTGCAGCATTTCTTTATTTACAATTCCACTGCACCGAATGTTCTCTAAACTTTCGCGCTGGCAGCGATTTCAGCTTCCTTTGTTTTCTGAATTAAAGACAGAGTAGATTAAGTGGGTCGGCAGATCTCTTCAAGGGCATATTTGTGGGTTTTTTGCAGACTGTGGTGCAAATACAACACTATCTTTAAAAAACACCTAAAGAGCAGTGTGCACAAATTCGTATCAACAATTTGCGCTTGATATGTACACTTGTTGACTAAACGAAACACTCTACATTTTGTAGTGTGCAAAGACAGCTTTCCCTGTGCGATTCCTCTTAAGTGTGCAGGTTCACAGATGCATCAATTAAACACTAATCTAGCGGTGTAAGAAGTCAAGGTATTAAATTAACGTAGGCTACGGCGGTTAAAAGCGAACCTCATTCCATGTCGAGAATGACGAGTACAGCAGAATCGAACAATTATTGACTTCAGTCACTCGGCAGCACTACGAACAATTTTAGGATGAATGAATGAATGAATGAATGAATGAATGAATGAATGAATGAATGAATGAATGAATGAATGGATGAATGAATGAATACGTTCTTTTGCATTTGCTTGTTTGTCGAACACATCTGGTCGAATCACTACCTGTACAATTGAAATATATTTTTTTCAGTGCTGCCACTCGACTACATCCAGTTCCCGTTTTTTCTCGTCGACATGCCGCCGTCAGCTTGGCACCGCAGTGGTGTCTTCTTCAGATGTCGTTAGTCAAATTTATCTTCGCCAGCTTGATAGACAAACAATAAGAAATTGTTTAGTTTTGCACTTGACCTTGAGTATCCCCTCGTATTTAGCCACGGCAAGTTGCTTGTAGCACAAATATATTTTTATTTATCTCCAAGCGCTGCACCGATATCTCTAACGGGGATCGTAGTTTAGCGTTCTTCATTAGATGCGACCCTCTACGATTCCATCATTTACACAAGTGTAAATACACGGGCGTCTTTGATTTCGGCTTCCATCATAATGTTGCTCGGCCTTTTCTGCAAACTGGTATTGAGCAGCACAACACCATATCGCAATTCACCACGGCTGGTCACGAGGATCTCTACCTAGTGATTTATTACAACGGTCAGTGCCGCAGGCCGCGGCTCTCAGCTCGTTTCGATAACGGGGCCCGTGAAACGCTGTAAGTATCGTGCAGTGGTATACTCGGGTTCCTGTATTCTGTGCTTACGGTCTTCAGTGTGCACTTAAGCATTGTTGACACTTCGATTCGTCGAATGATCGCTTTTGCGATTGCTCGCTTCGCACATTATAGATGGAACTTACCAGTTTGGCTCAGTGACGGACACATCCCCTTTGTCACTCCACGCAGGCCAATTAACTTCGGCGCCCTGGGGACTATACTGGCAAAGCAAATAGTCTACGGCTTCGGAGAGCAAGGTGGGAAAATGATACTGGTCGCTTGATTTATTCCTGTTTTGTTCCCTTCTGCAATGCCGTCTAACTGAAAGCGGTAAAATGAAAAGGAGGGAGCGGAACTAGACGCAATTCGAAGGCCCGCTCAAAGGTGATCAGTCGAAACTCGCACCTTTGGAGACTGGCACTTGTGACTGGCAGACTTGTTAGACAATCATTAATTCGTATTTAGTTATTTGTGTGACCAAACCCAGGCGTTCCGAGTGTACTATACACCATACCTGGCACACAGCCCCGAAGCATGGGGCAGATCTTCTTCATCGCTTACGCAATGGTACGTGTCCTAGGACGACGCAAGATGCTTCGCGTTTTGCAAGCCCAAAACGGAACAGTGGTTTCCATATAACAATATCTTTATTGCGCCCTTAAAGCTCCTTACGGTTCCAAGTGTCCATGATTATTTTTGGCCCGCTACTGATCCGGAGTTCCCGGGTTCGAACCCGACCGCATCGGCCACGTTTCGATGGACGAGAAACGAAAATCATCCGTGTGCTGTGCGATGTCAGTGCACGTTAAAGTTCGCCAGGTGGTCGAAATTACTCCGGAGCCCTCCACTACGGCACCTCTTTCTTCCCTTCTACTTTCACTCCCTCCTTTATCCCTACCCTTAAGGCGCGGTTCAGGTGTCCACCGATATGTGAGACGGATAATGCGCCATTTCCTTCCCCAAAATAATAATAATAATAATTGTTTTTTATGGAAGGGAAATGGCGCAGTATCTGTCTCATATATCGTTGGACACCTGAACCGCGCCGTAAGGAAAGGGATAAAGGAGGCAGTGAAAGAAGAAAGGGAGAGGTGCCGTAGTGGAGGGCTCCGGAATAATTTCGACCACCTGGGGATCTTTAACGTGCACTGACATCGCGCAGCACACGGGCGCCTAAGCGTTTTGCCTCCATAAAAACGCAGCCGCCGCGGTCAGGTTCGAACCTGGGTACTCCGGATCAGTAGCCGAGCGCCCTAACCACTGAGCCACCGCAGCGGGCTTCCCCAAAAACCAATTTTCAATTCCCCGCTGTTGCAGCGTTGCCTCAAACGCTGGTAAACGTAATGACTTCGACAAGTTTTCTCTCCTCCACTCTATAGCTTTTCACTAAGCGATGGGATTGAGAAATAATACTTAATAATAATAATAATAATAATAATAATAATAATAATAATAATAATAATAATAATAATAATAATAATAATAATAATAATTGGTATTTGGGGAAAGGAAATGGCGCAGCATCTGTCTCATATATCTTTGGACACCTGAACCGAGAGATAATCCTTTGAAAATTTGAGCTGACCTCTTCCCGAGGAGCGTAGCATGTTTTGATACATTCGGTGACGCTCTTCATCGGCGACGCTCTTCGGTAGAAGAATGAGAAGCGGCAGTGTCCATTCACCAACTCCTGTAGCCCGGACCTCGCGTTATCGACACCTTTGTGGTTTTTCAGAATGAAGGACCATCTTCAGGGTTTGCGCTTCGCGTCCAGGCAAAACACACTGCATTGTGGCGTTGTTGGCAGCAGCAGCCGCTCTAATTCTCGATGTCAAACAGAGACTATGCATCGGGTGCTACAAAGAACCGCCGCAGCGGAGACTGCTTCAGAAGATGACGCGCTCCTGAGAAAGAGGCCATGTAGATTTGAAAGTATTTCCGTCACTTAAATAACAGCCGAAGCTAAATGCAAAACTTGTTGAACACGCCTCGTATGCGGCTTACATGCTTACTAAGGCCACAATGTTGCGCCACTTGGTCAGGCCTGCATACCCAGAAGTTCTGAAGACGCGCATTTTTAACGGGAAGCTTTTTACCCACACAATTATTTCATGCGGTGTAAGATTCCACCTATACCAATCAGTATATCCGTAGATCTCCCCTCGGCAGACTTGCGCTTTTTGCACTTATTTGCTTCTTTTTTAAAGCATCCTCATAACCTAATTCTGAACAGTATGTATAGAATGCAATGTATATCGATTCTAAGACCACTTGAGCCCTGATAACCCCCCAATGCGGCGTTCGGTGCAACTAATGCCGGCGTGTTTCAAACGACCAAGAAAACGGCTGAACAGTTCAGAGAAATAAACATATACTTCCAGAATTTCTCCCCTTCCCCTGAACGTAGGGGTGTCCACGAGAACTGTAAAAACACCAGTGTAATGAGAATGTCCGTTCCAAAGAGTACCTAAGCCACACGACAGACAGACAGACAGACAGACAGACAGACAGACAGACAGACAGACAGACAGACAGACAGACAGACAGACAGACAGACAGACAGACAGACAGACAGACAGACAGACAGACAGACAGACAGACAGACAGACAGACAGACAGACAGACAGACAGACAGACAGACAGACAGACAGACAGACAGACAGACAGACAGACAGACAGACAGACAGACAGACAGACAGACAGACAGACAGACAGACAGACAGACAGACAGACAGACAGACAGACAGACAGACAGACAGACAGACAGACAGACAGACAGACAGACAGACAGACAGACAGACAGACAGACAGACAGACAGACAGACAGACGGACGGACGGACGGACGGACGAACAGGAATATGTTCTATCGTTTGTTCTCTGTCTTGCTTCTCGCTAGTCTTCGCCTTCTCCGTCGGGTCACATGGCTCCTGAAAACTTTATGATCACTACGCACTACGGCGGCGGCGCTGTCTATGAGAAACTCGACCATACCGCTAACGTTGTGCAAAGACAATGATCGCTGCGAGCTCAATGGATCTTTTTGTTGCTTCAAGCCGCTTTGGAGCTATAGTTGAACTTCTCTCTGAACGGGGTAGCAAATGATGGTACTTTGGAAATGGTCAGGTCTTTGTGGGTGCTCCTGGAATTAAAGGGGGCCTTGTCAGCCTTCATATCCCATTGTGGCCGCTTTATGGAGAAAGAGCGGAGGTTTAGCACCAGCAGAAACATCCCTAACCTTTCTTCACCTCGATGAGGAGAAAAATATCGGTCAACTTTTTCTCACGTTTCCATTTCCCTCTTAGATAACGCTTATTCTAGAACCCCTTTCCCGTGTGCTTTTGTTAACTAATCACACTACACTTCTAATTTTTGATGAGTTCATACTGTGCCCGGCGAAAGCAGAAAAGGGTCCCGAATAATGTAGAATGACTCTGTGGTGTTTTCTTTCGTTTTCTTTCCGCCCGCAGTCCAGGTGCAAAGTAACGCGCAAGCATTCCATTTACCATTTCCTGCGCCCAAGGGAGCAGGCACCCAATCGCTTCAGGTAAGGAGGGACGCCACTAAGTGACACTCTGTCACATGGACATGAACGTCAGTGCAGGACCCTACAACATGCCCTTTACATAGGAGCGTATATAGTGCTCACCACGATGAGCGCAGAAACATTGGTAGTTGCCCCAATGGGATGCGGACTGCTTCCAGATCGTGGCGTACGTTTGTGGCGCAGGTTGATCTTCGCCTTAAGGCGCATGCCTCCAGCTAGGATTTCGACCAGGCTTAGCCGGTGTACTGCGCGGTAGCCAATCTGTGGGCGGCTTCTAGAATTCCCGCTTCAACAACTAGGCCGGCGTGTGTCTGCTGGCGTTGTTGTTTCCCTTGGGGCTTCTATGGAGGGACGGATTCATAGATAACTCTTGGAGGGATCAGTCTGGAGAGGAGGAATAACTTCATTTTAAGAAAAAAACATAAGGTCCTCAACGTTGGGCTCCTGCTTGTTCACGAGTCTATTGGCCTGGGCCTCACGGAGAGAGCTCTGTCAACTAGTTATGTTTTGGCCAGCCGGCTGAGCAGCTTGCAGAGCGGTTTCCCTTGAGGAGCGGGATGAGTTTTGCAGACCACCACATCCTGAATAGTGTGCTTCGTCAAAAATGAAAGCTAGTTTCGTTAATGACGTACTTAAAAGCCGGTTGTCTGGGCCCTTTAAGGAGACTTGCAGGCTTGCATTCAACGTGAGCACGCACTGATCTCGGTAACGGGAGAGCATAAGTGGCGGTACATATAATGGTGGTGTTTCCTTAAAACCCGTGTCCTCTTAATGCGACGGATTCACGCCATGCCTCTGTGCGCACTCAAAACAACGGCTGCTTTTCACAAAAGTCGAACCTTATGCGCCTTCTCGCTTGTTTATTCGTTTATTTCATCGTTCGTTCATTCATTGATTCTATTGTCTTTCCCGTTTTCTTCTCCGCAGGACTGATTCCCCTGATGAACTTCGAGAGGTTCTCGAGCGCATTCGGTTGCAAGACTGGAACCATAATGAGCCCCGACCAGAAGTGTCTCGTCTGGTAGCTGCACGACACGCAACCAGGAGGCGTTGACTACGTTAGCATAGCAATACAAATAGGAAGATTGGAGGCAGGTTTTTTTTTTAATTCATAAATGACTTACGTGGACGTGAAGCATTTAGTGCCTACTTTGTGTATTAAAGCCCGAGCACAAATCGTATTTATCCTGGCGGTTTTCCCTCCTAAGGTATGGTGACTTGCGCTATGTTGGGAACAACTCACGAATTGCATCCACGAAGCAAACAAAAATATCACAGGGACATCTCATTAATTTACATTGCCAATGCGATAGCTTAAGAAGCTGTTGATGTGTTTACCTGAAGTGACGTCAATTCCGACCTGGTGATGTCACACTCTTACAGCCAATGTGTGACTCCGTTCCCCTGCAACCAATCAGGGAATTTATCTTCCAACCACGCATTTTCTTCCTGATGAGGCTTCTATAATGATATCGCATTAAAAAATGGCTTTGGTTGAGCTCAGGTTAAACCTGGAGTGACGCGATAGCTACAGCTGGCCGAGTGGAACTTGCTCAGTAGAATTGCAAAGTCAGTCGTTCGCCGCTCCGTTTCGCTGGGCTTTCCTTCATCTTCGTACATGGACGTGGATTCACTCTCCCCGCCCACCTCTCCCCCTCAACACTGCCTCCCCCCCCACTCGGTTTCGCCAGCGCGCCGCGCCGCCTCAACTGCTCCGCACCACGTGACCAGCCACGGCGCCGGTACGCTGAAAGCTCGAAATGCTTGCGTAATGTAGCTATCGCTGCAAAATCAGCGGCAACCACTGCATGATGCCATTTCTGTCCCACTTAAACGGAGGCGGCCGAATGATTTAAAAGCTAACAGAACGCACGAGCTGTTTATCGGTGCATATTGTGACATTCCTTGTGTGTGCTACGAGGTTCCGCGTTCGACGGCGCGGCGTAGACGGAGACCCAGATGACAGCGGCATCATCAATTACCCAGCCATGCTCTTTGAGCGACGACCAGAACGAAGGGGTTTAAGCCCAACCGGACCCAACCGGACCCGCCGCCGCCGCCGCCGCGGGGAAACGGGCTTTATCCTCCCCAATTGGCGTGGCGGTTCCAGGGGCGGCCCTCCCGAGCACATTCCAGGACAAGGGAACTGTCAGCGGGCCAGAGCGCGCCTTACCTTGAGGAGCGAGTGTCAGTTGATGGATGGAGAATGGAGGCCGGTCACCCGCGGGAACTGTCAGCGGGCCAGAGCGCGCCTTACCACAGCCGACGTTATGCGCTACCTCGAAGACAACCTTCTTTCCCTCGGACTCAACACGTGAGGGGGGCGAGACCATAAGTGTGGTGGTACGTTTGTGCGCCCAAGTGAAAGCCCTAGCCCCCCTCCTTCCCCTCCGGCGTGGGCGTCCTCACCCTAGGGAGTGTGGAGAAGAGGATATAAAAATCGACAAGCAGTACGGAAGAGAACGCTCAGGACGACATCGTTCGCCAAGAGGGCCTTCAGCGCCGAAGCCCGACGGCGTGCAGCTTCTGCCAGCAACCGCTCGAGCCCAACTCCGGAGCCACTCCATCGCCCCCATGAAGTCGTCGGCACGTAAGCTCGGACGCCCCAGCCTCTGAATCTTAATCATGCATAATTATTGAATATATCTGTTTGTTTAAACTGAGCCATACGGTGTCTCTTTGCCTCTCCGTCCCGTGTGGACCTGCGCATTATGAGGGTCATCACACTGGTGTCAGAAGTGGGGTTTCAAAAGCAAATGTCCTCTGAATGCTGTGACATTCATGACTTCAAAATTGTTATCAAAAGGGAATCACGGGACTGATTGTGGGACTTTTACCCCCATTTGAGAGGCTTGAGGCACTGGAGGGCTTGAAAAAAAAAATGTCTGTATCTGAGGGAGCTCCCACTCCACAGCCGTCGCTAGGAGCAAGCATGCTGGCATTAGGAAGCGTCATTCCGACGTTTACGGGAGATAAGACAGGGGTTCCAATCTGCGATTTATTTTCCATGCTAGAAGAGATTGGGAAAATGGGGGGATGGTCCGATGCTCAAATGCTGGGAATGGCGAGGTGTAAGATGGCAGGAGCTGCTCATGATTTTGCATGGCGAGACGAAAAAGTAAAATCCACAAAATCATTTGCGGAATTTAAGAAGCTTGCGTTTGAGCATTTCGACACTGAACCACGTCACGTGCGGGTACAGAGGTTCCGTGACGCCGGACAGATGGTAGGGGAGGACGTGCGAACATTTGCGTCGCGGCTTCAGCGCCTAGCACGCGATACGTTAAGCAGGGAGGAGGAAGGAGACCAGCTAAGGAAGAAATACGCGGAGGATCTACTTAAAGAGGAAATGACCGCTTTGTTTGTGGCTGGTCTGCAAGACCCCGTGCGCCGGTTCGTGCTCTCGCGCAAGCCGAGCAATTTCGACCAAGCCGTGGAGGCCGCATTGGATGAGGAACGAAATGAGGCGTTAACGACAGCCGCAGCGAGAGTACGCGTCATAGAGAGAGCGGTGCTCAACCCTGAGGTTGCTCTCTTGACAGAGCGGTTAGATCGCTTAGAACAGCTGCTATCTCAGCAGGTAGAACGCCAGGTTGAAGCGCGCGCTCAACAGCGCCCATTCGCTGGAAACCGGAGACCGCCACAAAGCTACAGGCGCGGTATGCGAGATTTTGAAGAAATCGTATGCTTCGCTTGCCAGGGTCGCGGACACATCGCCAGGTTCTGCCAAAACGTGCGCCGTGGGGAGCCACAAAGAGAAGCAGGCGAGACACGCCCTAAGCAAGCCTACAGCGGGGCTCCAGATACCGAGACAAAAAACTAGATAGTCCTCCCCTGCCTGAGGAGCGTGGGGAGGGAGCAGTGGATGATGAGGTGGTGGTAGTTTGTGTGGCCGACGAGGCATGCCCTGTTGTGCGTTGCAAGTTAAATGGTTGTTGCATGGAATTGTTGATAGATACGGGGTCAAAGGTGACATTGCTTAAGGAGAGCAGTTTTAACACGCTTCGAAGGAAGGGGGACCGCGAGGTGTTGGAAGCGTCTGGTGGTATGGCAACCAAATTTGTAGGCATAACGGGGGATCCTCTTGGCATAAGTGGACTCTACCGGTTACACTTCTCTCTCGGCGGAATTGCATTGGAGCACCCCTGCTACATATGCCCGGACACGGTGTCTCTGCCAAACGGAGTGTCAGGTATATTAGGGCAGGATTTTTTGAGAAAAGGGAAGGTAGTAGTCTCATTCTCTGAGGAAGAGGTTAATGCGGGCGGATCAAAAGTTCCGTTTTTGAACAGGAGAGGGGCTGAGATTTGCATTACCTATATAGACACCCGTCAAACAGTGGGATCATTGGAGAAGGTATATTCGCGGGTTGCCGTCAGGCTGGTCGATGAGGCGGTCGTCCTTCCTTGGTCGGAGCACATTTTGTACGCGTTTGTGCCTTCAGATGTAGAGAGCGGCGCCGTGGGAGTGCTTGAGCCGGTCCACTCTCTCAGCAATGGCCTGAAGGCAGCCGCATGCCTCGTGACAGTTAATGACGCCCACAGAGTGCCCCTACGGGTGGTTAACTGTAGCTAGCAGCCACTGAGCCTTCCCAAGAACAAAACATTGGCTTTCTTCACCTCTGCGATAGAGAAACGTGAGCCCACCGATACGGTACTCGCAACTGTAGAGCATGCTAGTCCTTCGGCTGCTCCAAAGGTGTCGTTCGATCTTTCTCACGTAAAATCCAGGGAGAGGGAGGCTCTGGCTGGTTTGCTGAACGACTACTCGGAAGTATTCGCCGCGTCCAACCTGGATTTGGGCGGCTGTGGCGTTATAAAGCACAGGATAGAAACCGGCACTTCATCGCCCGTTTACCAGCGTGCGTACAGGATTCCTTACTCCCAACGTGAGGAGATGGAGCGGCAGGTGCAGGACCTGATTGATCGCGGCATTGTCGAACACTTAAAGTCACCCTGGGGAGCACCAGCACTATTGGTGGAAAAGCCAGATGGCTCGTATCGATTGGTAGTGGACTTCCGCAAACTAAATGCCGTAACTCGCATCGATCCATACCCCATCCCCAATATACAGGAGACGCTTTCTCAGCTGGGCTCTGCCAGGAACTTCACGGTAGTGGACATGGCGGCGGGATTCTGGCAGATAGCAATGGATCCGGCAGATGCCGAGAAAACGGCATTCAACACGCCCTCAGGGCACTATGAATGGAAAAGAATGCCGATGGGTCTGGCCAACAGCCCTGCTGTCTGGCAGAGAACCGCTGATGTTATCCTGGCAGGTCTTCTGGGGAGGCTGTGCTTCGTGTATATGGATGACATTATCATATACAGTGACAGTTTTGAGAACCATTTGCGCGATATTGAGCAGGTTTTGGTGCGACTAAGAGGAGCGGGTCTCAAGCTGAAGCCCTCTAAGTGCCAATTCCTCAAAAACGAGGTGAAATACCTCGGGCACGTTGTTTCAGCTGACGGCGTGCGACCGGACCCTGAGAAACTAAGGTGTGTCTCGGATTTTCCATCCCCGACTAGCGTCCGCCAGGTCCGGCAGTTTCTCGGCCTGATCGGTTACTACCGAAGGCACATAGAGGAGTTCGCCAAGCTCGCTAAGCCGCTCACCGCCTTAACAGCCAAAAATGTCGCCTTTCGCTGGGACGAAAACGCGGAGAATGCTTTTGGGGCCCTGAAAAGGAAGATAATGAGTGCACCGCTGTTGCGCCACCCGGATTTTAATTTGCCCTTCGTTATGGCCACAGATGCGTCAAAGTTCGCAGTTGGTGCCGTGCTATCTCAGGTTATCGAGGGCAAAGAACATCCCGTTGCTTTTGCTAGCCGACAGCTGAGCCCCACAGAGCAAAAGTACGGAGCTACGGAAAGGGAGTGCCTCGCCGTTGTCTGGGCAGTAAAGCACTTCAGATGCTACCTTTACGGCCGCAAATTCAAGCTAGTCACAGACTGCCATCCTCTGAAATGGGTGATGAGTGTCAGGGACCCTAGCTCGCGACTCGCTAGATGGAATCTACACCTGCAGGAATACTGCTTTGAAGTTGAGCACAAGTCAGGAAAGACGCATCTGAATGCTGATGCACTCAGCCGCACAGCTGCCGTGGCAGCTATAGATGAGTTTGTCCCCGTAGTCGACCCCGCCGAATTACGCACAGAGCCGTGCAAAGATCCTGACCTGAAGCGAATAATCGAAAGCTTAGAAGGCGCACCGTCTCACCCCGAACAGCTAGGTTATTTCATTGGCAAAGACGGCACCCTGTGTCGGCGCACGAGGCCAACCAGGAAAGGGAGACCAGAGAAAACCGCTTGGGAGAGAGTCGTCATACCTCGGTCGTGGACAGAAAGGGTTCTTCGCGCGTTTCACGATGCGCCATGCGCCGGTCATTTTGGCGTAGCGAAGACACGCAGGCGTGTGGAGCGTTTGTACTTTTGGAGTGGCATGCGACAGGATGTTAGAGGCTACTGTGCGAAGTGTCATTCCTGTCTCGAAAGAGAAACACCCAAGGGACGAAGACCAGCTCCAATTCAGCCGTTCCCTGAGGTTTCGGCTCCCTTCGAGCGGACAGGTATGGACATAATGGGCCCATTGCCCACGACCACTTCCGGAAACAAGTACATTTTAGTATTTGTCGATCACCTTTCAAAATACGCGGAAGCGGTAGCACTCCCAGATCAGAAGGCAGACACGGTTGCAAGAGCATTTGTCGAACAGATCGTGCTCCGACATGGACCCCCGAGGCAACTCTTGACAGATCGGGGAACGAACTTCGTGTCGCAGCTAATGAGGAGAGTTTGCGAGCTGCTTAAGATCGCTAAGAAGCAGACAACACCGTACCATCCGGCTTGCAACGGCGCGGTGGAGCGACTGAACCAAACCGTGGCCGGGTTCCTGTCGCATTTTGTTTCGCGCGACCAGCGGGACTGGGACTTGTGGCTCCCATATGCAATGTTTGCCTACAATTCCGCAGCACACGAGAGCACGGGCGAATCGCCATTCTTTCTTCTCTACGGCCGAGACCCGGACCAGCCTAGTGAAGTGCCAGAGGGCCCCCGTCGTGTCCCATACGCTTCACTGGACGACTATAAGGTGAAGCTAGAATCGCGCTTGCAAGTGGCGAGGGACATCGCAAAGGAGGCCTTAAAGAAAGCGGCGAAGCGCAGGAAGGAGGTGCACGATCGCAGTGCTAGAGACGCGCCGTTTAATGTGGGGGACAGCGTGTACATTGAAAACTGCCAAAGGCAGATTGGGCTAGCTCGTAAGTTCCAGACGAAGTGGAGAGGACCGTGCGAGGTTGTCGAGAAGCTTTCTCCGGTAAACTTCAGAGTCCGAGACGTGAACCGGCGCTTGATAAGGATACACGCAAATCGCCTCAAGTCGGCACCGGTTCAGTATTCACGAAATGAGGAAAGGGAAAGCGCGGATTTTGATGGGGACAGAAGTGAAGCGGAGCGCGCAGATAGTTCGCAAGAAACGCCCTCTCCTGCATTTGTTCGGCAGGCGCCCGAGGTGACGGCCGGAATGCCACCGGATTTACTTCATGCATTGCTAGAAGAAGAAGCGCGCGAGGTTGCCGCGCAGATAACGCCAGGAGAGGCTCCTGCCACGAGCCCTCGCGAGTCCCAAAGCAGACAAAGGGGCACAGACTTACTTAGTATGACTCATGAAGGCCGATATCCGCTGCGAAATCAGAAAGCTAAGTCGGACTAATGGCGTAAACAGAGCGGAGTTGTGAACTGGTTAGAATTGTGTAATGCCGCAGCTCATAACATTGCTATGTGCTTATGTGTTAAGTTATCGGAGTTGGTAGTTAAACCTTTCTGTCATTAAGTAACACCTTCACAGGAGAGCATGCGGAGCGCATGCAGAACCTGCCCTACTTCCTTTCGTTATCTATATTTTTGTCTGTGCCGTGATCGTGCTAGAAGTGGGAGCTCCTTTGGAACTGTGGTAAATTTATTTCGTCCAGTTTGGACTAGAAAGGAGAGGCTTGGGTGCTGAGTTTCATGTTTATCTGTAAAAGAAGATCAGTGCTGCCCCTGGAGACGCCAGTTATGACAGCGGAGGCATATGGTGTTGTGCAGTGCAGTGGTGTTGAGTGCAGCGAAAAGTGTTTTGTCGGACGCACTGTGCGAGGCGATTCAGAAAGACAAGGGAAGCTGCGTGGACTCAAATGTTCGGAGAACATTCTTCTGGAGGGTGAGCGAGTGTGACATTCCTTGTGTGTGCTACGAGGTTCCGCGTTCGACGGCGCGGCGTAGACGGAGACCCAGATGACAGCGGCATCATCAATTACCCAGCCATGCTCTTTGAGTGACGACCAGAACGAAGGGGTTTAAGCCCAACCGGACCCAACCGGACCCGCCGCCGCCGCCGCGGGGAAACGGGCTTTATCCTCCCCAATTGGCGTGGCGGTTCCAGGGGCGGCCCTCCCGAGCACATTCCAGGACAAGGGAACTGTCAGCGGGCCAGAGCGCGCCTTACCTTGAGGAGCGAGTGTCAGTTGATGGATGGAGAATGGAGGCCGGTCACCCGCGGGAACTGTCAGCGGGCCAGAGCGCGCCTTACCACAGCCGACGCTATGCGCTACCTCGAAGACAACCTTCTTTCCCTCGGACTCAACACGTGAGGGGGGCGAGACCATAAGTGCGGTGGTATGTTTGTGCGCCCAAGTGAAAGCCCTAGCCCCCCCTCCTTCCCCTCCGGCGTGGGCGTCCTCACCCTAGGGAGTGTGGAGAAGAGGATATAAAAATCGACAAGCAGTACGGAAGAGAACGCTCAGGACGACATCGTTCGCCAAGAGGGCCTTCAGCGCCGAAGCCCGACGGCGTGCAGCTTCTGCCAGCAACCGCTCGAGCCCAACTCCGGAGCCACTCCATCGCCCCCATGAAGTCGTCGGCACGTAAGCTCGGACGCCCCAGCCTCTGAATCTTAATCATGCATAATTATTGAATATATCTGTTTGTTTAAACTGAGCCATACGGTGTCTCTTTGCCTCTCCGTCCCGTGTGGACCTGCGCATTATGGGGGTCATCACCATATTGATAAAAAAAGCCCTATGAGCTTTCATTTTATCAACGTCATCAGCAGCTTGACACCGCCCACTGCAGGGCAAAGGCCTCTCTCTCCCATGCCTCTCCAATTAATTCTGCCCTTTGCCAGTTGTGGCCACCCTGTCACCACAAATTTGTTAATGTCGATCATTCGCCAACCTTTTTGCCGCCCCCTGTTAAGCTTGCCTTCTTTTGGAATCCAGTCCGTTACCCTTAAGAACCAGCGGCCATCTTGCCTTCGCGTTACGTGTCCTGCCCTCCCTTCTTTGTAGATCTGTGCAAATTTTTTTCTAAATTGCGGATTTGCTATCGCAGTAAAATCTTTTGGGCTAATAGTATTGTGCTCGGTGTCTACCGCGCGAAAAAGACGAGGACAGCGTAAAAGGAAACACGTACCACACTCACAAGCGCAGTTTCAAGCTGCTGCTGCTGTTGTTGTTGCCTCAAAAACGATGGCACATACCAACGTTGAGGTATTGGCCAGGGTTTGGTGCAGGTCCAAACAGGAAAAATCGCAGTTATGAAGCGTTCGTAAGTGTAGTACGCGTTTCCTTGCTTTGTCCTCGTATTTTTCGCACAGGAAAAGAATGCTATTCGTGCATGATTTGTGATTTCTTGTTCGATGTCTGGAGATCTGCTCGCCCCTGTAGCGCCACATGTGTAGCGGTTAGTATCGCCTTCAGCTCCCTCGAAAAAATAATTGCCTGAATCGGAATCTGGCAGCCATATTAGTGGCTGGTAGACGGAGCTGCCGCAGCTGAGGCTTTCGCCACCCACACCAGCTTTCTTGCACTGACAGGAGCACTACTTCCGCAGTAAAAAAAAACGGCATCTTTGAACCACCCAGCTCTCAACCGCGGTGTGTTCCACGGCGAGATGGTTCACACCCTCACCCCCGCGGTGTGCCCCCGAGCAGCCGCCGGTGAGAGATCGTGCGCTGAGAACATCCGAGAACAGGCCACTTTGCGCTGAGTGGAAAGGACAATAGTTGTTTGCTGGATACCTTTGTGTCGGACAAGGGAGACGTCGAAATCGCCACCGGTCCCACCGCTTCACCTACCGTCTCACAATTCAGGCGCGCACTACTCCAGCTCGCAGCAGACGACGTTCACAGAGCCCTACTGCAAAGGCCTCAGTGCAGTGTCGACAGCACCGCCTCATCCTGTGAACGTGGCAGAGGGGAGATGGTAGTTCCTCAGCCCCTGCCCACTCGCATTGGAAGCCCCGTCAGGAGAGGTCGAGAAGTGCACTACCTTCCCGATCGCGCTCTTCCGGCTAGGGTAGAGTTCCGCTCTCCACACGCATGATGCCACGCACGCAAACCGGACGCATTGTGCGCCATTGGTGGGCGGAACCCACTTCTTTCACCCTGACTCTCCTCCCAGGAGTCATCACGGAGAGCCCGAACTCTCACAACACAACGACTGACCTGGACGCAATGCCTCCGGCAGCCGGTACACACCCGCCACATGCCACTGCAACGGCTCCGGGCAGCTTACAGTAGCTTGCCCGTTGTGCCATTGCTCTGGTGCTGTGTTGTAACCTAACGCGCATTATTATATTGTTATGTTGAAACGAACGTTCCCAGATCCTGTTTATCAGCGCATGAGTGTGGCAGACTGGCAGTACATAACGATGCCGCAGGACGTCTGTGCCGACTGCACTGGCAGCAGGGGCGCCCCTCCCCCTCCCCCCTCCCAATCCCTCCAAGCTAGAAATTTTACATAGAAAATTATACTCAGCCCCATCTTCAGCGAAAAAATCTGAAAAACACATGGTTCAAATCCGGCCCCCTATCCACCAGCCACGCCGTCTAAGAGCAACTATCCTCCCCTGACTGGCAGAGGAGCCACCGAGCTGATCCCTGCAGACCACCCCCCCCCCTGGCTTTGGGTGTTGGCCTCTTGGCCATTCACATGGCTTTACTCTTGCAACCTTAACGATTTCGGTGAAGGTTCTTCGCCACCAACAGAACGCAGGGCCCACAACATACGGCGGTGAGTCACGAACGCGACAGCTAGTCGTCTTCGAGGCTCTTCACGACCGAAGTGGGCATCTAGCTAGAATAACTTTTTTTTAATTACGGTCGATATGCGTAAGTGGGCCAAGTGCGAACTAGGTGCTCTAGCACTTCAGTTTTTACTTTGGTTCCAATTTTCGGATTTTCAGTTTTTACTTTGATTCCAAAGCGGTTGCACGCAGCTCAAAGCGACATCAGCAAGTGGGAGTGGCTCTGCGGCGCTATGCGACTCCCGGGCGCCCGCTGTGGCCGCCTGGAAAGCTGCAGTTCTGAGCAGCATAGAGCCGCAGGGTGTTACATTTTCCCAGGTCTAATTGTGGATATCGGATGCACTGACGACTTCCTACATTTCCTCATTGCAACCAAACACCCAACTGACATAATTAAGAAGTTAACAGGCACTTGTCAATTAACTTACGAATTGACACTTGGAACCTGTTTTATAACGTGCGCCACGGCCCCGGTTAAAATAGCGTAACAACTACAAAGTCACTGCGGAAAGCCTTTCCTGAAACGTCCTACACGCATACCCCATACCAGTAACTCTCACGTTGAGGCTAGTGGCGCTTACCACTTAACTGCATACATGGCACAAATGTTCTATACAATTTAGCTGACTAAGCTGCAGATAGCTCTTGTTATAAAAGCCATATTAGTTTTTTCGTGCTTGTAAAATATGCGAATGCTCACATGGGTAAATTGCGTGTCTTCGGACCGACCATTTGGATACAATCGGCAAGACCATCGTGTTTACCAGTTGGCAAAGACTGATCCAATTGAGTATCCAACTAGAACGTGACCTATCAATTAGACTACTGCTGTTTCCAACGCTTCAATTGGTTCCAATGGTTCTTTTGTGTGCGCGTGCAAAATTACTACTTGAAGACGTCAAACCCAACCATGAATCTTATGTGGAGCCGCGGAGTAACTCGGCTAAGCTCGGGTTAGTTCGGACGATTGTCGCGCCATCTGTAGCCAATCTGAGGAGGGCATCAAGCTAGCTGTCGCCAAGTGGACAGAGGGTGTGAAGATGAAGAGCGAGAAACGCGGTTGCGTGTTCATGCAGATGCCAGAAAGAAAAAGGCCAAGAATGAACTCGTGCTTTTGCTCGTCTACTCTGTTTAACTATGTTAAAACCCTACCTCTTTTTTTTTGATGGGGGCTACAGCGGCGCTCGCATTCATGGTGTGTCTCCACTCCGTGCGTGGGTCAGGGTGTGGTGTTCGAGTGTACGGGTGGACGTCCGAGCGATGCGCCATTTTCATACAGTTGTAGCACACCTTCCTGCACGGTGGGCCTGCACGCATAACACTCGAATTACGCTTCCATGTAATGTTGTGCGCGGGCAGCGATTTCTACTTCTGTAAATGTTAGTGCAACATAGAACATTCACGTGAAAGGAAGACAGGACGGCACGATTTCTACGTGACGTCTGACCCACAGTGTTTCGCACGGAGCTACAGTAAACAACCTCTTGTACAGCGGATCCACTCCGGCCTACGTTTCGTGGATTTATGACTGTCCGCGCGACCTCAAGCAGAAAAGAAACTCAGCAGTGAGCGCCGACCGTGCAAGAACTTTGTTTAAGCCGTACATTATCGCTGTTCTGCTCTGCTTTGTTCCCGCCACAGCCGCGACTCCGGGGCCCAGCGGCTAAAAGAACGCGTTCCAATGAGACCAGAGCTTTGTTGGGCATCATGATTACAGCTGTTCCATGCCAGTCTTATGACGTCAACGGAAGACCGCCTCCAGCAGCCCTCCATCCGCGGCGCTCTACACCAAAGATGGGCAGATGTCCTCATCTTTGCCTCTGCTCCCTCACCCTCACCACGAAATCCTTAGCCCCCTCACCCTGATTTTGTAAAGCTCCCTTGCCCTCCCTCGCCTTCACTTCGTTGTGCCTCCTTCATTCTCGTCCTCACAATCAGCACTTTTAACGTCCGAGTTATTTTTCTTTGCTGCACATAGGAGCAGGTGTTACTGAGTTGCTCTAAGCCCTAACTTTTGTTGACGGCGTCCGATTTCGACCGTGTCGAGGCCCACGAATCTTGCTTAGCACTCCGAAGTCCTCAGTGGCCAAGAATGGATGCAAGAAATAAGACATAAATTACGCTCATGCTGTGGTCGATGACTGGTCAGTCTGGTACCACCAGCAGCGGCTAAAATGAACTGTGCCCGGGGAACCGAGGCTGTGAAAAGCGCAGAAACATTCTTCTAACTGCGCCCTAAGCAGCTAATCTCAAGCGAGTGCCAGGGAAATTTTACTCGGGGAATTTCTTCCTTCTCTTCTGACACGTGAAAGAAAGAAATGGACGGTAAGTGAGGTTCGCACAAACTATGGGAGGCAAATGATGCAATTCTTGTTACTAACACACTTGATTCAAATGAATGGTGGTGGGAAAAAGCCGGCTTGAAATGAAATGTATGAGAAATTTTCTCTGTTGTATGGAGGATAATGACAGTTTTTTTTCCTAAATATTGTTTGTTGTACATGCTTGTACAACCTCTCTGTGTCTCCTTATAAACAGAAAATTTCGCCTCCCTATCTCTATTATCTCATATTTAACACCTTATTTTTTACTCATGTCTATTAAATATAACTACTTATTAGCGTTGTGTTCTAGATGCCTGATCATGATTTCATGTATTGTTCTTCTTGCCTGTCATATTGTGTCATGTTCACTTTGATTAAATTAGTAAAAAAAGAACCATACATGTTTCGTCTCTATTGCGGTTCGAAATTGCATGGCTTATCCAAATTCGCCCTGTGCTTCATTACGTTTATGAATTCTGTATTGCTCTCTGCTGCCTTGTAGGGGGCCCCGGGCCTAATGAAGCTACTCTGAAGTAGCTTTTTGCCCAGGGGCCTTTTTCTCTTTTAGAGAAATAAAAAAATATGTGTATACCATCACCCTGTTGAAGGGCCACTAAAGGAGCGGAAATCATAAAAAAGGAGAAACAAGCAAATCCAACAAATCGAATGAGGCTAACGCGCAATGCATGCAAACAAATAACTGATCACAATGGATAACAGAAGTGTGCGGATATACGTATGAGTTAAAACTGATTACACAGGACGGCAGGAACGTATGGAATCCATACAGCCCACCATGGCACACACAGACACAATGCGAAACTCAAGCGCCCTTAAGGATATTTGAAGGATAATGCTATAGACAGACAAACAATAAGTGGACAGCGCAAATTTGTTAGTACCCTTCTTTCCCGGAGTATACAACACTGTCTAAATTATTCAAAAAAGCATTGAGAGAATCAGAGTTCACTAGTGAATCGGGAAGCATGTTCAATTTCATAATAGCTCTAGGAAAGAAACTTTACTTAAATTCATCGTTACGGGTTACTGGAAGTGAAATATACACGCTGTGGCGGTTTCTAGAGGTTTTTTTATCAAGAATATCAAAACAGTCGGCCCTGTTGATTTTTATTTCTTTGTTTATATTAAGAAACAAATTTCAGCCTGTCATACTTGGTCCTTATTTCTAAATTGGGAACGTTTGCAAGCTGACATAACTTAGAAGAGGCACGAAATAAATCATATTTGTTGAAGATAAACCGTGGAGCTAACCTCTGAGTCCTTTCAAATTTATTACCGTCTTTCTCAGAGTAAGGATGCCAAACAATTTTCAGGTACTCAATAATAGGTTTAACTAATGTCCTGTAAGCCAGTTTGTTTAATTTCTGGCGATGCACTGTTCAAATTGCGCTTTTGACTCCAAAGCGCCTTGTTATCCTTATTACAATTTTCCTCGAGTTGTCTATTCCATTTCAAGTCGCTTCCATCTATTAAACAAGTATATTTGTGCTCCTGTGCCCTTCCAAGCTTCTTCTCATGCATGCGATACGAAAATTGCAGGATCTTCTTTTTTCTAGTAATAGACATGCATACCAATTTTATGGGATCCATAATGTTTTGTAGGCTACTCTGCAACTTTATTCGGTCACTAGCTCTTAGTGTAAACAAGCCAGTCGTCGGCAAATAATCTTATTGGACCAGAAACGAGGTTAGGCAGGTCATTAATAAAAATAAGAAGTACTTAAGAAGTAGCCCAAGGACACTTCCCTGGGCTACTCCCGACAACACCGGTTGTAAGCTGGACCTGTACGTGCCGATTTCGACATATTGCTGGCGGTTAGGCACGAGGTGAACCATTTAGTGAGGCTGGGATTCTTGAACATTGCATTGATTTTTAGCGAAAGCATGGGATGCGAAACTTTAACAAAGGCTTTAGAAAAGTCTAGATAAATAAGGTGCATCTGTCCGGGCAAATTTATTGTTTCTGAAGCGTCTAGAACCAATTCAACTAACTGTGTGATCGTAGATAGATGTTTGCGGAAACCATGCTGTACTGGTGATAAGTTATACATTTCAAGGTAGTTGGAGAGGTGTTTGGATATAATGCGTTCTAGTATTTTCGAGCATGTACTAGTCAGCAAAACTGGCCGGTAATTGCTAACGTGTTTTATGAACCGAATCTATTCTGGCCAGCTTCCATGCGGTGTGGAAGGAACCGTTCGCAACTGACGAATGAATTATTTCCGTAAAGAACTTGGGCACCCATTCAGCATACCTGACTAAGAATTCATTAGGAATACCATCTGGTGCGGGTTTTTTTTCTGTGTCAATATTATGCAAAATACTCAGGGCACCTTCTTCGGTTATCCTAATGTTCGAAATAGGAGGATGAGCAGAGCAGTCGGTGAGGATTGGAACTTTGCCATCTTCTTTAGTAAAAAGGGACGAGAAGAAATATTAAATTAATCAGCTTTCTCTTCAGTATTAATTTCGTCATTAGAAAAGCGCCGCTCAGTCGACGCCAAATCTTATCCGGTGCTTCGGAAAAGAAATTCTTTAAAGTTACTTTGCAAAATCGATCTTTTGACTCCCTAATGAGGCGTTTAAAATCTTGTCTCATACTGCGAATACTGATTTTATCAGCTATATTACTATTTTGGGAACAAACTTTCCGTTTTATTCTGATTTTGCATTTTTCATGAATAATTTCTCTGTTGATCCACGGACTTCTCGTATTTTGTAGTCTTCTTTGCAATAAATTGCTCTGTGCAGTGGGTTACGACATTGGAACAGAAATAACACAAATGATCAGTGATCGCACGTGATTCATAGAAGTGCATGAATTCATCAAAGGAAGCTTGAAGGTAATCTAGGCCAGTCGCATCGCCCGCGGACTGAAAATTCCGAACTCTAATTTTGGGTCGCCCGGAGAGACGGATGGAGACATACTGAATGTAGCTACCGGCGTTTTATATGAACTGATAATCTTTAGTCAACATGAAAGTCTGTCAGAAACCTTATCAAACCATCCGATAGTAAAATTAGGCCAAGCATAGATGAAGTTGTCTCACACAACAATTTATTACAACTCTCACCTTACTCCCTCCCTTTACGGCGCAGTTCGGTGTTCGGCAGAGATGTGAAATAATTACTGTGAATTTTCTTCCCCCAATCCGTTTCCAATTTCTCTTTCTACAGTGACTATTTTTGTTCCAGAACTTCAGGTCAAAAAAATATGGAGCGATTATTACCCGCCGAAGTCCCGAAAAAATAAAACCTAAAAGTGAAAAGCACTATAAATCATCCATCGTATTCCTTCGCAGCCGATAGCGTTTTATTTTGTTTAGAAACCCGAGAGACCATAGAAGTAGTTTGGTTTGGTTTATGGGGTTTAACGTCTCAAAGTGACTCAGGCAATGAGGGACGCCGTAGGGGAGGAGTCCGGATATTCTCGGCCCCCAGGGATCTTTGTGCGTGCACTGACATCGCACAGTACACTGGCCTCTACATTCCTCCTCCATCGAAATGCAACCGCCGTGGCCGGGATGGAACCCGCGTCTTTCGGGTCAGCAGCCGAGCGCCACAACCATTGAGCCACTGCGGCGGCTTGGAAGAAGTGGCAACGCCGAAAAAATAAATCGCAGAATGGCAAAGAGGGTCGTCTTAAAAATATCAACCAGTTTGCGGATAAAGCCATGATACATCAAGCATCTAAAAAGTAACTTAAGAGACCAGGGGTTAATATATACTTGAATGTGCATGCTGCGTCTTCCAGGTTGCATAGATTGTTCTTCAAAATGGCAGACTGTATAGGTTCGCTAGCACGCCGGGGCCGCATTCAGAAGAGAGCCCCCGATTCGGTTCTGGCCGAGCATAGCGTAGTGCAGGTGTTCCGTGAGAATGTAATGGTTGTAATCCGACGCACATTGCTTGGCAAAGTTATCCGCGTACAAATTCATCGCCAGCACGCAAGGTCCCCTGTAACTCGAGGAATTCGTTGGTCCGCGCAGGTGTCTAAGGTCGGCCCGTTCTCTAAGTGTGTCAGAAGAGCTGGCTGTGAGGTACACAACGGGACGGTTCGTAGAGTTCCCTTGGCCGTTGAATGTGAAATGCGACACGCCGGAGGACATTGCGGAGCTGTCATTCCTACAGAAGCCCCGAAGCCTACACGCAGTGTAGAAAAGTGCTCTGTATACATGGCGTCCAATGTTTATGGCACGCGTTCTCAAATCCATATAACCATGACTTGACAGTGGCGACAAGTCCTCCACAAAGCACAGCTGGACAAGAGCTGCCCGCGGCGCATTTAGCGCGTACCACCGCATTTCCTGTTGGAACCTGCCGGTCAAACGAGAGCAGAAACCAGGTGATACAGCCGGACCATACGGATACACAAGATCTCTTCCAATAAAAAAGTAATCCACTACAAGAGCGACTCTGTCCACTACGGCTTCGTAGACAAGTTCGGGCCTCAACATAACGGAAACAATATGGTTCACGCCGTAACGGTTGAAGGATTGTCGAAGTCTGTTTAAGAGGAGCGCAAGTACATCAGGGTCGCTGCTGGAACCGCAGCCAGCCCTCGGCTTCCTCCAGTCAACAGTTACTCCGTTTAAGCGATAACGACTCATTGCGTCAGTTACGCTTAGCATCAAGCGGTTCATGGTAGCACTGTCCCGACCCAGCCTCGAAAAATGCGGCGCATCATATTCGAAGCCGCCCAAGGCCAAAAGTATCTTGATTCCTGTAAATCCAAGCCTGTCTGTGATGTTCCGCAGTTGGTGTAGGCCGTGCTGGCGGTAAAATCTGGGCAGTCGGCTCGACACCAATCCATTGTCTATTCCCACCGACCAGTAGATGACGTAAGGGCAGAGGGAAAACGGCAATGTCTCGAACAAGAATTGCCACTGGGTTCTGTTTGCTATCACCTCCTTGTTGTTGTAGGCGCAGAAAAAGGGCATGGAGGTCAGAATTGAGGCCGAGCCGTTGTAGTGAGGGCCTATTTGTAATGTTGCAGGGGGTGAGTTGACCACGGGTGGTTGCAGACATCGGCTTGGCACCCCGCTCCAGGCATTGGTGGTGGTCTGTGGTGACGTCATCGTTGTTGATGTCGGGAGGTACGTTGTCGCGTTAGATGATGACGCTGGAACCGTTGTTGAAGGTGATGTCACCGTTGTTGATGGCGAAAGAGACGTTGGCACCCGAGAGGATGGCACTATAAGCGTTGGCGCAAGTGTGAGCGCTGAAGAAGGGTACGTAGCTTGGCACCGTAAACGCTGACGGTGGAAGGGATGGTGAAGAGTGGCTTGGAATCGTAAATGTTGTCGCCGGAAATGAAGCTGTGGGACTTGTCATGCTAAATGTTGGCGCCGGTACTGTCTGCGAGGGATATGTTGGCAACGTGCGCATTTGTCCACCGCCAGGCCTGATGGCTCCGCTGGTGTGGACCAGGTAAGAGACGACAAGCAGCCACGTAGAAAACGCTAGCGGGAAGCATATGGCTGCGCACAGCGCCCAGGCTTGAATGCACAAGCGCTCGTCCTGAGCGGTCGCTGCATCTCGGGCCTGAAACCGGAGCTCTGGAGATGTCGCTGTTTCTTCTGGACTGGAAAGGGGAACCACGGGCGGCTGCATTATGACCACAATGTCCGGATCCTCTGGTGATGCTCGAAGGTGCAGTCTAGCCGCCGGCACTGTGGCAATTGGGTACATGGGGACGTGAGCGCCTAGGTGGTCGTGTCTCGGCGGCGAGATGTCGGTTCTCGAGGGCGGCTGGGAACCCATTCTGGTTAGCGAGGATCGTCGCAGGTATCAGTGGTCGCGTTAGCAGCCCTGGTTGGCGAAACAATGGAACAGCCGCCGGCTCCTTCTACTCCTTCTGTTGTTGTTGTTGTTGTTGTTAGCCTATCAAAAGATGGCACATACCCACACTGGGGGATCGGCCAAGAATCGGGTGGCTATTCACCTGAACGCAGTTAACAAAAAGGAAAAGCACGTGGGAGCATAACACCGGTGAATTTTTCGTCATGAACAGAAAAGGGATGAGTGTTTTGATTTTAAAATTTTAAGAATAATAATAATAAAGAAAGTGATTAAATATTAATGATTTAGTCAAAATGTAATAATTGATAGAAAAGAAAAGGTTGAAACACTTAGCAAGGCAGTCGGTGAGATTCTATCAGGAAATTTTGAACAACAGTGCAAACAGATCTGTGGCTGAACCCAAATGTGGTGGCGCCAAATGATAGCAAGAGCGGGCTGCTCAAACTAAGGCCAAGATGCTGCAAGGGCTCCTCCAGCAACCTTTTTCTCAGTGAGTTGAATCGGCGACAATGCAGCCAAAAATGTTCAATAGATTCTGGCTCACGGCAAAATGCACAAAGGGGAGAGAGCGCCAAACCCGACTTGTGTAAATAGAAATTTAGAGGGGGGATGCGGCAGCGTAGCCTCGTCAGTGATACTTCAAGCTGCCGAGAGCAACAAATTTTCCTGTTCCAATAATATTTAAGGTGCTCATAATCCGCCGATGTTAAAAGTGATGTGTCTTGCGTGCTTAAAAACGCACGTCGCCGAAATCTAGATGCTGTAATATAGGCTGTAGCCGGGATGATTGGCAACACGGGGCCGCAGAGGGAAGCCTTTGCTAGATTATCAGCAATCTCATTTACTGTCACACACTGCTGTGGCCGGGAACCCATTCTAAATGAACAAGGCTCAAATGCGGAGGAAGTAGGGATAAGAAATTTGATAAAATGGGACCGTCAACCTGTGCAGCGAGGGACGAACACAAAGATAAAGAATCAGTAATTACTGCAACTGCTGTAATAGAGGGGTCTAGCTTGCGTAGAGCAAGTACAACTGCTAGAAACTCTGCTTGAAAAATAGGGGTGAAATCTGGAAGGCGCAGAGAAGAGGACCAGTCTAAATGGGAGCAAAATATTCCCACACCTGCTTTTTCATTGCATTGCGATGCATCAGTGGCTATTGCTAATCGGTTGGTAGGGTCCTCAGATGATCTTCTAGTAGGCCATTCACAATACTCGGTGGCAAAAGTTTTGCATTTTTCGGGAATATGTCGTCGAAAACAATGTGTATAGTGGGCCCATTCCGAAGCGCAGGAAGGATATCATAAATGTTTACATCTAAAGGCTGAAGTAACCTTTGCACAAACACTACCTGAGGGGAATTGAAACGAGACCAGGGGACACCAAAAAAGGAGGTCGGCTGAGAACAGAAAATGCTTTGAGAACGGTGGAAATGGGATTCATAGATCCTGAGGTAAGTTTGCACAGTTAAAAATTGAAGTCGTGATAAGAGAGACGGAATGCGGGCTTCAAGGTACAGCACATTGATAGCCACAAATTTTGGAAGGCCGAGGCACATGCGAAGTGCTTCCCTCTCTAAAAGGACGAGAGGGCGAAGTTTATATGTAGCCGAGCCTGAAAACAACACTGATCCAAATTCTAAAATTGGCCTGACATACATTATGTAGATCATTAATAGCGCATCTCTGCGCATGCCGTACCGGTGATGACATAATCTCCGTAACATACCCACGGCACGAGCCCCTTTCGCAGCGACATGGTCAATGTGAGGTCGCCAGGTGAGTTTGTTGTCATAAATGACCCCTAGGTATTTTAGGGATTGAACCTGCGGTATTGTTTTTAACTGGCAAGTGAGAGAGACCACTACAGGAGTGAATAGAGGGAAAACAAGAGTAGCGCACCTGCCAACATTTAACTTCAGGTGTAATGCGCTCAACCAGTGCTCAAGTGTATTCAAATATGACTGCAACAGGCCATACAGAGAATGTATATCCGGCGCAGCAGCAAAAAACGCAATGTCGTCCGCATAGACGTAAGTGCGTACATGGCGGTGGAGAGGAATTGAGCTTAACAGAATATTAAAGAGCACAGGAGAAAGAACAGCTCCTTGCGGTACACCTCGCGTTTGTCTATACCTCTCTGAATGAACACCATTATGGACGCAAAAGAATTCCCTGCTATGAAGAAATGCAGATATCCATGCAACTATATAATCTGGAAATTGAAGAGACTGTAGCCTACACTCTAAGAAAAAAACCGGCTCAAGGGGGGAGTAACGTCAACTTTAGTCCTCAAAAGGGCCCGTTAGTCTGCGAAAGGACCAACTGCGGCGAGCTGCGTGCCGTGTGCAAATTTGGAGGACCATTTGTTTAGTCCTGGCCCGAAAAGGACTAACGGGGGGACAAACTGCTCGCTTACTCCGCCGACCGATGCGCGCAAGCATGCATCCATGGATGCACTGGACCGCGAAGCGAAGCTGTCGCGCGCTATGGGAATTTCAGGCGCATGAAGAAATGTGGCGAAAACGCCATTCTTCATGTAGGTGGGCTGGTGGTCCATGCCCCACGTGCCGCGCTTGTTTGGAGGGCGAAGCGTCCATGAGCGGCATGGGTCCAGCGACAGCTCGGTGATCGCTATTTGGTGTAGTCAAGTTCATGCAAGCAACGGATAGCCGTTACGCCGAAATGCGCGTGTACACACACACACACACACACACACACACACACACACACACACACACACACACACACACACACACACACACACACACACACACACACACACACACACACAAGAGGAAAATTCGCTTCCACATATTGCTCACGCCTGTACTTGTTCTTTAAGTCACTAAAGAGGTCGGACATAAATGAGCAGCTTAGCAATTGTTGTAGTGCTGTTGTGTTTGTTTTTGCTGCATGTTCAACCTCCCTGCCATAGGCCTTCAGCACCAGCTCAAACACCAGCTGCAATTCAGAAAAACACCTTCTCAGCCGCTGTGTGTGGCAAGCTGTGCTCTTCAGTGAAAAAGAAAAATAAGTTGCACAGGGTCGATTTTGCCTGGTCCAAAAAGCTGCTAAATCTGTCATGTTGGACTGTTGTCTTCTGAGCTGAAGAAACATTCGCCGAAGGTCGTTCTTTCTGGCGGTGACCGCTACCATAGTCCGCTTTGTCAGCCCAGTCCATTTCATGTGGGACAGGCTCGTCGTCGTCCAGTTCTGAATTTTCTGTTTGCTTTCTCGGTGCATCCGTGTTTCAAAATGCTGCCGTTTTCTTCAAGCACATCTCGGTGGCGGCGATATAGATGCGATCTGTAGGATGAAAAATTCGAGTACGAGTTCGCGCAGCCTCCTATGCCGCAGAAAACATTTAAGTTTGGCTCTGCACTGTGAACTAATCCAATGTGCGTGACAACTTTCGTCAGCTGGAACGAAAAGAATGGGCACCTCGGGCAGTACTTCGCGTCCATCGTTGTAGTCGCAAGCCAAAAGACCGCAAAGAGACCCCGCAAACGCGGTGTGCCAATTGCCAGAAAGCCGCAGTTCCTGCATATACATCGGAATCACATCGCTTTAAGCGCAGTTGCCACCAACGGACAGGGACACGAATAGACACGAACAGCCTCCTAGCGATAAAGCCGCTTGGCTGGCTTGGCTATAGCTTGGCATGTTTGTTGTTGTTTTGCCCTTTCATCATAATAATCAAATTCACTAGGTGCTAGAGCACCTAAGTCGCATTTAGTATAACTAAGTATTTTTGGTGTAATTTTATTTTGCAATAACCTTAGCAATTGGAGTGTCACGTTGTGCAAACTAAGCTGGCCAAGCCAAGCCAAGTCACCACAGTGCTCAGCCAAATTGAAAAAGGCGCATACTGGTACACGTGCTCGAGAAACTACTTCACGTCTCACTCAGCAACGTTCATTGCTGCGCAATTTCGCAGTAGTACATATACGTACGTCACCATGACGAGCAAGTGCCTGGTAACGTTCCGGGAAAGGAATTTTGTTTTGCCCTTTGATGGGACGCTTACACGGCGCGGGCTGGTTGAGCGCGTGAGAGACCATGAGCTGTTCCGCGGCATCGACGTTGCCACCCTCATCTTCACGGTGAGTAATTGTGTAAACTTATCTACGTGGTAGCTCCGTGACAAGTCAGTTGCCGTTCTCGGGTTCTTTTGAGGACTGGTGCTTATAGGCAGGTGCTTATTACATCCACGCGTGTAAATGTGTGTACCTTACTTATGCCTCGCGCTTTTGTCCACAGTGAATTACATAGTGCGTTGACAGTTTGCGTGTAACGTAAAGTTTAAAGCAATATCTCGGCATGCATGTGCTTCCCTATGCGTCATGCTCTAAAAATCTCCCTTTCCGTAAGGATCTCGTGTCACAACAAAGGTCGGCGAATATTAAAAATGCACACCTCAGCGCGCCGCTTAACACTAAGGCAGGTGTATAGAGAATTTTTCACATATTAATGCTTTATTTCAGTCGCGAGGTACAGGCCTGTCTAGAGCGCTGGAGCGGTGTAGTGCGGAGCAAACAAAGTGAAATCTTCACACAACCGCTGTCAATGCTGCTTCGCACCAGCGCAAGCATTATCTCTACGACCAAATACCTGCGTGAAAATTCCACTTATTTAGTGCGATATGCAGGCATTCCTGTGCTCTAGGCAGACGTGCTGACGACTGCACACGAAATACCCGAGGTAGAGGGAAGTGTTGCTGGTGTTGCAGTATTTTATGGTCATTGCTCTTCTAAATTGACAGGTCCTGAATTCAGTGCGTAGCCCGTTGATTTAGGTCTCGTAATGCGATGCAGCAAGCATGCCAACATGCTCCGGAAAATAATGTGACACACTCATTTTGAATAGTTTAACTTTACATGGTTAGCTATTTTAGTATCATTCTCGTGTTTCCACAGATGTTCGAAGAAGATTTTAATGTTTTTGTTGACATACCTGAAGACTTCGAAATTCGGGACAGGGCAAAAATCAGTCTCCGAGGATTGCCGGGTTCGGTGAGTACATTTTCTTACCAGTATTAACTATTATTTTGTATATTTCAAATAATGCTGGAGGAGCATCATGCAGCAAGGAGGAGTGTCCAATTTATGTCTTCCACTGCAATCAATGGCAATCATAGTAGAAATGTATGGAAATGTTGGCCACAGTCTGTGCTCACTGTGTAGTATGCTCTTCTCTTGTTCTTTTCTTATTTTAACCTGGCACTTTAGGATTGCGGATGTTCTCGACGAGCCCCAGCAAGCGGAGCAATCCCGTGTCACTGCCACGTACAGCCTCACATACAGCCTGCCAGCTGTACCAAACGATATCCAATTCAGTATAGAGCCCACCAAAGTGGACAGTACTTCAAAGCACGCAGCAGAGTTGTCCAATGGCTCTATCATGACCTCTGCTTATACACCATGTAAGTTATTTGCAAGAATTTTTGACCATGTAGGGCAATGTGGAGATAACTTGGGCTACAAACTTGCGTGGCCATAAGCCATTTTAACGAGAAAGCATGAAGGAGCTCGTGGCGCAGAAAATCCTGTGTCGGCATTAGTGGACATGAGCAAGAAATTTTAATTTGTTGAAAAGGTGGTTATGTCACACATAGAGCGACGGACTTGAAAAGTGGATGAAATTAGAAAACTGGTGATTGTAAGGTTGCAATGTGCCTGGAACATCATTAGGACATCTAGACATATAAAGTGATCCATCGTATAAAGTCCAGCGCTTACAAACACGGACAGAGGACGAGACGAAACGAACTGAAGGCTTTTCAGTTTGTTTCGTCTCGTCCTTTGTCTGTGTTTGTAAGCGCTGGTTTTTATTTGATGGATCACCGCCAAATCGCCCAATCCTCAGTTCTGCATATGAAATGGATGAGTTGCCCCGAAAGGAAAATCGCGGTTAGTTGAGAATCGAATCCGTGACCCTTGGGTTGCGAGTCAGGCATGCTATTGGTATGTCATGTAGGAATGTTCAAAGGACTTGGTTAAAGAGGGCTGTAAATATGTGTGGTTTAGTCTTTCACATATTGATTGTGAGAGAGCAAGCAATGTCCTTGCTTATGTGAGCAAGGGGAACTGCTGTCACGTCGTAAACTTAAAGGCAGAGCTTATGTGTCCTCCCACGTCTTGCACCTAAGACACTGACTGCATCTGAAACTAAAATGTCTATGTGAGCCTACAAAAGAACATCCTCACTGTGTACTGCCTTATACGTTTGTCTTAACTGTGCTAGGTACCCTGGCAAGCTGTACAATGAGGCTGCGTAAGCTCTGGTGTCCAGGTACCCAAACTTGGCTGACGCATCTGGCACCGGCTATGTAAGTAGGCAGCTGAAGCCCTTCAAACTAATCTTGTAGGGACAGCAGACTTTCTTAAATTAACAGGGCGGCCTAGGTGTTCTGAGTATAATAATAATGTCTTCTCTGTTTATCAGTGGTAGCCGTACCATTTTCAATGACTCTGTTTTGGGCGCCACTGATAGAGTCATTCACACCACAGTGCATGCTGCTGGCATGGCTGGCTGATTCTCTTTCATAAAATACTATCTCACAAAAAAATGGGATAAAAAATTGTTCAGAAATTTCCTGTGGTACGTCGCTAGTGAGGAGGTCCTCTTTCCCTCTTGCTGCAGTAGCGGGGCAGTCATGAGTAATACTTGTTGGGGGGCTAGTTGGTGCATGTTTCCAGAAGATGGTTGTAGCGCCGAAAAAGACAGCAAATTTGGCACACAATTTGAAGCATGTGGCAACAAAATATAAGGTTCCTGTGGTTTTTTCTACCCCAAAGAAACTGGCTGGCTTGTGCATTAAAACTGATCCCAACAAGGTAAACAAGACTGATCGTAAAAAGAAGCATGCAGCTCCGCTTGTTAAATGTGCCGTGGGAGTCGTATATCAGATTCCTCTCACATGCGGAAAGCACATTGGGCAAACCGGCCGCTGTAATAACGACCAATTAGTGGAACATAATCGGGATTTACAAAATGCACTGGTTCTCATCTGCCACATCATTTTAAAGCCTGCAGAGAAGAAAGGAAGATTAAGTGTGTGGCAAGGCTGAAAGAAGCAAAGGTTTTAAACAAGTAAGGACCTGACAGCCCGTGAACTGTTGGCGGCCTTCTATATTAAAAGAAACTGTAGCGATTGTGTTAGTGCCCCATCTATCTCCATTTATAAGAATGAAACTGCTTTTTTAGATACACGGACGTGAGATATGTGTGTGCCTAACCTATCTTTTATCCGGTTTTTTGTAAAACCCTCGCGCGCATGTGTGGTTCTTGCCACCCATCTTGATTTGTCCTTATATTCATTCGCATTCGCGGTGAATAAATAGTTGGAAGTTGTGCCTGTCCCGTCTTGCTTGCTATGTGTTGTCTTTTTCGGTGCTACAGCCGTCTTCTGGAGGTAGTCATGAAGACTGTCGAATAGGACGGTGTATTAAAGGGTTGTACGAGAGAGCTTGATAATCCTGGCCCAGCTTGTCTGGTTGGCATTTGAATTGAAGGGTCATTGGTTGGCCTAGTTATTAGAGAACTCCAAGTGATCAAAATTAATCCAGAAACTCCACTGTGGTGCCCATCGTAGCTGATATGTCGTTTCAGGACATTAAAACAACAAAAAGTTCGCCTCACAGTGAAAATATAATTGGAAAACAAAGCTTGAATTACTGGAAAGGAACTCTATGCTGCAAATTTGGTAATGTGCGCGCTACCATAAAAAAGTAATGTCGGCGAGAGATCAGTGTGGGTCCTTTAGTGTTTTTATGCTATCAAAAATGTGCTGCAATAAAATATGGAGCAATATCTATAGCTTCTCATGAGGTATTTTTATGTCCATGGGTGTTTACTGGTAGCTTGTGATCAACACCATCACTGTTAGCATGTATTTAATTGTACTGTGATTGCTTTTGTCAGTGCAAATAGTAATGCTTGCATTGTGTGGGATGTTTTAAACACAGGACTCTTGGCGAGAAGCTCTCCGTTTCAAGGCAAAATATGAGCGGAGAAAAATCCGTATCCAGCAGAATGATGGGGCAGATTCTCCACCGTCAAAAAAACCAACGAAAGATGGGAAAGTGGCCACGGTTGGCGGAAATGCCCTGCAGCGTGTTTTGAGGCCGTCTGTGGCATGCATTTGGATTTCATATAGTCCTTGTGCTGAAGACAGCCTGGTGTGCAGTGTGAAGTAGGCTCCTTTTGCTTGCAGGCAACTGCACCAGACGGGGAGGATGAGGAGAGTATTGCTGGCCACATCGAAGGAATGAAGTCCGCGGTACAAAAAGCTCGGACAGACATGGCTTACATAATAGACTGTATGCGCCGTACATTTCCTACCCGAAGGAAGTGGATTGGATCCGAGGATCCATCAGTGGAAGTGGCAATACAGAAATTTCCAGCATTGGCCATGAGCTCAATCGTAAGTTCAGTAACTAGGCCATCAGTTAGCGAAGCAAGGAAAAAGAAATTTTCTTTTTCTTTTTCTCTTTTGTCTTTCTTTCTTTTAATCCTTTCCTTTTTTGATTTCAGTTGCGGTGCCTGCACTTTGCATTCCATCTTAGTGGAGGCGAAATACAAAAGTGTGGATATGCTGTGTGACGTCAGTGCATGTTTAAGGACCTCAGATGGTCTACACTGTCTGGAGCCTTTCACTACGGCGTCCCATATGGCCTGAATCGTCTCGGGACGTTAAACCCGCTAAAGCAATTAGGCGGAAGTGGTCTATATGTGCAGAAAATTCAGCTCAAATTTATTTCTCTTTGCCTCAGTGGAGACCTGATTGAATGGCTCGCACTGTTTGAATTTCAGAATACACCTAGGGTTGGTTCAGTGTAGCATGCCCTGATTCCACATTCTGGTCTTTTTGTTTTTGTTGCTCGACTTCTGCTGTTTAGTCGTTTATTTATTGCACGGTTCTTGTATGTGCTTCAAGTTGGTACTACTGGTGTTTGCTGGTGACCGCTGTTACATGGTGGACACTGAAGGGAAATATCGAACTAAGCAAAACAGTCAGGATATTCGTGAGGGACCGTACTTATACTTTCGATGCACTGAATAGTACCTGCATTGCAGAAAAAATCCACACAATGAAAGTCCAAAGATCATTCCACATTTAAGCGGAAATGCCACAGGAAAAAAAACAATTTTAAATAGTCCATCCAGAGCAGTGAAATTTTGTGTGCTTATACTGCTTTTCTGCTCTTTTCAGGACACTAATTAGTTCTCTTGTAGTGCGCACTTTTGCTCAGTGCTGCTAACAGGCCTCAAAAAACAATTTGTGTAGGTTTAATCTTACTTGAACCTGGTTATAACTAGAAAAAGCATTCGTGGGTGGTCCAACTCGCTCATCCATTGTAGATGAAGGCGGCAGACACAACCATTTTGTTGCAGCTTCTAATCACATGATCACCATGACGTCACACATGGTGGTGACGCCACCAAAGGCCAAAGGTTCTTTGCCACGGCAACTATTCCCTGTTGAATCTCTCCGTAACCAGCCAACTTGGGCTCTCTCCTTACTGGTGGTAGTGCTCGGCAAAGCCATCTACCGGTTGCGTGCCTTAAGTCTCAGCCACTGTGCCACTCTGCGGGTAGTGTTATAAAAGCTCAGGGGGCCTATAAAACACTACTAGGAAAGTTGGAGCCAGGGGAATTTCTGAGTTGTACCTGGAGTAGTAGAGCTTTTGCTCTAAAAAGGCCCTTTTGTAGAGCTTTTGCTCTAAAAAGGCCCTTTTGTGCGCATGCTTTCTCATAGAAAATGTTCACTGGGAACTACCAGCAGTAGCTTATTTTATAGCTTACTAACTATAGAATGCAGGGAAATAGCCCTGATGTAGTGATGGAAGTTCCTGGTGTGAAAAAAAAATTGTGATGTTATTGTTATGTTTTTGGGACTCATTACTGTTGTATCGTTTCTATACACTTGCATTAGAGATACTGCAATTCTTAGGCGACATCTGAAGCTACACAATGCAAAGGACACATTTGCCAAGTTTCAGTGCGATACGAAAAGTGCAAGTACCAAAAATTCTGGGCGGACTTCGAAAATTTGCACCCAGGATCTTTTGTAAGTCTCCATTCCATATCACGGTGAAACGTCGCAGATGTGTTCTGTAGAATGTGTATGTGTAACTTGCAAATATCTATTCAGAATTTCAATATCTCTGCTACAAGTTTAGAGAGGCTTCAAACTACACTAATCTAAGTAATGATTCTGAAAAACTAAAGGGTAACATCACAATTTATTTTTCCCATACTAGAAAAACTTTCATGACCAAATTTGAGCTAGTTTCCGGCATTCTACAATTATTAAGCCGCAAAATTAGCTGTTGCTCTTCGTACCCAGTGAAAATTTTCAATGTGAAATCGTGCACAAAAGGTTCTTTGTTTTAATCTTGTTAGCAACACTGAGCTAAAAGTAATCCTTCTACAAGGAAAATAATTATTGTTCTGAAAAAGGTAGAAAAAACAGTATATGTGCAGTTTCATTGTTCTAGGTAGATTAGTTAAAAAGATTTCTTTTAGTAGCTTCTCTCGTTAAAGTCCCCACGGAAAATGAAGCACAGTGACAATATTTGTATGATGCATTTGTAATGGAGCTCTACGGCCAATGAGAGGTGCCACCTGCCTGCCGGGGGCACTGGTGCATCTCTTAAAGGGACACTGAGACGAGCCCTATAAATTTTTTTTAGCAAAATCTGATAGTTCGGCATTTCATGCTACCAGTCATTTAAATGCTTACTGCTCATAGAAAACCTGTGCTGAAGTTTGTTGTGTCGACCACTACATTTCAATACGCAGCCTAGCAGTGAGAGGTGTAAGCAGTTTCTGGCACACTCATAGTGCTTCCTACCTGCCCTTATTGCATGAGCTTCCACACATTGTGAAGGCCACACTAGGCGAGCATCACTAATTTGGTCTGCAGGGACTGCCTTCTGTGGCTATGCTGAGCAGGAAAGGGAAAGACGGGTCTTTGTTTAGTGAAGGCTGGAGAACTGAGGAGCAAGTGTCAATCTGCAGCAGAATAAAGTCCCGAAGAGAACGGGGACTAGGGGGATCAGCTCGCATAATAAATGCCCCCGCCCTTTTTTTTATGGAGCCATGCAAACAATTCTTAGATATGGCTGAACCAGGCCTTAGCTCTCTCTCGCTCACCTCATCAACTGCGCACTTTAAGCGGGATTCACACGAGAGAGGATTCTACCCCTATCGAGCGGGGAGGTGTGTACACATCACCAGAAATTGACGTCCTTGGGCGCCAGCCCAGGGGTGCCTGGCCTCTGGGATATGGGTCCTTTTGCTTGGCCAGCACAAAAGCTTCCTCGGTTGGAGGGGGTAAGCGGTCATTTTGTTGTAGTTTTGGGCCATAATATTATTTTAAGAGAATTTTGTTTCTACAGGTCTGGGAATATTCACTACAAGCACAGGAGCTGCTTTCTTGTGCTTCGGCACACTCTAATATAGTCAAGCAAGCTATTGACAGCTTGTCTCGAATCTGCTCTTTTGAGGTCACGTAATCACGTATTTAAGTTTTAACAAGCTAGTTGAAACGGTTGTTGTTAGCTGGGTTCCCCTGTGCGGTTATCACTTCATGCTGAGGCAGTTTTCTAAAAAAAGAAATGGTGCATATTGTGGAAGCAATGCAAAGAGGAAAAAATGATGCAGCTAAACTCGAAATACCATATGCACATAAGGTTGCTCATGAAAAAGAAAATAGCTGACAGACATGGTATACAAGTTGTGTTTGCTGCTGATCAAAAGCTCGCCCAAATTTTGTTGCACATTTTGTGCTATGGAAGAAAAAAAGGGCCAAAAAGTTTGTGCCATGTTGGAGCCGGGTTGTTTATGCAATTCTGTTGACCTGTGGGAAGACCCATGTAGGCCAACGAGGCACCTACGTTTGTGGTCATTAACATGTACAGAAGAACATTTATTACAGCATTGTGGCCACGGATGCATGTGGTAAAGATTTTGCACCAGAAAGTTGTTGGAAGCTTATGCATAAAAAAAAAGGAAATGCACTAGCGAAGTATCTGTACAGCTCTTAAAAGCCAAATTGTGGATCTTGAAATTCTATGCATGAATGCATACTGTTTACAGCTGTTCATTCTGCATGTGTGTTGTTTTTTTTATATTTCCTCACCTGAAAAACAAATTGCATAAAGCAGATAAAGTGGGCAATGTGTGATGCCTGTTTGTCTTGCGCTGGCGCTTTACTGCTACTTAGAACTATGAACCATCTTGCCTGACAGCAAGCTCCGCTACTACTTTACATTCTGCCTGAACTATTGTTCTTGGTTTATGTCTAGTTAACCCCAAATTGGCAGCTATCACTTCAAGAATGTGTTTGATATACAGGTCTATTGCTTAATTTGTTATGCCTTCTAGTGTGAAATGTAGCAGCGCATTGCTTGGGTAGTTAGTGTGGCGCACCTTTTATTTTGGTTATCTCCAGTGCAGCCATTCTGGGATGACAACGCACTTTCCTTGATGCCTCTTGAAGGCACTAATATAGTCTGCATGCAGTAAAAAGTTGGCTGCAGCAGGACCTTCGGACTGAAGCATATTGTAACAAGCAATAAAGATCAGAATTTATTTTTCATTTAATTTTGGTGCTCTTTTTATGTCTCCATGTTTCATGTCACTGTATTTAAAATTCATTCGCCACTCTTTCAGAGACAACAGTCACGGCAGCAGTATGCCTGTTGCGAAGCTTGGTGAAAGAAAGAGTGGAGACTTTCGTCCGCCCATTTGTAAGTTTCTAAAACCGCATGTGTGAGCAGCAATGTTTTTTGGGATGCTGGGGGCATGCAGTTCTTTTTTCTCCTTGAGAATGCATTTGCCTTTACTTTTGTTTCTTAAACAAGTTAAACAAATATACCGTGTCAGACTGAAGAAAACAAATACACAGTATTTGATATAATAACATAGCTTTGGATACTAGCCTTCATATTCTTGTTACATGGGAATTTTCAGTGGTTTCTTAATCAAGTTAAACAAATATACTGCATCATGCTGAAGAAAAAAAATACACAGTATTTTATATAATAACATGGCTTTGCATACTAGCCTTCATACTAATGTCACATGGACATTTTCAGAGGCTATGTAGTCCAGAGGCTTAGAAATTCTCAATTGCTATCGAACTCGAATCAGGTGTGCTGCTACAGTAAACTCTATCACCATTGAAGGATTCCATCTCACACTGAGGCATAGTGGCGTCACTATCGCAGCCAGTCATTGTTCAGGCATCCAAGCAATTGACTAATAAATGACCTGCAGAGCAGCTGACTTGGTTTAAATGCAACATTTTTGCTTAGGTGGCCTATTTAGCTAATTAGCTCTAGTAAGCCACCTTTTAATAAGTATTAAGCATTGTGGAGGGACAAGCTTGCAAATGCTTCCTTTACATGCAAGGCTGGAGGTGTCTGAACTTGGGATTTCTCGAATGATTTGCAAAACACTCTTTTCTAAAACTTGTGTGTGCGTTTGTTCTTTTTTTACAGGATCCTGCAGCTGTGCACTATATCCCAACTGTAGTGCACAGCGGAGGCGTTCTGACAACGTCAGATTTTTCTGTTTGCCTTGAGAAGATTTGTGTCAACGAGACAAGCCTGCTGGCGGCACTTGCAACACAGATGGCCTTGTACTGGGCATTTAATATTGTTTTTGACAAAAAAGCACAGCGGTCATTTGACTTGCTGTGCAGGCTCATCAACGTCGACAGTGGCCTACGGCCAACACCACTTGTGCGTTTGGCACAAACTGTTTTGGGAAAATAAAAATTCTCAAGCTGAAATTAAATTGTCCAGTTTCACATTCCTACACATGTTCGTGGAGTGGTGAGAAGCACAGCCAACCTCAGCTAGCATGCCTGCATGGGTCTGGCAAGGATAACCATGTCATCCACAGGTGGATGAAAATTTTGTCTCAATGGATTAATGATTAGTCCCTGGAAAATCATTCAAATGGATCAACAGTTAATCCTGAGGCGGGAACATTTCCTCTCTCAGGGACCATTTCTGAAGATAAACAGATAATCCTGCGGGAGTAACATTTGCTCTCCCAGGGATCATTTCTGAGGATCAACTGTTAGTCCTTAGAGGGTAACATTTGCTCCCTCAGGGATCATTATCAAGGATCAAGTGTTAGTCTCTTGAGGACCATCTGCAAGGTGCAACCATTAGTCTCCCAGCAGTTAGTCCTTCAGAGACTAACTGTATATCCCCTTGCAGTTGATCCCCAAAAGGACGAATGGTTGTGGCAAATCACTTGGTCCCCCAAAGGACTAACCTCCCTACCCCTTTTAGTCCTTTTTTTCTTAGAGTGTATGTATCAGGATGGAGTGTTCTACACTGTCGTAAGCTTTGGCGACATCTAACGTAACCAAAGCCGCGACCAGGCGTTGACGACGAGCAAGGAGAATTCTGCTCTCAAGATCAGCATGTAGTAGTAGTAGTAGTAGTAGTAGTAAAGACTTTTATTCGACCATAATTTATAGGCCGAGCATGTCGACCGCCTGGGCGACCAGAAGCCGCTGTTCTTCTTCCCCTTCAGCGCCAAACCAGTCGAGCCAGGTGGTGATGGATAGAAAGGGTGGGGGGAAGGAACCCGACTGCTGAGCAGCCGGGCAATAGAAGAGGCAATGGGCCAGGTCCGCATAGATGCAGGGAGAGTTGTTTAGCTGGCTGCCTATCGAGCTCCGCTTTCACCTGCCCCTGGCCTAATCCAGGGCTTCGCCCGCCCCTGGATTTCCTCTCCATCGTTTCCGGAAGGCTTCCGAAGCACGTGGATACCATCGGCATCACGGCCCGCTGCCGGGCTGGCCCTTCAAGCGCCTCCAAAAGTCTGAACCGGCGCGGCGCCACGCTAACCCTAACGCGCCGCGCCTGCACCTCTGCAATGCAGCGTCTCACGAAGCCCCTGCAGCCCAGACCCACTGATGCCGCCACCGCGGGGCCTACTCCAACCGCCCACGCCACCGCGCAAAATCCTGTCGCAACCAACACTGTGAGCGACGCTGGGAGCTCCGGATCGACGGCCGCGGCGCAGCCGGCAGCGTTCGTCGTCGCCGCAGCGTCCACTGCTCGCCAACTCCACGCTCTAAGGGACGCCAACACCTTTGGGCCCATAGACGCGTCGCAGCCGCCTGCGTTCGTCGACGCCGCCGGTGCCGCCGCGCCTACACCAGCCACATTACCCGCTGACACCAAGACCTGCAGCCCGGCACCAGCGTTGCAGATTGCGCCCCAGGCTGACGATTCGTCGGCAGACATGGACTTCATGGCGTCCCCGGTAGACGACTTTCCATCCCCGGAAATCGGCTGGAGCACCATCGGTGCCAGCCGTAAGCCTGCTTCCGCCACCCGACCCCGCTCCGAGCTCATCACTGTTGGCATACAACTCCCTCCTGGTACCCTCAATCCCAAGCTGCCTCTCTACGACGTGCTCGCCGCAGTCACCTCCGCTGCACAACTTTCCTCCAAGACCAGTGCAGACATCACCCTTCAGGCCAAGCCAGCCCAAAGCCTTGTGTTTTTAAAAACTCATTCTCCTCTCACCGCCCACCTCCTACTTTCTATCACGCACCTTCACCTTCACGGTAAGCCTGTCAGCATCAAAACTTATTCCCCCCATCCTCCCATCTCATGCCTCGGCGTCATTCATAACGCCGGTGGCCACTTCACTCCTGATGAGCTCATGCATGACCTAGAATCTTTCAAAACAGATATTCTCGCTGCTCGCATGATGGGATCCACTCAATCAGTGCTCATAACGTTCGCTGGTACCGTCATCCCCCACTTTGTATATTTCAAACGCGTTGCCTTCCGGTGCCGTCCTCATAAACCTAAGCCTCCCACCTGCACCCGTTGTCTCACTCTAGGCCACCGCGCCCACCAATGCCCCCAGCACAGCGTTCCGGCAAAGTGCCGTCGCTGTGCTGCCCCTCTACCCGCTGACCCTTCCGCTCATGTGTGTGCCCAGCCCTGGTGCGTTCATTGCCAGGTGAATACCCACCCTTCCCTCGACCCCACTTGCCCCTTCCTCCTTGCTAAACAACGCGAGTGTGCTAAAGCTGCATACCTCCGACGCCTAGCTTTGCGCCGGGCCACTCAACCCACCACCCCCTCCTCCTCCTCCTCGTCCTCCTCCTCTAATCATGAATATCCATCAGCTCCGATCACGTCACCACCAGGCTCCTTCGCCGCCATAGTTAAAGGATCCTCGGTGCCAGCGTCCCTCTCTTCCACTACACCACCCTCTCCATCCTTGACTGACGCAAGCCGATACTTCGACCTCCGGCTAGCAATGCTCGAACGCCAGCAGCGAGAGCAGCAGCGCATTTCCCACGATCTACAACAGCAGATACATGCCTTGACTCAAACCCTCCAGACAACCACCTCCTCTCTTACCTCCCAGCTTAGCAAGCTAAATGAGCACCTTGCCACGTTCCCCACTCCCTCCTCCAGCGCCCAGGTCGCCCCTTTGGCTGACCTTGTCGAAACCACCACACAGGCACATCACACTCGCTTGGTTCAGCTGGAAACTTCGGTTCTCCAGATTCTTACCACCCTCCAAGCACAATCAAAGCAATTGGAATCTTTCACATCTATGCTCCAATCCGTCCATGAGTCACTGCCCCCGGCAAAAAAGAAGGAACGCGTACCATCGCGTTCCTCTCCACTCTCATAATGGCGTTTGGCGAGGACCTCGAAATTGTGCAGTGGAACTGCCTAAATCTTTGCCACAATAAGACCCCCCTCCACCAGTACCTACTCACCCGCCCCTCTCTGCCTCATTTTCTCCTTCTCCAGGAGACCCGGACGGCGCGCAATGTCCCAGGCTACCGCGCCTACCATGCCACTACGGCCACGCCACTTGCGTCTATTTATGTACGCAGTGACGTGCTCGTAGAGCAAATTGACATCCCCTCCACCCTCCTTAAATATTTAGTTTGTGTGGTTTATTACCACCCTTCTTCCCGCATCTCACTCGTCCTTTTGTCTTTTTACAACCCCCCTGTCACTTCCTCTTTATTCTCTGCTCTGGGCAAATTCCTTCACTCTCTTCCTTCTACCTCCCATCTCCTCTTTGGTGGTGACTTTAATGCCCCTCACACACTCTGGGGCTACCCACAAACCCTCAAACCCGGCCGCCTCCTGCATTGTCTGGCCCAGGAACGCCACCTCACCCTTCTTAATACTCCTGGCTCTCCTACTCGAGCGGGTATTGCCTCACAACGCTCCACGACACCCGACGTCACTTTCTCTCGGGGATCACTTTCCTTTTACTGGCAGGTGACAGCCGAAACTCTTCTAAGTGACCACTTTCTCATCCATATCACCACCTCTCTTTCCCACATCCCTCGCTGTCATCCGGTTATTCACACTGACTGGCATGCTTTTCGCACAAATCTCGCCTCCGACTTCTTTCAATCCTACGACGACTGGACGTCGCGCATCTCTGCAGCGCTCACGTCCAGTAGCCGTCGCGTTCGCTCTCGTTACCCAATCCAGGACCCAGATCCACACCTTATCCGTTTATGGCGTCGCCGTAAACGTCTTCAACGCTCCTTTCGCTCCCAACCACACAATGCCCAACTTTCCTCCCGGATCACTGCTCTGCGGGCTGAGATCGTCGCCCACTGCGCCTCCCTCGAGCATTCTCGTTGGAGTGCTCTTTGTGATGGCCTTGATTCTGCATTGCACTCGCGATCCGCATGGTCTCTCTTTAAATCCCTCCTTGGCAGTAAGCCTGCCCTTGCTCCCACTCTAGCTAAAGCCCTCACTCAGGGGACTCCCTCCGAAGTTTTTGATCAACTCGCCTCTCTCTACCTCCCGCCCCCTCTGGCACCCTCCTACCCGGTGTACTCAGGTGGACCTAACCCCGATCTGGACCAATGCTTCACTCTCCGGGAGCTCGAATCTGCTCTGGCTGCTAATTCTACACGCTCGGCTCCCGGTGAGGATGCCATTACATACACCACACTTCGTAACCTTCCTGACTGCGCCAAAGAATTCCTCCTTCAAACCTACAATGAGGCCTGGGAGAGCGGCTGCTTGCCGAGCTCCTGGACATCCTCCCTTATTTCTATGATTCCAAAGCCGGGCAAACCTCCCTCTCTCTCTAACCTCCGCCCAATCTCCCTGACGTCGTGCGTTGGTAAGACCCTTGAGCGAATGGCTCTGACTCGCCTCTCTGATTTCCTTGAGGCACGGGAGTTCTTCCCCCATTCTCTCCTTGGCTTCCGACGCCGCGTCTGTGCACAGGACATGTTTCTGATTCTCCAGCAAACGTTCCTGTCCCCTACACCCACTCAAATTTACGCACTTGTGACTGTCGATGTGCGCAAGGCCTTTGACGGTGTTTGCCACGATCACATCCTTTCTCAACTCGCCTCTTTGGATTGTGGCTCCCGCATGTACTCCTATATCCGCTCATTCCTCTCTAAACGTGTGGCTCGCTTTCGAGTAGATACCCACTTGTCTAACCCACACCACCTCACCCGTGGCACTCCTCAAGGTGCTGTTCTCTCTCCTACCCTTTTCAATCTCGCTATGGCCCCTCTCGCCTCCCAGCTAGCTGAAATTCCCGACCTGCATCATATATTTTACGCCGATGACATCACTCTCTGGTGTTCATCTGGCTCTCCCGGTCACGTACAGGACACCCTGCAACGTGGCCTAGATCTCATCGACTCCTTTCTCACCACCGCTGGCCTCTCTCCTGCTCCTGAGAAATCCGAGCTTCTCCTTCTCAACCATTCCTCCTACCAGCGCTCACACAACCACTTCGTCTCTCTCCACCTTTCTGGCTCTCCCATTCCTGTCGTCACACAGTGCAAAGTTCTTGGCTTCCCTTTGCATGCGGCTAAGAATGTGCAAGCCCTCCACCGCGCTGTCACCACCTGCCACTCTGTAACTCACCTCCTGCGGCGCGTGGTCACTCGACGCTCAGGTCTCCACGAGGCTCACGCGTGCCGCGTTGCCCACGCGCTGGCCCTCAACAAAGTCTTGTACTTTGCACCCTACGCTTCCTTCAATGAGACTCAACTTAACGCTCTCGAGACTGCCCTTGTGGGCCTCTACAAGGCAGCTCTCAACCTCCCTATCACTACCTCTACCACTAAGCTCTTTGCCACAGGCCTCTTCCATCCTCTTCGTTCTCTTCTCAGTCTCCATCGTGACTCACAACTCGCCCGGCTTTCCCTTACCCGTCAGGGTCAGTGGTTATTGACTCAAGCGGGTATCTCGCCCATTCCAATCTCCCCGTTTACCTCTCCTATTCCCACCCCCGCTCCCAATCTTCGTATCCTTCCCCTCCCGACCAACATGTCCCCCGTCCTGCACGCCGGACGTCGTCATGCGGCCGCACAGCACCATTCCCCTCTCTTTGATACCCAGGGTGTAGCTTACACGGATGCCTCCTTCGTGGCTCCTCGAGGTTCCTGCGGCTACGCCCTGTACCATCCACACCTCCCTTCTCCTGAAACCCACACCAGCGGGCCGTATCTACACCCTCCAGACGCATTGTCCCTCGAGGTCCTCGCCATTGCGCATGCCCTCCAGTCATTTGCCCTCCTTCCCTCTCTCCAAGAGTACACAGTCTATTCAGACTCACAAGCCGCTATACACCACATACAGAAACGCACCCTGACCCCTTCTCTCCAACAGGAGGTCGAGCGAGCGGTCTCCGCACTGCAGCCTTCCATCGTTTTCCTCCGCTGGGTCCCTGGGCATTCAGGGATTGACGGCAATGAGCTGGCCCATCAGCTCGCCCGCGACACACTTTTCCGGGCACCGTTGATCCCCTGGCCCAAGCCCTCGGAGGACGGTGGGAGGCTCACCCTTCGCGGCACCATAAAAGAGGTCTACCTTGAGCTCCGCCTCGACAAACGCCTTTACCCTCCTCCTCATCCATCACTCACGGTGCCGGAGTCTCGCCTTCTTCGGCACATTCAGATGAATGCAGTTATCACCCCGTCCCGCCTCTTCCACTATCGCTATCAGCATGTACATTCCATATCGAACACCGTGGCCGGAAACCGAGTTGGCACGGGCTGAGTATACTTTTGCGGTCCACAATTGCTGACACCCGAATTAGTAACAACCTTTCTATCAACTTTACCACGTTTGATGTTAAAGAAATTGGCCTAATATTATCCAATTCATAGCCTCCACCCTGATTTTTAAGTAAAGGGATCACCTTGGACAGCTTCCACTCAGAAGGTATCTAAGCGTGTTTGAGAGAGTAGTTTATTAGGTGCAGTAAGGAGTTGGGAGACTCTTCAAATAAAATCTTGAGCATCTTTGTGGTAACACCATCAGGGCCAGGAGCAGCAGCTGGCAATCTCTGGACAACTTGTGAAAGCTCTGATAGATTTACTTGTGACGCGTTATCATTTGGTACGACTGGTGCAAACAACAATGGTCGCATAGGTAGTAAAGACGAGAACCGCTTTTGCAGGCCTGTGGCTATTAATTCAACCGCCTGGATAGCTTCTACAGGTGACAGAACTAATGACTGAAAATTATGAGAGGACATGAGCTGTTTCCTAGACCGTAGAAAACCGAATAGTGCACGTCGGTTGCCCGCCTTTGAAAGATAATCGAAGTGTTCTGAGTCATATTTTTCCTTTGCGCGAGAAACTGTGCGTTTAAAGGTGGCTGCAATAAATTTATAATCACTCCAGTTAATCGGACATTGGTTATGAACAAGCTTTTTCCATGCTGCCTTCCTCCGCCTGTAATCTCTTGTACAGTCCGCATTCCACCAGTTAGAAGAATTCCCTTTTACTGGCCTCACCAGGAACTCCGACTTTTTACGGCTTTCCTCAATAGCCAGACATATGCTTGCTGACTGGTGGACCTCGGCGATGTTAGACACTGGAGTAAGGGCAGAGCGCAACGCCGTCTGAAATCTGTCATAATTTACATGTGACCGCAACTGAGAAGACGCCGGAGTAACACGACATATGATATCAAAATGAATAGGTATATGATCACTTGAAGTGCCGCTATCAACTGTCGACCACTTCATTACGCCAATTCCAGGACTAATGAACGTGAGATCTAAAACAGATTGAGTGTGTGAGCGAAGATAAGTGGCCGATCCTGAATTTAAGCACATCAGGTTGTGATCAGAAACCCAGTCCCAAAGGCGCTTGCCGCATGAATTAGTCCTAAAACCCCAAGACACATGGTGAGAATTGAAGTCCCCAGCCACGAGAACTGGGTTTTTACAGTTTACGAATAAAAAATCCAGAGGTCTAACATCCTGGACTCCATTGGGGAAATAACAATTTGCTATTGAAAATGGAGAGCACCCAGGAAGTACAAAGTCTATTGCCAAAATCTCACAGTCAGGAGACATTTGTTGAAAAGATACCACAGCCCTGTGGCAAAATTTTGAAGAGACTAAAGTTAGTAAACCCCCGCCTCTTGACTGGCGGTCTAGGCGAAATGACCGGTAATTTTTTATATGAAAATGTTTGTCGGTTGAAAGCCACGTTTCTTGCAGAATTATGACATCCGGATTAAGCTGAGTAGAAAGGCAGTGTAAATCTGTGGAAGCGGAAAGAATAGAGCGACAGTTCCACTGCAGAACTCGCAACGACGCTATGGTTGCGAAAGTCTAGCAGCAGCAACTGCCTGCTCCAAAATGGTATCCTTGGGTTTAGTGCCAAGCTGCTTCTTCTTTGATTTGGGCTGGGTGCCCTGAGAAGACAACGAATGAGACATGGGGGACCCACTGCGCTTAAGAAGCCGCGCATCATGCTCCACCATCTCGGAATCATACATTATATCAGCATCCCTCGAAGTACCTGAGGGAGGTACAGCGGAAGTGACAGAAGTTTGTTCCTGGGGTTGTGATGCTACTGGAATTTGAGACCGGATAAGAGGAGAGGGAATTGTTGTCGAAAGAGGTGCCAAACTAGCCTGCACGGCATGTGTAATCTGAGTCGCTAGAACATTTGTAAAGCACTCCGACACACTTGCGACAATCTTTTCTACCATTTTAGACATCGAAGCCTCCACAGCAGCCGCAATTGCCTGGGACAGCGTTGAGTCTAGCATAACACCTTGCCGAGCGGTCACACCGGCATAACCGCGGACACGTTCTTTGACCTCTGAAATAGCGTCACGGCGCGAACAGCGTTTCCTGTCAATTATTTCCAGAATTTGAATTTCCTGAGCTCGAGAGGGACAATTTGAGTTGTTTGCAGAGTGCGCACCACCGCAAAGGCAACACTTCTCATTCTTCTCAGTGCAGGTGCTTTTTGCATGGCCATCCCCACAGTTGCAACACCTCAAGTTGGATTTGCAACCGCCAGCGCTATGTCCATAACGCCAGCAGTTGTTACACTGCAGAGGCCGAGATGATAATGGGTCTACCCGAAAAATTAGAGGCCATGCCTTGATTTCAGAGGGGCAGGAAGTGCCGGCAAAGGTAGCAATCACTGATTCAGTGGGCATCCGCACGTTGTTTACATCCCGGCTACAGCGGTGCACAGCAACAACACCTGCAGCCGACAGAAGCTCAAGAGTCTCTGCCGGAGACAGGGAAGAGTCTACGCCTCGTACAATACCTTTCGTGCACGCCAGATGTGAAGGGATGAAGGAACTTACCCGAAGGGAGGCAAAGGATGAGGAGTTTAGTAAATCTCTTACACAGGCGAGGTCTGGCGATCTGCACAGAATCCCACCGCGTCCAAACTGGCGAACCTCTGAGATTGACTCATAATGAGAAGTCGTCGACTGGAGAGCAGCCCGAACAGCACCAGGGTTGTTCATCCTGATAGCACCACCATCCTTAGGCACCAGCGCGACAGGGATACTGCCGACACCACTGCGCAAAAAAGCTTCCAACGGTAGGAGATCAGTTGACAGAGAAGCCGACCAGAGGGAACTCCCCTGGCCGGGAGACTGGGTGGACATAGTCCGGGCTTACTGCCTTACCGCGCAAAGACGCAGAGAGAAAATGCCACAATCAGCCACCCGAAACTTAGCCGATCGTTCCCAGCAGAGCAGAGCCGTCGGGGCAGCGATGAACAGGACGAACGCCACTGGGTCGAACGATGTCCTCCTAACAGTGCGCGCCAAGATTTTTCGCTCCTTTTTATTTTTCTCTTTCCTCTGTTTTAATACTCCTGGATGCTGACCAATTTTGGACGAATATTTGTCTCTCTCATAATGTACACATTAGCGTGCATTATTTAAGCTCACATTATGTGAACACTTTTGGAGTTGTCAAATTCTGGGCCAGTCTCATATAATGTAACTGAGCTAGCCTACGTGCGAACCCTTGAATGCTAACTTGAAACTCTGCGCTCAGAACATCCAACCTCCCTGCACACCCCCGCCTCAAAGGACAGAGCAATCCAAAAGCAGCACCCTAAACCGCCAACACCCACACCCGCACTCATCATCATTATCATCGGCCTGACTGTAGTGTCGGCCAGGGCGGCCGCAAAAAGTGGCGCAGACTGAGAATGACATAACGAATGACGTTTTATGCAGGCGGGCCGGGTTTATATAGGAAAGTAGTCATGTCACAATTACAAAGCCAGTAACAAGTACACATCGACATAAACAGTCATCTACATAAAAGAAACGAGAACCACAATACAGGAAACAACATACTCCCTCCCATCGGGAAAAAGCAAAAGAGAAAAATTTAGAATACGAAGTTTACAAACAAGAATATAACATAAACAAGTCTCTGAACACAGAAGTAAGCATAATTTTATATAATCCTCGGAACGTAGGAAACATTTGAACATGTCACACTTCATAAAAAAACACTGAATATTCACACTACATAAAAAATGAACATTCCACACTTCATACCATATATATTGTCACCAAAAGGCGGCAGAAAAGGCACGCCAGCACTGGCAGAGCAGAGACGCTCAGCCAACCAACGCAAGAGCCGGGAAAGACAAGGAAGACCATCGCGTGCTGTCCACCGCATGGCGGCGCCAGTAAATTGCTAACAGTGTGGCCCTGTCCCTCCTCTTGGAAAGGGCATCGCCCCGATGCCGCGGAATCACGGGGAGCCGGATAGAGTCTGTGGCGCCGGACATGGCAGAACAAGTCCTAGAGGGCGTGGTAGGGCTTCTTCCTGGCAACGTGTACGATTTCAGATGTCGCCTGCCGCCTGGAGCAGCGAAAAGACTATTGAGGGAGCACTTCATAGTTAATGTCACTAAGTTTGCGTAGTACCTCGCAGGGGCCTAAGTAGCGGCGCAGAAGCTTCTCTGAGCGACCCCACAGACAGATTAGGGTCCGAACCCAAACTTGATCGCCAGGGTGGTAAAGCACCGCCGGGTGATGAAGGTTGTAACGTTGAGCATCGCTTTCCTGCTGGGTACGGGTTCGCTGTCTAGCTAGCTGGCGGGCGGCTTCTGCGTGCCGAACGAACTCTTCAGCGCCAGCGACGGAGGGACGTGCAACATCTGGCAGTAACATTGCGTCCAGCATAGTTGTGGCTTCGCGACCGTGCACCAGACTTAACGGCGTGAAGCGCGTCGTCTCTTAACGAGCAGTGTTATAACCGAACGCGACATAAGGCAAGATCTGGTCCCAGGTATTATGAATGGTGTCGACGTACATGGAAAGCATGTCGGAAATGGTCTTATTGAGCCGCTCGGTAAGTTCATTCGGTTAAGGATGGTAGGCAGTATTTCGACAGTGACTGGTGCCACTTGGACGCATAACTTCCCGAGTAAGGGCTGATGTAAAAGCCGTGCCTCTATCAGTGAAGACGACCGCAGGGGCACCATGACTTAGAACAATGCTAAAGATGAAAACGTTAGAAATTTCGGCAGCGGTGCCGCAGGGAAGGGCTTTCGTCTCACAATACCGGGTGAGGTAGTCGGTGGCAACTATATTAATGTACCTGTTGCCCGGTGATGATGTCGGAAATGGTCCCAGCAAGTCAATTTCGACCTGGTGGAAAAGGATTCGAGACAGATCAATGGCCTTCAGTAGGCCGGCCGGCTTCGCAGGTGGTGTCTTCGGACGTTGGCACTCGCGGCAAGACTTAGCATAGTGCTGGACAACTGTAGCAAGCCTAGGCCAGTAATACTTCTGCCGCAGCCGCGCCAACGTGCGAGCAAAGCCGAGGTGGCCGGAAGAAAGCTCGTCGTGGCATGCGTGCAGAACTTCATCTCGAAGCACCATTGGGATCACGAGCAGGTACGGAGTGTCCGCTGGACCGTAGTTTCTCTTGTAGAGGATGCCGCCCCGCAAGCAGAACGTGGATAGCCCGCGTGTGAAGAAGTGGGGCGGCGACGAGGTGCGGCCTTCGAGGTACTCTATGAGAGGTCGCAGCTCGGCGTCATTTCGCTGTTGTTGAGCAAGGACAAACGTGGTTAAAGCGCCAAGAAAAGCGGGATCGCCTTCCGTGTCAGCAATGGTGTACAGGAGAGGAGCACAGGACAGGCAGTCCGCGTCGCTGTGTTTTTTGCGAGACTTGTACACGATGGTAACATCGAATTCTTGCAAGCGGAGACTCCAACAAATTTCCTCCCTGATGTGTCTTTGAGGTTCGCGAGGATACAAAGCGAGTGATGATCGCTCACGACTCGAAATGGGTGGCATACAAGTATGGGCGAAATTTCGTTATCGCCCAAACAACAGCAATACACTCCTTTTCCGTAGTAGAATAGTTCGCTTCCGATCGGGACAGTGTGCGGCTTGCATAAGCAATCATGCGCTCAGCACCATCTTGCCACTGAACGAGGACGGCACTCAGACCGACGTTGCTGGGATTTCCGTGCCCGCCTCCTCGTCAAAGTGGCCAAGAATGGGCGTAGTTTGGAGGCGGTTCCTGAGGTCGTCGAAGGCCTCCTGCTGTTCTTGGGCCCAGATGAAAGTTTGCTCGTCATTTGTCAAGCGAGTTAGAGGCTCGGCTACTCGGGAGAAGTCTCGCACAAAACGTCGGTAATAGGCGCAGAGACCCAGAAAACGGCGCACAGCCGTCATGTCGGGGTCAGGTATAACACCTTCAGCGCCCACACATGGCCCAGAAACTTGAGCGGCATTTTTATGGTTTGAACGAGAGGCCGGCCGATAGTACGGCCTCTAGTACTGCACTCAAGAGCTTGAGATGCTCGTCGTAGGTGGCAGAAAAAAATGACACCATCAAGGTAGACGAGGCAGGACTGCCATTTGAGGCCAACGAGGACAGTGTCCGTCCTTCGTTGAAAGGTGGCAGAAGCGGAACACATGCCGAAGGGGAGCACCTTGAACTCGTACAACCCGTTGGGGGTAACGAATGCTGTCTTCTCGCGGTCCCGTTCATCCGCCTCAATCTGCCAGTACCCACTGCGGAGGTCGAGAAGAAAAGTAGCGGGCATGACACAGCCGGTCGAAAGAGTCATCAATTCGTGGTAGCGGGTACTCGTCATTTTTGGTAATTTTGTTAAGTCTTCGATAGTCGACCCAAAATCTCAGTGTCCCGTCCTTCTTGGCGACCAGCACAACAGGCGAAACCCATGGCCTTGTACACGGTTGTATGACATCATACCGAAGCATTTCGTCAACTTGCAGCCGTATCGCCTCACGTTCTTTCGATGACACTCGACAGGGGTGTTGACGGATTGGCCGCTCACTGTCATCAACTATGATGCGATGTTTCGTTATGGACGTCCGCCTGACCTTATAGGTGGTCGCAAAGCAGTCATGAAATAAGTCAAGGATGGCTTGCAGGCAGCGTTGCCAATCTGTGTTCAAATCAGGATTCATGTCAGCTTTAACTGTTCGATAATGTCCCCCGGGGAGGTGTTGGAACAACGCGCAGCGGGTGGCGGGCTCGCTAATTTTATCGAAATAGGCGATGGCTATATTTTTCGCCAAGAGGCGGTATTAGGCGCTAAAATTCGTAACTAGAAGCTCAGTTCGCTTTTTCTGCAGGGCAAAGACGCCCCGTGCGAAGCAAATTTGCTGGCTCAGCAGTAAAGACAGGTTTGCTTCTGCGATGCCGTTAGCCGCGCGGGGGTTGTCGCACTCCACCGTAACAAACAAGCTGGCACGCGGTGGTAGAGTTATGTGGTCGTTCAACACGTGAAAAAGAGGTCTGCCTGGCACACTGTCATCGGCTGCGGTGCACGGGGCGGAGAATGTCACCGTGAGTTCGCGGAGGTCGACGATAGCATCCTTTTCGCGAAGAAAATCGAGGCCGAGGATCAAGTCCTTGGAGCACTGAGCCAGTACAGCGAAGTAACCAGTGAAGATGATACCGCGAATCTCTATCCAGGGACGAAGATGAAGAAGGAACGCCCGGCGAAACAGAGCGGCGAAAGACTGGCTTTTCAATTCGACTGAGCGAGTTCCGCTCGGCCAGATGTAGCCATCGCGTCACTCCAGGTTTAACCAGAGCTAAACCACGGGCATTTTTTAGTCAAATTGGAGGCTATCTTGTGACAGGGGCTCGGACCTATGGCATATGCACCTTCAGTTGCATGCTTTAAAGCATGGTTGAGGCGTCCACACGGATGTCGCGATGTGAGAGCTACAGCCGGCTTCCTTTCCCCAAAACACATGCTTTCGCTATCCTCCGTGTTTTGCGGTGTTACGGACGGCGACAGCCCGTCTCTATTAGCGACGGCGACCGAAAGTCTCGCCTGCTGGCAGCCAACACTTATGCTTCTTCGGGATGGTTCCGAGCCACGCGACATTGGTCGCTCCCACGCTTCCCTCCGAGGACCACGCGGAGCGTCGCCCGGGTGGATTCTGGGACCCGACGGAGCGGAGACTTGAGAGACGCCGCTGCAGCGAACGAGCGGCAGTCAGCTTCCCCAATGATCGTGGCTATGTTGGCTGAACAATAGGCCTCGTTTCCGGTGGAAGACGGACGGCGTGCCTAGTACCGCGAAAGGGCTAGCGGTCATCGTCCGCCAACCTTCGCAAGCATCTCAAAGGACGAAACGACCCCTTTCGGCTTCTCAACCCGACCTGGCGATCTATTCTGGCGCGGCGGCTGTCATCTAAGGAAGAACAGATGTCAGCAGCGAGTGGGATCTTCGGTTGGCCAGGTAACACCGCCTCCCACAGTCGACGTGGACCCGACGGCATCCTACTCTCTCCCTGGCTCGACATAGGACGGGGGCGTGTTCCTATGTGCGGTGGTGTGAGTTTGTGCGCGCGAATGAGTTTCAGGACACTCCCACCCCGGCGCGGGCGTCCTCAACCTGGAGAATCTAGGGACGAAGAACGTTATAAAACTCGAGAGCGAGTGCAGTGCAAAACATCCTGCATGTTCTATTATGATCCTTCCTTAAGATCTTCCATTCGGAGATCCCCACTTTTGATTATCATGCTTGTACAAATTTAAATAAACCATATTGTACAGTTTCCCACCTTAACGAAGTCCGACAACGTCATTCGGAGACGGGACATGGAGGGCTGAACGAGTCAGCCTACTCAAGGGCCACTCCGTCTCCAACTGTGGTGGCATTGTTGGCCCTGAAGCGCAATTCCCAACCCTGGTGGCCTGCGATGGGCTTGAACCCTCATCCTACACAGCGGATACATTTTTTGCGGACACGTATTGTGGACACGACCCTGAACGTCTGTCAGATAATGACCAACCACTTGACCAGTGATGCCCAATCTGAGGGCTCGAAGAAGTGGCGTAGTATAGCTATCGCTACAACATGTACATGTTTGGGCTATATGCAAAGATAAATGCTATGACACCCCCCGGAACGTGGTACGACGAACGGTTGTTCAAAATCTTGGTGGGGATGTAGTCGGAAATACTGCCACCACATTGAGGTCAGCCATTGATGCCATCGCTGGGATTTTATCGTCACCATCATGGATCGGGGGTTGGGGATTGGAGTATGTGCATAAAACCGGCATGTAACTTACTTGTCACGTGGCCTCAACTGTTTGCAATCATCTGTAACGTGACTCGCATGAAGTCAAATTACATCGCTGTCACGTGACTTCGTATGACGTCACACTCGTATGATGTCGTCGCTAATCTCACTAACTAGTCTTGGCATTACCAAATTAGATTTTTAGCGCTTAGGTATGTTAGTTCTTATTAGGTATGTTAATAAGCGTTAATTAATGATGTAACGTCATCATAATCGCGACATATTACACTACTTACAAGTTTCCCATCACGATATAATAACCCGGTCATGTGACTTGGCATGCCGTACACTCGGGGCGTCACAAGGTGCCTTGTTTTGCGGACATGTTTTGTGGACATGACCCTGAAAGTGTGCCATATAATGCTTTCGCATTAATAAACCCCCACATACCCAAAGAAAACATCCGACCCGGCTGTTGTTGGAAGGAATCAGCGAAAAGGTAAAAAACTAGGGCTGCTGTAGGGAACGTCACCATTGCCGAGAACATTGAGCAAGCTTTGGAGAAAGAGGCCAAAATATGCTTTTGATTCCATTGTGCCGGCTCACGACCTGCTAGCCACCAACACGAACATTGGACAGAAGGCCAACGGGGAAGACCATGAGCGGTGCCAACTTGAAGGTGTAGACTGCTTTTCGAAGTGTGCTTCAAGAACTGCCAGCCACCGCTGGAACCTTGTTATAGATGGTATCGTTAAGTTCTTCAAAGAACTCGATCTGCTACAAGTACATACAAGCGCGTGGAGGCTGAGAATTTGTCGTCATGCATCAAGGCGCGCACAGGGAAAAAGCCCTGCAAGCTATCGAGAACTGTGTGGTCGTCAGAAAAAACGATGTTTACGTTAAAACCAACCTCATGAACTTTTGCAAAGGATATGAACTTGACTAAGTTAGCCAATAAGGTTTCCAAATTCGGAGGAAATAGTCTGACATTCTTTTTTACGGCCAAGACTGACAAACCTGGCATTCTTTTGAAACAATTTATTACCGGTGAGAATGGCACCTGGCCGCAGTGTGTCATCAGCGTTTGTTAAAAAAAGCTTAAGTTGATTAATGTGGCCGATACATTCCAGACTTTAAAAAGCACTTTTGACATCCGAGTTATGTTTTCTTGGTTCAGGTATGAGCCGATGTTACTGAATCGCACGAAACGCAAAGCTTTTTTTGAATTATTGCATCCGCTTTCGGCTGTGTCGAGGATCTTGCTTAGCACTCCGAAGTCCTCAGCAGCCGAGAATGGTCGCGAGAAATAAAACAGGCACTACGCTCATGCTGTGGTCGATCACTGGTACTTCCGGCAACGGCTAAAACGAACTGTGCCCAGAGAACCGGGGCCGTGAAAAGCGCAGAAACGTTCTTCTAAGTGCCATAAGTAGCTAACCAGAAGCGAGTGCCAGGAATATTTCACCCAGGAAATCCTCCTGGATGTCTGGAAAAGGCACTGCCGTAACTAATCGGGCCGACTACGCCCACTGCTGTGCCCTCAATGAGTTTGGAGAGGGTGGAGCGGAAAAAACGAGTACAACCCACGTGGGGAAGAAAGAGGATCGGACTGCAGGCCAGCGACCGCGGTCACGCCTTGTTAGCCGCTTGCCAGAGACGTGGGACGGACACGGCAGACTGGGCAACCAAGAAACCACTCCCAATCAAGGTGCAACAAAGCACTGTCACGCGCAGAGCTTAGGAAGAATACCGTGTTTTCCAAAAGACAAGGCAGTGAAGCGTACACGACTGGGGATTTACAGAGGCCTATAGATGAGACAAAAGACAGGACACGGTGAAATTAATTAGCACACGTGTACGGCATACCGGTTTAATGAGCGAAAAAATATGCATATACGTGCACAATGTTATGGCAGTCAATGTGGTAAAGCAAAATTGGAAGGGACACTTAAGCTCCGCCCTAAGAGCGTGACGCTAAAGCGTAATGGGTTAATTTCCATATGTGCAGAAGGTCGTTCTCTAATTTACATTCATAGATTTCTTGCAATCCTCATACCGCTGCTGGCGCAGTGGTGCTGCGGTTAAGCGATGCGCCACTGCCCTTCGATGGCAGGTGCTCCCTGTGGTGGGCCTTGTCCGGCCCCGGTTTCTGCTCCCTAGCGACCAATAATTATTTATTCCCACCTGCCACAGTGGGCAGTTTACTCACTATTTAGCGGGCAGGTTGTGACTACACCACAAGGTCACGTGACCCAGTTGGCCCACCTGCCTCCTAGATTGCTATCTGGGCACCGCCAGCCAGGGTCACACTCGTGTTTTTCGCCGACAACGCCGACGCCGGATTTTCTGGACAACGGATCCTTTGACGCTATCGTGTTCATATTATGCGACTGAAGGAAGAAACAGAAAAATAGAAGACAAGGCATTGAGCAAGCGGGGTTGGAACCGGTGGCCTATCTGCGGAGTGGCAAGGTCTGGTCGCAAGGAGCGCCGCCGGGCTGCAGATGCTCGCTGCGTGGCCCATGTGGGGTCACTGATGCCGGTGGGCTTGGGCCGCGCATCTTCGGGCCCGCCTTCACTCCCGCCACCGGTTGGCCCGGTATTGCACTACCTCCGGGATCGGCCTTGTCTTTAGCGCGTCTTTACTATCCTGTCTTTCTATCCCATCTTTCAACTCTCTTTCTATCTGTTGTGTTTTGGGATAACGTAACAGCAATCTTTATTCTCCTGGGTTACACGTTACACAGGGCCGGCGCTGGCCGTACACACACACACAGCACTTGCTGGGGGCGCTCTGCGGCGGTGGCGCCGTCTCGTGCCACGCACTCATACACGCACACACAGGCGCTGGGATGGTGGCGCCATCTCTTGCCACACACTCAATACACATACACAGCACTCCTCCTTCCTTAAGAAGGTTATCGGTAACGTAGGGGTTTGCGAACAGTTCTAGTTGAACGTCTCACAGATGGCATCGCCGCAGCCTCCCAGGTGCTTGCGGTGCTGGCTACGTCTTCCTCGGTGCTTGCAGGTGTACCCGCTGTACTTGGTGCTGGAGTGGCCAAGTGCTTTTTCACTTGGTTGTTGTGACGGCGAACTTTCTCTTGAGGGGTTGAAACCGTTACCATCGAAGTTCCGTTCGTTTCATCAACTTCGCCCAACCACCATTTAGCTCCTCTGCCGAAATTGCGAACTGCAACCTTGTCACCTTTCTTGTATTTGGGTCCCTTTTTCGTCTCTCCGCAATGCCTCTTGGATTCTGTCAGCAACTGCTCGGGTGCACTCTCATTCTCCCTTCTAGGAATGCAAAGATCCAGCTTCGCTTTCATTGGGTATGCCAACATCAGCTCAGATGGTGACGTTCCATTTGGGCGGGGTGCTCTACGGTACATAAGCAGCCATCTCGCTAGCCGGAGCTTGAGATCTCCACCCATGGTTTTCTTGAGGCCGTCCTTTACAGTTCGAACTGCTCTCTCAGCCAAACCATTTGATGCTGGATGGAAAGGAGCTGTCCGTAGGTGCTTAATGCCATTTTCCGAAAGGAATGCCTGGAAAGCTTGGCCAGTAAATGGGGTTCCATTGTCTGTTACAATGCACCTTGGCAGCCCAAACCGTGCAAAAATATCCCTCAAATGCTCTACAGTGTTTTCCGCTGTTGCACTTGGCACGATGATAACTTCAAGCCACTTTGACTTGGCGTCTACAAGTACAAGGAGCATTTTACCTTCAAATGGTCCGGCATAGTCCAGGTGCACACGTTCCCAGCATGCACCCGGCTCAGGCCATGGCACTGGTTCAGACTTTGCTGGCATTGGAGAATTCTGCAGACACTGTGTACACTGTCGAGCGCACTTTTCGATTTCAGCATCCATACCAGGCCACCAAAACAAAGACCTTGCCATGCCTTTCATGACAACCACTCCCTGGTGCGTTTCATGTAGCAGTTCCAAGATATGCTTCTGGGCAGGAGTAGGCACCACGATTCGGTTACCCCAGTACAAGAGATTTCTGTACGTGTTCAGCTCATCACGTCTTTGCCAGAATGGCTGTAGGGCTTTGTCCGGGGTGCTTTGTGGCCATCCGTCCTTGACCCACCGCAGCACTTGGCTTAGGGCTTGATCACAACTCGTGTAGTGCTGAAGCTGCTTCACTGACACTGTCAGTTTTTCCATGCTTGAGACTGAATTCACCAGCTCTGGTGGTTCAGGTGGATCAGCAAAGAGCACTGCCAGTGGTAGCCTGCTCATGGCATCTGCATTTCCATTGAGACGTCCAGGTCGGTGCTCAATAGTATACGTGTAGGCACCAAGTGTGAGTGCCCAACGCTGGATACGTGAAGCAGTCATGGCTGGAATTGCTTTATCTTCACGGAAGATGCCGACCAGTGGCTTGTGATCAGTGATGAGGATAAAGCTGCGACATAGCAAGTAGTCTCTGAAGCGTGTGACACCAAATATAATGGCTAGTGCCTCCTTTTCCAGATGTGAGTAGTTCCGCTCCGCAGGTGTGAGAGTTCGAGATGCGAATGCTAGTGGGAATTCAACCCCTTTATCACGATGTGAAAGCACCGCACCTACACCATACGGCGAAGCGTCACAGGCTAGCACGAGCTCCTTAGATGGGTCATAGTGTGCCAACACTTTTGCCTCCATGATGGCTTCCTTGCTTTTGACAAAAGCTTTTCGTTCTTCATCTGTCCACCTCCAGTGACTGTTCTTGTGAAGCAGTGCATACAACGGTGCTAGTAGTGTGGACAGGTTCGGCAGAAACTTTCCGTAGTATGACAGGAATCCAATGAAGGATCTCAGCTCACCAACGTCCTTGGGCTCGGGCGCTTCAATGATGGCTTCTGTGTTTTTCTTTGATGGTTGAAGACCAGTGGCATTGATCTCGTGGCCCAAGTAAATGAGGGATGGTTTGAAAAACTCACACTTTTCCTGTTTGAGCTTCAACCCTGACTCTTTGACTCGTTGCAGAACTTTGCGCAGATTCTGAAGGTGCTCTGCGTCAGTTCTTCCTGTCACCAAAACATCGTCTAAGTAGACTGATGTGCCTGGGATGTCACGAAGGGTTTCTTCCATTCTTCTCTGGAAGAGGGCAGGTGCTGATGAAACACCAAATGCCAGACGGTTGTAAGCAAAGAGACCTTTGTGTGTGTTGATGACCAGTAGCTTACTGGTTTCTTCATCAACAGGCACCTGATTGTAAGCTTCGCGGAAATCCAACTTGGAAAACTTGACTCCGCCTTGCAAGGATGCGAATATGTCTTCAACTTTTGGCAATGGGTACTGTGTCGTTACCACTGCTGGGTTCACACCGATCTTATGGTCTCCACAAATCCTGACACTTTGGCCATCTGCTTTGAGTACTGGTACAATCGGTGAAGCCCACTCAGAATGGTCCACTGGTGTGATGATGTTTTCACGTTCTAGACGCTGAAGTTCATTTTCAACCTTGGCCCGAAGTGCGTAGGGTACCGTGCGAGGTCTGAAGTATCGTGGCTGTGCATCCGGTCGAACGTTGATATGCACCTGTGGTCCTTTCAGTGTCCCGCAGCCTGGTCTGAAGATCTCTTCAAACTCCTGCAGCATTTCTTTCACTTTCCCTTCAGTGGTGCTTTCGAGCTGTGTCGCATTTACTTGGCGTGGTAGCAGGTCAAATGCTGTAAGCCAATCCCTGCCGCACAGGTTAGGGCTCTTGCAGGCTACTACAAGCAGTGTCTGCTGACATGTAGTCTTGCCAAGACATACGTCAACCACCAGCGTTCCCTGCACCGGTATTGTTCCACGTATGCAGTTCAGCTTGATGTCTGTCCGTGAAAGCTGCGGCAAAACACCTTGGTGCTGCCGGTAAGTATCTTTTGAGATTAACGAAACGGGAGAACCTGAATCCAACTCCATTTCCAGTGGCACTCCATTGACTATGAATGTCACTGTGATTGGCTTCAGGGGTGACTGTGCACGCAAAGAATGCAGGTAGTACTCAGGTGGCTTCTCGGTCGACTGTACTGCATTCACTGCAGTTGCGCTCAACTTCTTCCCTTTCTCAGCACCAGACAAACAGTAGTTCGCCAGGTGACCTACTTTGTCGCACTTGTAACACCTTGTGTTGATGTGCTTGCATTCCGGGGGCCTGTGATCACGGGATCCGCAGCGTACACACGGCCTGGACTTCTCTTGGCGTCCGGTTTTGATTTTGCCTTTAGGCTTCGGGTCTTGCCCTTTTTGGCCACCGAGCCCTTGCAGGTGCTGCTTTTTCTTGTGCTTGACATAATTCGCTGAGCCTTCTTGAACCGGGGAAGTCGGTATGTCCGCGTGGCCCTTTCGCAGCTCGTTTGCGTTGAGTTCCGCCGCCTCTGCCGTTCTAGCAATCTCCAGCGCTTTATCTAGGGTGAGGCTCTTCTCAACTAACAACCGTTGCTGCACGGCTCTGTCACGAATTCCACACACAAGTCTGTCTCTCAGCATGCGGTTCAGCGCCGTACCGAAGTTGCAGTGTTCCGCCATTTGCCGGAGCTCGGCGACGAACACCGCGACGCTTTCATTCTCGAGCTGTACTCTGGTGTGGAAGCGATAACTTTCGGCTATTTCCGATGGAGCGGGGCTGAAGTGGCTGTTGAGAATAGCCATGAGTTCAGTAAACTTCTTTTCTTTAGGCTTTACGGGCGCTAGCAAACTACGGAGCGTCGCGTACGTGCTTGTGCCGACCGTCGACAAAAATACCCACTTTTTCTTATCGTCGTCTTCGACGCCATTTGCCTTGAAGAACGCATCCAGCCGTTCCGTGTATGACGACCACGGCTCTTTGTTGTCGTATTCTTCGACTCGACCAAACGTCGCCATGTTTGCGCGGGAACGAAGCGTGCTTCACTTCACTGGCTACTGGCGCAAGTTCACTTGCCTGCGTGCATCACGATGCGATGTCTTCGCTTGCGTCCGGGTCCCCGCTATCCCATTCTCGTCGCCAGTTGTTGTGTTTTGGGATAACGTAACAGCAATCTTTATTCTCCTGGGTTACACGTTACACAGGGCCGGCGCTGGCCGTACACACACACAGCACTTGCTGGGGCCCTCTGCGGCGGTGGCGCCGTCTCGTGCCACGCACTCATACACGCACACACAGGCGCTGGGATGGTGGCGCCATCTCTTGCCATACACTCAATACACATACACAGCACTATCTGCACGTGGTAGCGATTGTGGCTCGGCTTGAGCCAGTGAGCAGGCCTGTGCACTTTCCTTTCTTCCTGGCAGCAACAGACAGACAGACAGACAGACAGACAGACAGACAGACAGACACAGACAGACAGACAGACAGACAGACAGACAGACAGACAGACGGGCCCGCCGTCACCGCACTCGACGCATCAGACCCGAGTCGGAGGCTCGCTTCCCGGCCACATCCTTGGCTGGCTTCACACGCGTCGCATGCTCCGACTTCCACCACGCAATCTGGCCAGGTCCCGTTTTTCCTGTCTCTTTGTCCGCATGGAAAAGAAACGCCTGAGCAGACGGACATGTCCAATATTCTGGGACAAACAAAAATTAATGTGCTCGGTGCTACGGTGTGAGAATAGAAAGGTGTCTTGATGTCATTCAAATAGAAATGTGAAGTCGCTCAGTCATGCCGTGGTGAATCCTCGGACGTGTCAATTTGGCAGTTGCCGAATTTCGGAGGCTTCCCTAAACTCTATATGCACAGCATGTTGTAGAGTTGGAGAGATGTCGGCATTGAAGGGGTGATCATTGCGACCACCTACGTGGCGGATGACTCCGAAGAACCTCTCCAAGACGTCCTGGTTGAACTTCGCGGTCAAAACGTACTTAAAGCCGCAGTTGTTCAGTAGTATCTTGAGAGCTCTAGTGTGAAAAGGAGAGTCACCCTCAGGCCTTCGGCTATCAATGGAGTTAAAAAGCTGGTCGGCGTAATTTTATCTGACTGAAGATCCTTTTGCCAAGTTTTCAGCCAATGAAGGAATGATGCGAGCACGCGAAGGTGTTTTGACCAAATTCTGATGCCTTCCTTGGGATGGCTGCGATTCAGGGCATTGAACGCGTTGTGCATTATCAAAGGGAAGTTAATTGTTCCCTTTATGTTCTCGACGCCTTGAACGCCGCTCTTAAGAGTAAAATTAAAGGCCAACATTTCGGCTGAATACATGTGCAGCGAGCTTCACTCGCAACTTCTCTGAGCTGGAAGAGTTGACATGAGCGGTCTTTGGACAGACTCTCATTTATTCAGGATGCTTCGTGCCTGAAACGTCCAAGTTTTCCTAGCGGGACCATATTACATACTCACCGTTGACTTTCAGAACATTCTGTGCGTGTACACGATTCCTGACACATAGGACAAGGTGTGGTGCATGTTAAAACACGTAAATATTGCGCTGATCATTCAAAGGGTTCACAAAAGTTCGTGTTCTCAAGACACCCGCTAACAGAAAGCTTCTTCCACATTGTCCTGTTTGTTGCAGCCCCGTCGCAGATTACTACGTCTACGAAAACCCCGGCTTCTTTCACAAGTAGGATTGTCTTCAGAACAATCTGTGCCAGAACTGCTCCCTTACTGGGCCCTTCGCTAACGATCACGTCCACAGGCTGAGCGTAGTGTTTTCCAAATGAGCGGAAATTGAGCAGGTGGTCATCGCCTGCTAGTTCATCAGGTGCTGGCATTTCGCCGCCAAAGTCTGCGAGACCGCTGTGTGTCATTGTGTTGGAGTTCACTCCAAGCTCTTTACATACTTGAATTTCGTCAAACATCAATATTCCATGGTGTTGAAAGTCGTCTTCACGTGAAACTCTTCTTGAATGCGGCGAAAAAACGATTCTCAAATCCACATTCCACTCACACCATGGAGAGGTACTTTCTTACAGTATAGCAATGCTTGGTAGTGGCAATATGTCGTTATTTCTCAGGAATGAGTAGCCACTGGGACTGCGTATGTGCAGTAGAAGACACATCAGCCAGCTCTCGGTGTATCGTCTGTTTCTTTTGTTGCATTTAGTGGCAGATATGCACTGTGATTGCTGTCAGCTGTGGTTCCGGCAGGTCATGTTTGCTAAGTTTCTCTTCGAGCAATTCAACATCAAAACTGTGCATGTTGCTTAGGACTTCCTTGAGATCTTCCCGTAAAGCTTTCAATCGCATCCTAAAGCGGTTCGCTGACCTATTGAGTGCGTAGTTCGGCATTTTCAGAGTCGCCATTTGTTCAGCTTTGACGGAGACTTGAAACGAAGTGTACGTTTTCCAGCTGCTTAACTCTTCGCTCACCACTTTTCGCGGGGTCTCATGTGCACGACAAACTGAGGCATCTCGGACAAGTGCTTAGACCTGACTGCAGAACAATCTTGCATTGCTGGTGCCGCCACTGGCCTCTCATGTCAAGAAATCCGCTTTCCAGCTGAACACGAGGATAAGTCTTTGGATTTGGTCCACCCCGACAGACAACAGCGCGTAGGCCACTTGTTCGAGCAAAGGGGCCACATTTTCGGCGCTTCGTGTGTCACTTGGCAGCTGAAATTCAGCTAGTGACATTTGTTTTCCCAGCATAACAACCGTCATTGTCATGTCCTCAGTGACGTCTACGATCCTTGTCGACACGACTGGAGGAGACGCGATTGGCTGTGCTGCCAAGTGGTCAACTATGATGTGCTCAGCTTTGAAAAAGTACACGCTTCTGACTCCATCTGTTTGGTTATTTATTTATTTATTTATTTATTTAACAATACTGTCAACCCTCAATTTCGAGTCGATGGCAGCCCCACGAACTAGAAGGTAAAATGTTCGGCGGCACTTGAAACAAGTAGTTGGAGCCGCGCGACGTGGTGTCCGACGAGGAAGATTCCTGCGGGTCCTCCTCCGTGGACGGGTCTTGGTTGGCCACATCCTCTTGAGGACCGTCCAGCGGCTCGTGAAGAACACGGCGTTTCTTTTGGCACCGGAATATCGTGCCTCTCAGCAGGCCTTTTCCGTTCCTTCCTGATTTTCGACAGGCGTCAGGGAACCATGTTGGCACCGCACCTTTCGCAAGACACGGTCGCCGCGGTGTTTGTACGAGTGCGGCCCTTAATTGTACATGGCTTCCCAAGTTTTCGACATGAGATGAGGCTCGAAATGCTTCTCACATAAGTAGTCTGAAGGCTGCAGCAAACGGTCCTTACGTGGGATGGCAGTTCTCCGCACCTTCAAACGTTCCTCGTCCTTTGGTGCCGAAAACACCAACAACTTTTCTTTGCACGACTTGTAGCGAGCCTGTCGTGCATCGCGGAGCAAAGCACTTTCGTCCCATTGTCGAAGCACCGGCGACAGCTCCATACACCACCAAAATCAAAATGCAAACATGCTTGAGTTAAAGAGAAGCAATACAGACCGAATTGGAAGTCCGTGTTGAAGAAAACTTACGTCCAACGGCGCGTTCACTGCAAGCAGATGAGAACGACGCCAACAACAAAAGTGTACCATTTTTTTTTTGCGTCGCCATCTGTCGGCATGCAGCGCAACTGCGAGACTTATCACGCAACAATTGGAGCGCTGGACAAGCGGCGAAGTTGGTACACCATACACCTGCGGTGGTGTGCGTGTGTGGGCGGGAGGGGGGAGGGGGGTTGGACGGACGGACGGACGGACGGGTGGATGGATGGATGGATGGATGGATGGATGGACGGACGGACGGACGGATGGAATTACGGTAGGAGCGTTGTTTAATTGAAATTGGGTGATGGCAATTGTCACCATGCTCAGCTTTTTTCTTTTATTTTTGTTTGACTGTGTTGTAAGTGGTTAGTAATACTCGCCCTTTTCTTTAAATACGTGTTCCTACACTCCTAAACTTATGTCACCTCTCTGCTTTTGAGCCACCGATCTTCCAATCGACTTCTTGCTAATTTCCACCGCAGATTTATTTACATGGCCATTGTTACCTCTAAACCCTAGGGCCTCATGAAGAACGATTGTGCTTGCATCGACATCGGGATGGATACCATCACATTTGAGTATGAAGTGTTATATTGTTTCTACATATTTACCACACACAGCACATGTGCCTTCTTCGTTAAATTTCTTTTCATAGCTGCGCGTTCTAGGACACCCTAACTTAGCTTGGAAGAGTACAGCACTGCCTTTTGAGTTATCATAAAGCGCCTCCTCCGTGATCTGCCTTTTCCAGTATCGATATTGTTCTATACTATGCCTATTTTCCATTGAAATTATCGTTATTACTTTCCGCGTTTTTAACCTGTCGTTTAATGCTCTTTCTTTCTCCGTCTTCGTGTCTGGCATACTTACTGGTTAGCTTCCTAGTTCTTTTCCGCCGGAGTGAGCCACCGCTGTTTCTGTATAGGTATTTAAATACCTTAGCTGTCCACCTGTTATCGTCCAATTTCCTCAGGCGTTCTTCATACAGTATTTTACTCTGGGCTTCCCGTGATTCGAAAGATGTCCAGCCCATATCCCCTTGTACTGCCTCGTTTGTGGTTTTCCCGTGGGCACCACCTATAGTGCTAATCTTCCCACAGTTCTATGATTTATTTCTAACCTCGACTGAACTGCCCTGAAGCACGGAACCGCATTCCGGAAAGTACGCCCCGGCACCATTATTCCTTTCCAAATACCTTTCCGTACTTCCTACCTATTGTGCCCCCATAATGCCCAATGTTTTATTACCTCTCATCTCTTCGCCCTTTTGGTATAAGAATAATAATAATAATAATAATTGGTTTTTGGGGGAAAGGAAATGGCGCAGTATCTGTCTCATATATCGTTGGACACCGGAACCGCGCCGTAAGGGAAGGGATGAGGGAGCGAGTGAAAGAGGAAAGGAAGAAGGTGCCGTAGTGGAGGGCTCCGGAATAATTTCGACCACCTGGGGATCTTTAACGTGCACTGACATCGCACAGCACACGGGCGCCTTAGCGTTTTCCTCCATAAAAACGCAGCCGCCACGGTCGGGTTCGAACCCGGGAACTCCGGATCAGTAGTCGAGCGCCCTAACCACTGAGCCACCGCGGCGGGCTTTGGTATAAGAGACTGTTCGTGCTTTTCCGTGTACATCTCCCCTTCGTTTACCCATACCCCGAGATATTTGTATTCGGCCACTCGGTGTATTTCATGGGCTTGTGTTGTAAGCGCGTGATCAACTAGCTGTATCGTTGAAAATCATCACCCCTGACTTAGTGCTTAGTGACTTAGTGTGCTTGACAGCTGCCGCCATCTGTCGCATGCGCCTGTCACTAAGATGAAATGCTCATGCTCAGTAGGAGATGGCGGTTTTCTCAACCTGCGGAGCTGGAGCAGAATAGGCGCGCATCCGCTTCATGTCGTGACCGTCCCTGGTTGGAGAGGTTAAAGATGAATGCTGATGCGACGAGTTATCTCACTTGCGGTTTGTACCATAAAAGAACGCGGAGAGGGAGCAGGTGCAATCATACTCCCTCTTGTAGCCGCGCCGTGGAGGACGCGGACAGTTGCGCTCGGAAGTAGGCGTGCTCCTTCACAGACCCTGTGTTCGCGGGCGTAATCGATGTGTTGCTTTGCCCTGTGCACACCTTGTTTCTGTACCGGTAAGGGCGAGTGTTCTAACGCGGTCGAAACTCCGTCGACATAGCTGGCACATCGGTTCTCACGTGGCGTCCCATGAGCAGCTCAGCCGGAGAGTAACCTTCGCGAGATGGCGTATCACGGTGAGCTAACAGTGCTTTGTTCATGTTGGACGGTTTCCTGAGGAGCCGTTTTGCAGTCTGTATGGGTCTCTCGGCCGCCCCGTTGCTCTGGGGATGGTACGGACTGCCTGCAATGTGCCGTATTCCCCATTCTCTTGTAAACAACTCGGATTCAACAGAGGTGAACTGGGGCCCGTTTCCGATGGGATGACGGCGGGTGCCCCAGATCAACCAAAGATCTCCTCGAGTGCTTGCGTGACATGTCGTAGGTTGTCGTCTTTATCAGGTTCTTCAACTCAAAGAACCCAGAGTAGTCCACCACTTTCATTGAAAAGATCCATTTCAACATCTACCGCAGATAACTGGGCAGCGGAGTGCCGAGTAGTGGTTCAACATTAGGTTTTCGATACTCTATGCCTACTGTGCAACGGTAGACATAGTTTTGAATGTGTTGACCGATTCTAGGCCACCACACAGATTGGGTGGCACGAGCACGCCATCTGCTTATGCCTTGGTGGCCAGTGGGCAGACGTTCAGGCACTTCCCTTTCCATACTCGGTGGGATAACTATGCGGTTTCCCTTGAGAACAGGAACCCTCACACATGCGAGTTCATGAGAGACAATGACGAGTAGCCTCTGTTGGTCAACTCACGTACATAAAGTAACAGCTAAAGCAAGCATCACGCACGTTAGGGTATCTGAAACGTAATCTTCATGGAACTCCTGCCACAACCCGTAAGCTCGCCTATCAAGCATTTGTTCGTCCGCAACTCGAATACGCATCTCCCATCTAGTCACCTCATCAGGCTTATTTAATTAATTCTCTTGAATCGCTTCAGAATCGTGCTGCAAGTTTTATTTCCAGAAACTACAACCGTCACTCGAGCATTACAAACGTCAAATCATCGATCTCTCAGTGTTTGGCGCATCATAGCCATAGTTGCTTTTGCACCATTAAAATCAATATAACTAACTATTATCGATCTCTCTCTCTCTCTACATTGCGTTCACAGAGATACATCGCACTAATTCGCCTACTCGCGTGCTCTGATGCCTTCTTGGTTAGTTCGGCGATCTTCAGCTTGAGTTTCCTGTAGTGTTGTTGCTGCCTCCATCTCCTGATAAGGCTTCTTCCCGTTTCCCACAGGTGAAGGTGGCTGTCTACGTCTGGGTTTTGTTCCATGTGAGCTATTATCTTCGTGTATTTTTGTCTGGAATTCGTAAGCTCAGTGCACCAGTCTTGTATGTCGGTTATCGGTTTTGAGGTTTCGTCGCTGTGGTTCCTGAAGGCTTCCCAGTCTGTTTTGGCAGTCCCTAGGCATCTCTTCATTTCTCCTGCGCTAAGCTAAGTTAAGCTAAAGCTAAGCTAAGCTAAGGATGAAGAGGTCGCTTCTTAAGGTTTCCACTGTATTTTCCCATCGGATATTCTCGTTTTTTGAGAAGGCTAGGTCAGGCGTGCCGTCTTTGCAGACGCCGTTTCCTATCCTCTTCGTAGCTATGGTGACGCTAGATAGCTCCATGCAGTATTTCTCAGCGCTTTCTGCTATGCTTTTATTTTGGCATCGAGTTTTTGGTACCCACAACTGGGTTTTGCCACATTAGTCTCCTAGGATCAACAGTGGGTTATGTCCTGCCGTATGGCTGGCTTTCTTGAACCACTCGCTTATTCTGGGGTTCTTTTGTTTTGGTGGGCTGTACACGTTTATGATGGAAGCACTGTCATCCGCTGTTCTTGGTGTACAATTTCTAGTACCGTGTGGGGTACGTCTGCATCCGTTATGTTGGTTTTTCAGATTGCCGCAATTGATTTATGTACCAAAGTGACGGCCCTGCCGGTACCGTCTCCGTCATGCATCTCGTATCCTGTTAGGCTTGTTTTAGCCCTGGCCCTGTATTCTTGGATGGCAATGATGTCCAGCGGTTTTTCTTGGTTCTTTACGAGCTGTGCTAACTGAGTTTGTTTTCCCTTTATTCCTCTACAGTTCCGTTGCCAAATTTTCAAGATTCCTTTCTTGTTTAGCCTTGTGTGTTCGCCGTTTGATATTTTGTGTTCTTGCTTCCTGTTCGTCGGACTGGATGGGCCTATTGCTCATGTGTTCTCTCATACGTATGCTGTGTGCTTCCTTGGTTGTAGTCGCAACTTTCCCTTTGATGTAGTTGTATTTTTGGTCCATTTTCTCTAAGTCTTCACTGACCTTGACATGGTGTTTCATTATTTGCGATTAATTTTGCTCTCACCATCTCCTGATCTGGTTCTCCGAATTCTTGTAGTAGGTTTTGTGCGGCTTTTATGGCGGCCACTTCTGCGGATTCTGTCCCAAGTTGGTACGTTTCGACTTGTTCGCCCTCCGTGATGGACATGGGTTTCCTGGCGTGTTCGGGGTTTTTCAGTGCGTGCATGTATTGCGCTTTTTGTCTTTCGATTTCTGCCTTAAGATTCGTGTTCTGTTCCTCTAGATCCTTGAGTCTTCGATCGCTTTGAGCAAGTCCCTCTTCTAGTTTTACTATTCTGTCCTCAAGTTGCATTCTCTTAGAGTGTGACACAGTTGTTGTACAGTAATGTCCAATTGTCCAGCTCACCTTCTTCTCCGATCTCTGCTGCCGCTGGTGAGATCTTTCATGTTTTCGCTTGCCAGGATTGGCAAGTTCCCTCTGCGTTCCTGGAACCCGCTGTTTTCTTTACGCGTTGTAGACCTGGATCTCGATCGCACCGCTGATCTCGATCTCGTGCGCTTGTCGGCGTTTCTGTAGAGTGTTGCGTTGTTGTCTAAGCTGAGCAGTTCCTTTGTTGCGTCTGCCCCTTGTTTTTCTCTGGATCTGCTCCTGCGTGTAGCAGCGTCCCCGTTGTGTTGCGTTCGTTGTCCTGGCGGAGTCTTGCCTTTCGGTTGCCCCGTTTGGTACTTCACTTTTTTCCACCACATCTCGCAGTCCTTGTCTGCATTAGTGTTGTCACCACCGCAGCGCGCACATTTTCTTTTTTCGAACAGATGGTTTGTTTTCCTGGGGGTCCCGGTTCCACATGAATTGCATACCGTCGCCTTTGAGGTGGGGCACATGTCTGTTTTGTGTCCAGGCTGCATGCATGTGTGGCGCACCTGCCTTCGCACTCGGTACGGGTAGCATTGGTACTCTTCCCCTGCAAAATTTACTTGCTTGGGAAGGAATTTGCCGTCGAAGAGGAGCATTGCTGAGGAGGATTTAGCCAGCATTCTCGCCCCGATGATTTCGACTCCACGCGCTCGGACTCCCAGTTCCGCCTGTAGTTCTTCGGTCTTGAGGCCCAGCTCGATTCCGTGGATGGCTCCCCGGATCACATTATCCGGCGCCGCAATATACGTGTTGACCTCGTAGTTGACTCCCCCGATGCTGAGTTGTCTTATTTGCTTGATTTGTCTTGCCGTCTCGCCTCATCGGACGGCGTGCTCGTGATGATTATGTTGGATACAGGTCGGATTCTGGTGATGAAGTTCTCTGCTCCGCATACCGGCTGGTGGCCGGTCACCGCCTGGGTTGCTTTCGAGATGACAAACTGTGGATACTCTTTCAGTTGTAGCCCCTGCTTAGGTCTAAGGATGACTTTCACGTCTGTCTTGGGTAGCGGTGGTTTTCTCCGCGAAGGCGCCTTGCCGCTTGTCTTCTCCCAATTGGTCGCTGCGTCCCGTCTGGCTGGTCTTCCTGGCTGCCGCTCTCGCTTTCTTGTCTTCTTTTGCTTTCTCGAGCTTTTGTCGCCGTCGCGCCCTGGCCCGCATAAATGGCGTCCAGTTATCCGCGCCATCGTTTTCCTCCGCGTCCTGGTTGGCGTCGCTCGTGCGTTCCCGGCATGTTTCGGCAGAACTTTTCGTCCTCAGAATCTTCGTCTTCCATGTGTGAAACCTCGCTTTGCAAGCCCCAGGGAGCGTTTCCGCTCCCGCTGGGGCTAGCGAGCATCCCTCCGTCTGTCTCAGCGGAAGCGTCGAGGTCTAGCGGAGTCCTTCGTCTCGTTAGGCTTAGCTGCAGCGTGGTCGCTGGCGATCTTCACTAATAGATAAAAGTTGCTAAATTACTCTATCGTTTCGAAGTTGGTATCCAGATGCTTCGAATATCTTGCTTTCCTCGCACACCAAGAATCATTATGCCACGTCCGTTTTAACCCGGTAAAATTAGCCCATAGTGCGGGAGCCGGTGCAGTCAAACGGTATGACGTCAAAGCCACGCCCCCTTTCCCCCACCCTCCCCCGCTCTACCGCTTGAAGGTCATTCTTCGGAGAGACATAGTAGTAGTAGTGGCTTATTAAAATAACAAAAAAACGAGATAAGATTTTTTAATACCCGGCATCTGCCATCGATACTGAAGCACCTGAGCTGGGGTAGTGGAAATAAAGGATAGCAGGCAGAATGGCGCGATGAAAAGAAAAAGGTAAGGAGACAGGATAGGGGGTGAGGTAATATACACAAACTATTTACGCAATAAGAAATGTGTGCAGGTTGCGCGCGATTGGTTCATGATGAAGCAATAAAAATTGGCGGTGGCTTAGCTCAGCTATGCCAGGATATACGCAGCGAGAGCTGCAGTTCCGCCCTGGTCTAATCGCGTGGTCAGTTATACGACGTCCTTTTTACACCCTTATCTTCAGTTGTTGATTATGATGTTGCTGTCGTCACTTCGTCTTGATTTCCTTGCGAAGGAACCATGCGAGCTGCTATTTGACGCTCGTTACGCTCCGCCTCCTGGCGTCTCCGCTTGGCAAAACGTTCTACTCTTTCATCAGGCGTCTTCGCCGTTCGTTTAGCCTTCTGATGCTCATTCTTTCTCTGCAGAGCGGCCAAGTGCCAGGCGATGACTTCTGTGTCCGAAGAATTCATCTTCTGACGATACCGCCGCAAAGTGGCATGCTGGAGTCTCCTTTTCGTCACCCATGCGAAGTGATTGTGATACACTGAGTCATATCACCTCAGCTTTTATACACAGCCGCACATACGCAGTTTATCCCCACCATACCACACACGGCCACGGCGGCGGCGAACTCTGACGTCATGCGCCACGCACCTGCTGCTCCTTAGGGAGTGACCACTTCATTCTTAGCTTAGAAATCGCCGAAGGAGAAATGGAGGATGACTAGGGACTGCCAAAATCAGACTGGGAAGCCTTCCGGAACCACAGTGACAAAACCACGAAACCGATAACCAACATAGAAGAGTGGTGCACGGAGCTTACGAAGGCCAGACAAAAATACACGAAGATAATCTCTTGCACGGAACAAAACCCAGACATAGAGAGCGACCTTCTTCACCTGTGGGAAGCACGAAGAAGCCTTATCAGGAGATGGAGGCAGCAAAAACACAACACGAAATTCAAGCTGAAGATCGCCAATCTAAACAAGAAGGCATCAGAGCACGCAGACATCGCCACGCAAAACTGGCAACAGTTTACAGAAGCACTGAGAGGAAGACTAGGCATGGCCCGAACTTGGATTACATTAAGAGCCTTGATAGACCCAACAAAAACCAAAACGGAAAGCGGCAAGCCCATGAAATGCCTAATCCACACCTTCCCCGGAGCGGAAGACCAACTAGCATAGGCACTGAGGGAGAAATGCTACGGCACAACCACGCACCCAAAGCAAGACCAAGAATGCACAGCAGAAGACAACCCCAAGATGGATAGGCCAATCACCGAGGAGGAAGTAAGGGCAGCCATACGAGAAGCCAAAAAGAATGCGGCAGGCGGAAAGGACAGAATAAATAACGCTCCCATTAGAAACATGGGAGACACGGCCATCGTTGAACTTACGAAGAACCTAAACGAAATCTGGGGAAAAATGAATCGTGTCAGCAGAATGGAAACATGCGGAGGTAATTAGGCTACAATACCCAAGTCGGGCAACAGACTCCACATCGAAAACCTTAGATCAATCTCTGTAATTACTTGCCCAGGGAAGATATAAGAGAGAGTGGTCAATGAAAGGATCACAAACTACATGGAGGACAAGGGATATTACACTGATGCCATGTTTAGCTTCAGAAGGGGATTGTCCACAAAAGACGTACTTCTACAATTAAAAGAGGAAGTCCTCACTGAAATACCAAGAAGTGGAGAACGCAGTACTAGAGCTCGACATAAAGGGAGCATTCGATAACATGGGACATGCGGCCATCATGGAAGGTCTCAATAACATTAGCTGCAGAAACACATCCTTCCAATATGTCAAAGCCTTCTTGACGGAACGAACGGCTACGATAGGCATCGGAAACACAAGATCTGAGAGCTTCACGGTGCTAAACAGGGGCACACCGCAAGGCTCAGTAATATCACCGGTACTACTCAACGTAGCGATGAAAGGACTCACGAGACTCGACGAAATAAAAAACATCAGCTACACAATGTATGCAAATGACATAACAATATGGACAACCACAGGCTCTCTAGCGCCAAAACAAGAGCAGCTACAAAGAGCGATCGACCATACTGAAGAATACGTCAGGGCCAGAGGACTATCGTGCTGAGCAGAAAAATCAGAATACGCCAAAAAAGGTACGCGGAAATACGGCTCCCAAATCACCCTGAAACTCGGAAACAAGACAATACCTGAGAAAACGGAAGTCAGAGTGGTTGGAACGTGGCTGTAAAACACAGGACGATGTAGCAAAACCATCGCCTCTCTTAAGAATACAACAGAGCAATTTGCCACAATCGTGTGAAGAGTCAGCAGTAAAAAGAAGGGGATGAGAGAACAGGACACCTGAGGACTCATAGACAGTCCCTCCATGAGCTGGGTAACGTACAGTCGCCCCTACCCCGAACTAAACAAGCAAGTGACTCTACAAATCGACGCCATATATACTATGCAAAGCCTACAAAACGATACCATACTATGCAAAGCGTACAAAACGGCGCTCAAACTTCTAATGTCGACACCAACCGAAAAGCTATAGGCACTGGGAGTATCGAACAGCTTCGACGAACTACGAGAAGCGCAACGTAGTGCGCAACCAGACAGACTCACTCAAACCAGAACGGGAAGACACCTAATGAAGAAATTAGGGCTAACCCTGGGAACACAAAAAGACAAGGAACAGATTAATAATAAAGACAGAAACAACATCCGGGTAAGACCCATACCCAGACACATGGGCCCCAATATACACCGTGAAAGACGACAAGCCAGAGTGCGAGCACTCAGCAGGGAATTCAGCGACAATCCAGGCGTAGTCTACACGGACGCTGCCAAGTACCGATTCCAACGCAAATCGATCGCCGTTGTAACAGACGAAGGAGGGAAAGAAATAACCAGCGCAACGATAAACAGCCCAAGCATAGAGGCAGCTGAAGAAACCGCCATGGCTCTGGATATATCGCACGGCATCGCTACTGGACAAAAGCTCACTATAGTGACGGACTCCAAACAAGCATGGAGAAACTACACAAGAGGCAGGATCGACATCATCGGCAATAATATTCAACTCACGACGAGAAGACACATAAACACTAAACATAATATAGTATGGGTTCCGAGACAGGAGGGGATGAGGGGCAAGGTGGCAGCGGACGAGTTAGCTCGAGGGTACGTCAACCGAGCAGACTCAACACTTTGCAGCACAGGCGCCTTTGACCCTGTTACCGCCACGTATTGAGACATACTCTATCATTACAGGGGTCAGGGGAAACGCTACCCAGCGCCACACAAAAGGTAAACCAAAGAGGAGGCGGTAGACTGACTACAAACCGGATGCCTGCCCGCACCTGCACAAACTACACAAGATTTTCTCTACACAATATGTAGACGAATCTCCATGGTGCCAGGGTAAATCTACATTAGAGTATGTCACATGGACCTGCTCTAAGGTGAAAAAATTTAAAATTAGTTTTTGGGGAAGGAAATGGCGAAGTATCTGTCACATCTCGGTGGATACCTGAACTGTGCCACCGTAAAAGGTAAAGGGGGGACTGAAATAAGAAAGGAAGGAAAAGGTGCCATAGTGGAGGGCCCCAGAATAATTTTGACCACCTGGGGATGTTTAATGTGCACTGATATCGCACAGCACACAGGTGCCTTTTGCATTTCGCCTTGATCGAAACGCGGCCGCCGTGGTTGGGCTTGAACCCGGGTACTCCTGATCAGTAGGCGAGTGCCCCAAGCACTGAGCCACTGCACCACTGAAAAGAAACCTGGACGTGGTGCGTACACTATGGTGTGGAGCTATGCATGAAAGTTGAATGTTGCAATACATTTTTCAATAATTTAGTGTTTCAGGAGTAAATAAAGTTAATTTTCACAGTTTATGTTTTTTGTAGCGTCCTATAGAGCAATAAAAAAAAACTATATTTTTCATCACTTTCTGAAAAAACGTATTTATCCGCGTAATTTGTTTTAGGCATACAGTTATTTCACGCTGTTTCTGTCCTTCACAGTCATAAACGGAGCAATTAAAAAAAAATCAATATTTCGATTACTTTTTGGAAAAATACCGCGTTTACTTGCGTAATATGCACACTTTTTTCTTAAATTTAAGGCTTCAAAAAGGGGGTGTACAAATTACGTGGAAATTTTGTGAACAGATCCTAAAGAAAAAACTCTACAAAGGTAATAACCAGCAATGTGTATGGTATATTTCCGTGTATAAGTTGACCCCGCAAATCACGTCCCTCGTTGGCCTCAAAAAAAGTAGACACATACCCCTCCCCCGTCCCCAGAATCGCGTTATGTAGTTAGTTCCCAGCGCGATGGCATGACGGCGCGTGCGCAGCTCAAAGCAATAAATGCGGAATGATACAGTCGCAAAGCCAGCAGTCAAAGGCAAATGAAGATCGAAGGCGATAAAATGGCGCTCCTCTCGGATGCGGGTGGCTGAGTAGCGGCAAACGGAACAACCAGTGGTTCGGTAGTTTGGGATTCTGGCGCGACACATGCTCCAGTGGTTACTGGAAGCTTGCTCACGCAGCCGCTCGTATGGGAAAGGGACCGCCGGCGCGAGAGAACCGGGTAAACTGTGCATCATTGACTTTTTCTTACCCGAAGCAATTTACAAACAAATTACAGTTTTTGACACCACTCACTCACCTTTCACGGCTGCGCCGATCCTCCCAAGCCTGTCCTGCGCGCAACAGCGTACATGCTGGTGTGCTTGTGCAGCAGGGAGCGCGAAATATGTTAGTAAAAGTTCCTTTTAAAAAATCTGGGTTAAAAGCTGGGTGAGCAAATTACACGAGTAATTATGATGATTTGGGATGTGGAGGGTAAAAAAGTGACTGACTCCGGCTCCGGATGCTACATACTATGACATACAGGGATAGCTCGGAGGAGCCGAAAGAGCATCCAAGTTCAAGAGGCCAATGGTTTACCTTTCCCCCATGCAAACCCTTCTCTCACTCTTAATGGCTAAAATTAGGTGCATGACGGGATAAGGTGAATCCAGTACAGGCAGCAGCCATGGACAAAAGCCAAAAGAAACATTACATAATGAGCAAGGGCTCATGAATGGTTCGCCAATACCCCCTTTTTATTTGCCACATATTTTTATAACTAGCAATGCCACATACATATGTGCTTATGTCCTCTGCGTAAAGATGCCTGGCTTGGTGAGAAACTTATACGGCCGGCTCCTGCCTGGACCCCTGCATTGGAAGAAAAGAAAATGGAGACATTCAGGAAAATAGGCATTTTTCCAGGCTTAACATTTTCTTGTTTACCATCAGTAACCTACAAATGCCCGTTAGTGTGGAAGTGTGCATCTATGCTGTGTAAGGTCGAATGACGCTGTGCAGAGTGTGTTCTTAACCACGTTTCGTCAGTTGCACTGTAGCCATGGAATCTCTGAAATCTTCCTCATCTTCTTCCTCTATTATTATCAAAGTGTTCCTTACCTGAATATAATTTTGTTGACTTACATTTGATACTGTTCTCATACAAAGACAAACACCGAAAAGCAAGTGCATTTGGTCAAAATTCCTGACCATTTCAGACCTTCCCTCTAGTGGCACAAGCAACACAGTAGCGCTGCCAGATTAAAATGGCATTATACAGAAGAGCGCTTCTCGTGACAGGGTGATCCTCCTTAGAATGAGTGATACTGCAGGCATATCTGAATAAAATGGAATCTGAATAATTCGATATTCAATCCCTCTTTTGGAACCTTCCATGTTCATCCCTCGTATACATGGCTCCCGATAATCTATGTAAAATCAACCACATGGTGGCTGAGCTGCCAGCCCTTATGACCACCTCGACACCAATGGGAGGCAGTGGGCTAGAACTACTGCAAATGGCTGTGGCAGCTCAGGTTGCCAAAGAAGACATCATCGAAAACAGAGACACCCACTCGCTCCTTCTGCACTGTTCCACCTTCTCCCCCACCCAACAATTTGAATTCAATTCAAAAATCAGTTTGCAATAGATCAATTCAATTCTATTGAAACAATTTTTAACTTGCAGCCACCTAAGAAAATGCTTCATGATGGAAAAATATAATTTTGTGTGCCCCTAGAGGCCTGAATCAAAAGATGTATTCTATTCTTTTAAAATTTGATTCAGTGCTAGCAATCTGTAACTATACCATCCCAGTCCTATTCTGCTCTTTCTGCATGAGAAAGACGGTATAGTAAAGTGATTTCAGATCATTCCCAGCTCCACAGTGAATCCCCTATGCATTCTAGAACCGCGACTGCAGGGTGGTTCCGCTTCAGAGCGTCAGTGCTGTCTGCGTGAATACGGAACCTCACTGACCTTGCGACACGGGCAAGCACCTTGTCCCTGGAGAACTCTCGCGGTGCATCCAGGTGGTCACACATGGACTCCAGCAGCACGTCCATGCAGACGAGCAGGTGCTGAAGCTGGCAGCTCAGTAGCTGATTGCCCGCTTGTGCCTGCACCTGCTCCACGCAGTGCACGTTTAGTTCGCGCTCCAGCTCCTGCAAAGGGGTTTCCATTCAGGGGCACGGCAGGGCCTTTGCACAGATGGCACCTCTGAACAGAGTCTTTCAGTTACGCCTAACAGAGCACCATGAAAGCAATCCTTTAACTCTTTCATTACCACGAGCAAAGTGACTGTTATTGATAGGTCTTAGACATAATTTTTTCCTGCAATATATATGAGGTGTAAGAAAGAGAACTTTACATGAAATTGATAGCAACCGAATGTGCTTTCTGCAGACATATCAACACAAATAATTTGTGTGAATATTGCAAAAAAAAAAATCGAAAAACCTGAAAAAGTTGAAAATTTAGAAAAAATTGTATGGAAAAGACAATGCCGTGGAGAAAAAATAGTAAAAACATTAGGGAACTTACAAAATGTTTCCAAGTTTTTATTATCTAGCCACCCAAAGTTTGAATTTACAACGCAAAAACTTTTTGCGCTGAAAATTTTTTTTTTACACATGAAAAAAAGGCCTTTTTCAAAGTGTATTTGATACAGTTAAAACTCGATTTAACGAAGTTGAGGGGAGCCGTGAATTATTTCGTTAAATCGAGAACTTCGTTAAATTGAATGAGGCATTTCTTGGGCACATAATTCAGTACATTCGATTACAGTAAAACCTCGTTAAAACGTACCCGCTTAAACAGTACTTTCATTTTAAAAGTAGTAAAGTCAAGTCCCCGACTGAGCACCCATTGAACATAATGCATTTTGCATCCGCATAAACCGTACCAGCTTATCGCGGTCATATCGGTTAGCACGTACCATTTTCACTTTTCGTCGCACTCGCGCGTGACGAATTCACGCCGGTAGCACCGACCCAAAGGACGGTTCGGCTAGCGGCGCAACAATCTTCCCTAAATACCGCCGACGGGACGGCAAGCCACACAGCTAATGACAAATTGGCGCCAAAGTTGGTAATCATACAACTAGCGCAATCTTTGGGGGTCCGTATGGTCATCGTCATGACCCCCCGCGCTACTTTCGAGTGGGTAGCGCCAACACCACGACAGGCGCCGCTAGCGCGTATGAAAAGAAACAACAAAAATTCTTACTCGACAAGAAAGGCCCGAGGGGACTACAAATTTATTTTCCGCCAAAGAAGTCGGTGATCTTTGCCTGCGTGCGCTTTGTGAGCAACGGCCGCACCGATTTCTCGTAGGTCTGAAGTGCGTCCAGCGCGTCTTCCGTCCCCTCGTGTGCGCCAGCAAAATGTCGCAGCAGATCGAGAGCATCCATCACCTGACCTGGTGTCGGCACGGGAGCTTCGCCACCTGCAGGGTCGTCGGCAGCGTCTTCAGCCACCACTCCCTCCACGCTTCCTACAAGCCGCAACATATCGGCATCAGTCAAAACTTCCGTTGTGACTGCGTTTGCGTCGGCGTTCACGTAGTCTGAGAAACTTATGCCTGTGGGCACTTCATCCACTGAGCGAAGGTGTTCCCAGGCATCTTCATCCTCGTGCACGGCGCTCGCGCAGTCCGGACCAGCTTCGGCAGTTTCAGGGCCTAGTGTACCGAAACCGGCAGTCCTGAAGCAGTTGACAATTATCGACGGCCTCAATGCTCTCCAAGCCGCCGCCACCATCTCAACCGCCATAAAAATATCTATTTTCGTCTCGCGCTTCAGCTCCAGGTTGAGGAGAACTCTGTCGACGACTCGACGCTTGTATGCGCACTTCACGCTATTAATTATCCCTTGATCCAAGGGCTGAACCACGGACGTTGCGTTTGGGGGGAAGTAGCGGAGCTCCACGCTGGTCAGCTCGACCTCTGCAACGTAGTGGGCCGTGCAGTTATCCAGCAACAGGCACACTTTCCTTTTCTGGCGACACATGTCGCTGTCAAATTCCTTCAGCCATGTAGCGAAAATGGCACGCGACATCCACGCCTTTGAATTGGCAACGTACTTCACAGGAAGCTTTTTGGTGCCTTTAAAACAGCGCGGCCTCGCACTCTTTCCGATGACAAGCGGGTCTCGTTTGTCGGTGCCGTCCATGTTGACGCACAGCAAAAGAGTCAGCCTTTGTTTGCTGTGTTTGCCGCCGTGGCACGCCTGCCCCTTCAGGGCGAGTGTTTTTTTAGGCAGCATTTGGTAGAATAGACCGCTCTCGTCGGCGTTGTAGACGTCGCTGGGGACATATTTTCCCAGAATGTCGGGCACGTTTTCAGACTGCCAGTCGCCGACTACAGCCATGCTTACGCTGCTCGCTTCACCGCTAAGCACTTTCCCGACGATGCCCTGTCGTTCTTTGAAGCGCGACAGCCAGCCGGGACTTGCCTTGAACTCGTTGTCGCCCAGCAAGCACGTGAAAGAGCGAGCTTTTTGTTGGAGCAGGTCTCCACTCACGGGAATACAGTCAAACCCGGATATATCGAACTCGTAAAAAAACGGGAATCACTTCGATATATCGTGTAATTCGAAATACAACTTTTAACAAATTTGGCAATGTACAAACCGCACCTCAGTAAAAAGCATTCTTTATTTGATAAAAACATGTACGGTGGGAGTATTAATGCGAGAAATAGTCGTTGATCTTCTTCTGCTTTTTGATTTTGAAAGCATTATTAAGCATGCACTTCTCAACGTTATCGAGCGACTGAGAACAGCTGAGCCCACAGCCTTCTATTGACTCACAGTGACGGCGAACAACGCTCAGCGCGTTAAGTGCGTCGGAACACGATGGCGGGTACGAACTCGTCGTATCCTGACAGTTACTGTCGCCGGCGGCATCCCTAGTGAGGTCGGCAATGATGTCTTCGTCAGCGAGCTCTCCGGTTGTCGGAACATCGTCGTCGACGGAGACGAAGTCTGTTGCTGCAGTCCCATGCAGTCCCGGAATGTCGGCCTTATTTTTCAAAATCGTACTCAGCGTGCTTCTGGGGATGCTGTACGCTGCGGCGACATCCGACTTCTTTTCTCCGCGCTCAACTCTTCTGATGATCTCCAGCTTTGAAGATATGGTTAGGTTCTGTCGCTTCACAGCAGCCATCTTTCACGAAGCGGACGAGCTCACCGCTCCCACAAAGCAACGAAGCACACGGAACAAAGCAGTCGCAATGGCAGTCGCGCGAGTCACATACCAGAATGCAGGCGCACGTGGCTGCGAGTAAACAGAGTGCGCGGTCGAACCACTTCTGCTAGGGGTGGCTGGGTGGCTGTCTGAAGGAGCGAGAGCAGCGCTGGGACTCTATTTATAGCAGCGCCGTGCGAGCGCTGTTGGGCTAAACCACTTTGGCCAAGTGGGGGGGGGGGGGGGGGATGGATGTTGGCGCAGCTCGCCCGGCCGCCACGCGGGAAAGCCAACTTCTGGAGCAGTTTTGCGCGGCTTGAAGTTCGATATATCAAGCGCGGCTGCTATTTTTGTTCGATATATTAGTATTTTTTGCTATATATTCTCATTTTAGCAATACAATGTTCATAAATTGTTCGATATACGGGGTAATTCGATGTAAACGGGTTCGATATAGTCGGGTTTGACTGTACTATTCTTCGCCCGCAAATCCATAAACCAGGCGAAGAGGGCCTCTTCCATTTTGCTTTGAGGAGTGGTCTTCAGCGTTTTTTTGCGCGAGAGATTCCCCGACGAAGTGGCGCGGAGGATGTCATCTTTCCCTTTCAATATTGTGGAGAGAGTACTCGCTGGAATGCCATGTGATGCAGCCACGTCACATTTCTTCTGTCCACTTGTCACAGCACGAATTATGTCCGCTTTCTCGTCCAGGGTAAGCCTTTTTCGTTTCTTGCAGGGCTCCATCTGCTAGTCAGGAGGGTTAGCGGCGCGCTTGCTCGCACACACCACGTCCGCGTTCACGATAGCAAGGCTAGACTGATGGAGGCCTAACAAGCTGAGCTTGACAAAGACGTGCGTTCAAAGGCACGGGGAAATCCGCACAAGAGCGAACACAGAGCACAACACACAAACACACACAAAAAAAAACACGCGAACTGCAACAGCGCCATCTATGAAATGTGGCACGAAACTTTTTTTACTGCTGGCGCCATCTCGTGAGCTCGACTCAAAATTAAAACTCATTTTGCGCCGCGCAGTTTGAAAAAAGCGACGGGATGAAGATGCTCCGCGCTGTTACCGCTGACTCGCAATCAATAAATTTTGGGGTGCTCTCTACAAAATAGATCAAAAATTAACACTTTTTCACCTTTATTTCTCGAAAAAAGGTTCGTTAAATCGGGACAGATCACGGAATCGGTTTCGTTATTTCGGGTTAGTCAAAGCATTGAACGCTATGGGCGTCTGAGGGGGAATTAGGATACCTTCGCTAAATCGAGATTTTCGTTAAATCGGGTTTCGTTAAATCGAGTTTTGACTGTATACATTTTTCACATCGAGTACAAAATTTTCTAAGTAAATTGCAATGTATCAAAATATAGCGTGATAAATGTACTTTTCAACGTTATCAGTCTGAGTTAAAAATGTTTTTCAAAGAGGAGAAAAGAATTACAGAAACAGAAAAAATATATCGGCCATACTATTTGTAACCGCTGCGGTTGCTCAGCGGTTAGGGCGCTCTGCTACTGATCTGGAGTACCCGGGTTCGAACCCGACCGCGGCGGCCGCGTTTCAGGCGAAATGCAAAGGCCCGCTTTGCTGTGCCACGTCAGTGAATAATAAAGATCCCCAGGTGGTCGAAATTATTCCAGAGCCCTCCACTATGGCAGCTCTTTCTTCCTTTCTTCGCTCAGTGGCTCCTTTATCCCTTCTCTTATGGCCATGTAGCCAAGATGCCATACAGATACTGCACCATTTCCTTTCCTCAGAAACCAATTTTGCAATTTTTTCACATTATCTGTGATGATCTACTTGCACGAAAATTACAAACAGTAATACAGTGGTACCTCCTTTAACGAACAGGTAAAAAACTAAGACGTTAACATATACTCAAAATTGGTATTACAAAATTTCTCCACAAACTCATGCTGGAACCCGCCGTGGTGGCTCAGTGGTTAGAGCGCTCGGCTACTGATCCGGAGTTCCCGGGTTCGAGCGGCGGCTGCGTTTTTATGGAGGCAAAACCCTAAGGCGCCCCTGCGCTGTGGGATGTCAGTGCACGTTAAAGATCACCTGGAGCACTCCACTACCACACCTCTTTCTTCCTATCTTCTTTCCCTCCCTCCTTTATCCCTTCCCTTACCATGCCCTTCAGGTGTCCAACGATATATGAGACAGATACTGCGCCATTTCCTTTCCCCAAAAACCAATTATTATTATTATTATCATTATTATTATTTTCTTTCTTTTTTACTCATGCTGGAAAAGCAAAAATTTAATCAGCGGAAAAACAGCAACTCGGAGGCTAAATTCCCAAGTTTTAGCACTGCTTCCAAGCCGCTGACAGCAATTGCAGAAGCCACAAAAAAATAAACAGCAAACGTCAGTTAGGTTGGATTCTCCGCAGAACACTGCACCACACGACGGCGGCAGGTCAATCGCCAGCCAGAGTGAGTGACTTCCTTGCATTACAGTGATGTCGTGTAAAAAATCGTACACCAGGACGAAAGCTATCGCCATTGTCACCACCTCCACTCTGTGACATTTGACGTAAGCAGAGGATGCTGCTGGAAAGCAACAACCAACAACCGATCATTCATGACATCAGCGCAATTCGTAAATCAGCTCCATAAGCAAAAAAACGGAGAGGCGAAAAACGAAGGTGCCCACATTTCGTGCAGAGGTTGCGCTGTCTCTTCGTCAAAATCAAGTTCCAACAATGCAATATCATCACAAGACTCACTGCTGTTTTGCACTGAAAAAAATCTGCTGCAGATGCAAGAGAATCGAACGAGACGAGATTTTTCCGAGCATGCGCCATCCCTGTGGCTGATGCTGCCCCGCGAGTGCACCACGCCGAAAACTCAACTTCAAGCAAGTTTCAAGAATTGGCACCTAGCGGGAAAAATACCAACTATGCAAGAAACAAAAGTAGTCTTGAAACAACAAAGTAGATAGCTCAATAAATTCTAAGCAGCCCCGGTAGCACTGAAATCACGCTTCAAATCCATCGATCACTGGTGATCAATACACAGTGGCATGGCAACGAAAGAGTTAATCTCCAAAAAAATCGTAAATTGCAAATTGTGGGGTTTAATGTCGCGAAGAAACACACGGCCTTTGAGGAATGCCATAGTGGAGTGCTCCAGATTAGTTTAAATCACTTGGGGTTCTTTGACATGCACTGACATTGCACAGCACACAAACACATTTTTGTGTTTCACCTCCATCGAAACACGGCTGTAGTGGCCAGAATTAAACCCGGGTCCTCCTGCTCAGTAGCTGAGCATCCTAATCATTAAGCATCGCAGTGGGTTTTAATAGCAAAACTTCTATGCAATTTACAAGAGAGTATTTCTCATGCGGCTAGCACTGCAAGAAGCCTCATGCTGGTACCCAGAAGTAAAGTGCATTCTTGGCTAGTTGCAACATGCTGAAAACAAAACAAAAAAGCATGGCAGTTAAAGACAGCACGAGCAAGAAGGTGGCAAACACAATGTGAACTTGCAAGTGACTAGCATTGCCTGGGCGCAGGGACCGCACCATCGTTCTCTACTGGACTTCATTAAATCAGCTAACCTTTTTCCATTCATTTAATCTCTACTACATCATTCGTCACACCTTCATCCATCATTGATGCCCTGGGGCAATAAATTTCGCTTATAAAAAAAAAAATGACTCGCAACACCTTTACTAGCTTGCATTTACAGCTACAGTCCTGGTAAAGATGGCTCTAGCTGTAAAAAAAAAGCCCTCATGTGATGCAGTAAACCACGCAGCATGTCCACAGCAAGGCAACCCAAGTTGCAAACATGTGAAAAGAGTGTGAAAAAAAAAAAACAAAGCACGAACTACCAAGTTCATTGAATAAAACCATAGTCCGCCGCCATGGTGGCTCAATGATTGCTGCGTTGGCTGCTGACCCGAAAGACGCAGATTTGATCCCTGCCGCGGCAGCTGAATTTCTATGGAGGCGAAATTCCAGGGGCCCGTGTAATGCGATGTCAGTGACGTTAAAGAACTTCCCATGGTCGAAATTTCCGGAGCCCTTCACTACGGCGTCCCTCATAGCCTGAGTCGCTTTGGGACGTTAAAACCGCATAAACCAAACTAAAACCATAGCCAATACCTTGCTCAATCCTATGTTTCAAAAGCTCGTTTGCAATGTTGGCTGCATGTGCAGGAACACATCTTTTTGGCTTTAGAAAAATGCAAAATCTGTCACCCCTGCAGGTATACTAGCGTGGAACCATAGTGAACTGATGCTTAACACAAAACAGGCCAGTGAACAGTACACACAAGGCTCATGTGCTCTTTTTTTGACAAACACGCTCATCAACTGAATTTTCGCGCAATTCTGCAAGCAGAGCCAAGCTGACAGCAGGGCTCCCATCATGTTCGAACCGACCATGTTCGAACTGATGCTGGGTATCAAGAGGTTTCACTCACGATGAGCAGTACCACTTACTTTTACAGTGTCGTCATCTCGGCTGGAGCACTCCTCGCGAAGCTGAAGCGTCAGCAGTAACAGCGGTGCGTCGCGTGGGTAGTTGTCATGCAAGAGCACCAAGGCCCTCAGCATAGCTGCACACAGAAGAAAGCAGGGCTAAGGAAGAAGGCTGAAGACAAGCCAGTCATGTCACTGAGGTCGCCCTGTTGCTTGGAATCACACTGGCACCAGCAGCCCAACCTCCCACTCAAGCTAACTGCCGCTTGAAGGTGGGAAAAGTTTCAGTGATCTCATCATGCCACACAGTAACGTTTTGTTGCCACAACGAAATAATGACATAAAGACTTGCCTTTGTGAGTGAGTGAGCAGCAAACTAGCACAAATTTCTGTTGTTTCAACGACCATTTTCTAAATTTTATTTCATTCGTACCCTCAGGGTAAAACATTACAGAGGGGAGTGGGGATCACTTCAGTAAAAATTCCAACATCAACAAAAAGAAAACACTGCACTTAATGAAACAGGAAAAAAAAAAATAAACAAGGAGAATACAGTCCTAATGACTTCGACTACGAAGGCATCAATACAATACAGCGTAAAGCACTCTTATACACGGCATAGCCAAAGAACACTGGACACTGAGGATTGAAACAATGAGAACCGTTCAATTGTTACCAATGAAGACGGTAGATGGTTCCAGTCCGCAGATGTTCGAGGTATAAATGAGTCAGAAAACGGTTTGGTGTTACATGAAATTAAGCCATCTTTGTACACGAGATCGAGGCGTGAGGATATACATGTGGGGGTGGAAGCAATTTGTCGTGCGGTGTTTCGTGATGAAATATTTTGTGAAAGAGGAACGGGCGCACATGTTTGCGGTGCATAGCTAGCGGTGGTAAGTCAAGATTTGATTTCAAGGTAGATACACTGGCAGTGCAATGAAAGTTTGATACAATGAAATGCACTGCTTTATTCTGAATCCTTTCTACCTGGTTTTTAAGGATTTTGACACCTGGGTCCAGTATTGCCGATGCGTATTCTGATTGCGAGTGGATGACCGTTTGTAAAGAACAATAGCTTAGTGTTAGTAGGGGCTGAATAAAAGTTGTGTTTGAGGATGTGTTTGAGTTGTGTTTGAGTTGTGTTTGAGTTGTGTTTGACGATGTATTCTATTTGCGTTTTCCAAGAAAGAGTAGAAGTGATGCGAATGCTGATGTGCTTATGTGACAGGAATGCTTCTAAAGGGTTACCATCTAAGTGATAAGTAAATAAGTTACTGGGTGAGTGGGAAACACCATGTCATTTTCTGCACCATAGGTAAATGTTGTTAATGTTGGCCTGTAAAGCGCACGAGTCATTATCAGATGTTATTTCATGGAAAAAAATCTAAATCATTGGCAAATATCCGGATGGATGATGAAACACAGTTGGCCAGGTCATTAATATATATTAGAAAAAGAAAAGGCCCAAGCACAGTACCTTGAGGAACATCGGAGATAACAGGACGCAGGGGGAGTTTTAACATCACTGGCAGTGACAAACTGTTGACGGGAAGTTAAAAAGCACACGAGCACTCGAGCATTTTAGTACGTTAGTATCAAGTCCTATCTTGCGTGATTTTAGCAGCAGTAGCTGGTGACATACCTTATCAAATGCTTTAGCAATGGATAATGGAGCAGCAGTTGACAATGGCATGTAGCTTATGGGTGAACAAAAGGTGCTGTGTTACACATAAGTATGTCTTGCAAAAGCAGTATTGAGTGTGGTAAAAAAAAAATGAAGTAATTCCAGAAACGTGGCCTGTAGTTATGAGCAGTGTTTGAATTCAGATTTGTGCACTGGGACCACCTTCCTTATCTTCCAATGTGACGGTCATGCAGGACTCATAACACAAGTAAATCACAAGACGGTGCTAAAAGTCCCCTGATTATGTTGGAAGCAGTAAACTATGATCCCCAAAATCACTTCCCACTCATACTCGAAACTTGCGTGAATGATTTCAGGCAGCCCTAGCACGAGCAGGGATGACTATAAATATTTGCGATCGCACAAGCAATGCAATGAATAACTTGCTCTGTAATTGCTCCAACTGCTACAGTTTCAGGGTCGTTCAGAAATCCCACTGTGACAATCTCGAAGTTTGCGCTTAGTACCTACTACAAAGCAGCTGCAGCAGAACCACAGTGCACATGTGAAAAACAAATACTTTTTTTTTTGGTAACTGTTGCTGAACCCTATGCATTACTCTCGAAAGGTTAGCCCATTGGCGCTTGCCCATAGTAAACAGCGAGCTTAACAAATACAGGAACACAGTCATGTCAGTTTTCAGCAGTTGCAATCACTACGCTCAACCAGCAAAGAAAGCGCTTGTCCAGGAGCAGCATCCCCCCCCCCCCCCCTAAAGAAAAGAAGTCTCCCAATGAACAAATTGTTTGTTTTTCTTCCCTTTATAGCTGCTAAGATGCAACATGTAATCATCCAACTTGTAAATCCCACAGTGATAATCTCAAAGTTTGCACCTAGTACCTACTACAGAGCACTTACCTACTAGTTCTCCGACAGTGCATGGCCTTATAGAGAGTATTCACCAACATCCCAGTAGCTATAATTTTGTTGCACATAGAGCACAGCAAAAGGCCACGCAGATGTCGGTAGACGTGTGCGAATATTTGATAATTTAGAATATCCGGTCAAATAGTAAAGAAATCGATATTTGATTCGATCCGAATGTCTGGTATTCGAAATCTCAAAGTATCCGTTTCGAGCGAATAAAATTTCTGGAACTCTTGCTGCAAGTGGTTTCAGTTCTTCAGTGTATGGGTCTTTGACCCCACCTTGAGAAAAAGAAAATACATTGTGTCATGGCGCTCTTTGGCCATAGGTGCCCTTGCGTCATAAAAATCCGTAATCATCATCATCAGTTCAGTGTACCTCCTCCTGGATAGCACTGTGGCGCACATGCAACCAAAGCCCGACTCTGCGCCGGGTGCTTGCGCTCCCGCGCGTATTGCTGCAGCCAGTCTGCGCGTGCTCGCGGCAACAGATGTGAGTACGCAGAAGCACAGCATCCAGATCTGTACCATCCAGATTTCTGCGGCACGATACTCGCAGTACGCACGCACTGTAACCAGCACAGTTGCGGCCATCAACAGAGAGATTTAGCATAGCGCGATCCGCTTCCACGCAGCGTCAGTGTGCACGCATGCGCTGGCTGGTCCTGACGGGGCAGGCATGCATCAGCCAAATGGCACCTTGTGGCATCCTCAGGGCGATCTGCACATGAGCCATAGCTCCCTGCAGAAGCGGATTGCGCTATGCTAAGTCTTCCTAATCAGAGGATGCACATCTCTCTTGAATTCCAAGGAACAAGCCTGGGCCAACTGCAGCTGCTGCAGCCACTCTTCTTTGCGTGAAATTCATTAAACGAGCATGACAGCACGAGTGCAAAGAGGAGCTAGCTCGAGACACGTGGAGATGGGTGCCCCTTTCCGACGCCTGATGCTGGATGGGGCTAGGGGCTGAACACGCAGAGCGCATGTCTAGCAGGTGAAATGGAGTCGCCACTTAAAAGCAACGGCTGTGCGATGGCACAATCGCAATTAGGAGCAGCAGTTGAAGGCCCCACATATAGGTCTCGCACCCCGCAGATACGTCGGCACCGCATGCAGGTTGGCCTCTCCAATTTCTGATCGCCATTTTTGCGGAAAGCTGAGACAGCTTCACTGAGTGCGACAAAGCTTCAATGCACTCTCTTTTTTTTATGTAATGGCCTTGTGTGTTCAAGAAACACCATTCTGAAAATGCTTATTGCGCTGTTAAACCTTTTTTGTGTGCAAGAAGTATCCGAAATATTCGCTTCAAAATTATTCGAAGAAATTTACTACCACATTTGCTTCAAATCTGCTTAAAACCAAAAACCACTATTAGCACATGCCTACTTATCGGCTTAGCATCGCTGAAGCTGTGCACTGGACAACAGAATGGTGCCAGTGAGACCATGTTACCCCCTATTACTTGCCTGAGCACGCCTGATTTGTTTTGAGCCGTGTCAACCTTCATGCAAAAGCTTGTTTCCACAGCAACTTACCAGATCCTCGCCGAAACACAGCCTGGTACACAAGCTCGTCTCCTCGTATCAGGCCGAGGTCCTCCATTTCCTTGTGAGATGGGTGGCTCTGAATTGACAATGCAGCACATGTTCAGCCAGAGCTCATGCGCAGTGCTTGAGATTGCGTAAGCATGCCAGCACTATAGCCAGTGACTAGAGCCGGATACAACTCAAGAACGTAGCGGCAGATGACCCTCAATGGAGGCCCTACAGCCACTGGCGTCGACAGATTTTCATGACACCGTGGTTAATCTGATTAAGTGAAGATTAAGTTAATCTTCTTTCATCTCCCATCCCCTACGATATCATGTTAGCAGGTCCAAGGGGATTAACCACGAGGTCATAAGAATCCATTGTCACCACTGGCTGGAGAGACGGTCCCCTTTGAGGGGCAGCTGCTTCTTTGTTCTTGAGTTGTATCCGGCCACAGTACCTCGGCTTAATATTGCTGACTTAACTTTGATTTTGCATTGAGCTCTTAAAGGTCAAACAAAAATCTTAAACATATGTTTCTCTTGCAATGCATACAACAGGCCAAGGCAAGGATGGACAGTATATAGTCTGCCCTGCAATACCCATTACTACTATATATAACTACCGAGTCAGTTTTGTCAGAGCTTGTGCAGAAAAGTATACTATTTACAGTGTCTAATTACGTCATGCCAGTGTTTGAAAACTGAAAAGAACACTTAATCTTCCAGATCTTTCCGTGCGATGTTGCATTTCTTGCCTGTGCATTCTCATAAAATATATTACATTAACAACAGCCTAAAGCAATCCCTGTTTATTCCTCCAATGCGCTCATCGTCCCATGGAGATCACCACCTAAATGTTTATGTTCCACAGTGCAGGACTGACCACCACATTAAATCACATGATGTAAAGTGTAATCCTGTCGCATGGAAGCATCACATAGTAAATGCGATACGTAAGGAAAGCAGTCTCTTCAGCCGTTGCCAATAGGTCAGGGGTTCTCACTGAATCCCCCTAGTTACCATAGCCTGGTTGCTATAGCTATTTTTCCACAATGTACCAGTTAGCCCCTGCGAGAACACCTTAGGGGACAGCCCTTATTTGCCAGATTGTGGGTATACTGTTTTCTTCACTTTCCGGCAACTTTGCAAGAAGCGCATCTTACAGAATTTCCACCCAAGGTGCCAGCCAACCCATGAGCAGGCAGAGAGACGCTCACCTCAACATCGGCATGTGTCACCTGTGTCCACTGCTTCAGCACCGAGGTCACCTTGCTGGGGAAGTGGTCCGACAGCTGTGCAGGAACCAGCACCACGCCCTTTTCTGCACCAAGATCAGAAAACTGGCAGCGTCACGTGCAACCTTGCAGCACAAAAATGATTTGCGATACAGGGGCAGAAGGCATAGCATGAGCAGAGAGGCAAGATAAAGGGCTTTGCAGGTGAAGCACTGACTTGAAGAAGGTAGCACTTGATGCAGCTTCAGTTATCACATACATGGGAGAACAGCTGGATTTGCATAAGTGCACCCATCTGTCACTAATGATTGTCAAAGAAGCAGTAATGCAGCCATGAAGCTCATTGAGTCCTACGGGCAGCCAGGAGTTCTCAAACTCAGTTCCACAAAACCATTGGGATCTTTGGAGTGGTTTTTTGGGGTCCCCTGTGTACCTAAATCCATTCACTCCTCAACCCTTACATTTCATTTACGCGCTTAATTTCAATCACACTAAGTCCTCAATACAGTCCGTTTCACTGTTGCACAGCCAGTCATCAGTAATTGAATTTGGCATTTTTTTTATTAGGAGTTAAGCGTTTGCATGCCATTTAGGCAGGAAAAGCCAAGTAAAGAGGGATTTCTCAGCTCTTACTGAATGCCGTTAGGGTTCCCTGAGGTTAAAGGGATTGAGAACTCCAGCTGGCATGTAAGCGTTTTCTTGTAATAGAAAAAAAAATTTGCGAACAGAAAAAAATGCACAGGCAATCAAATGACGCGATGTGACAAATCTGCATTAGCAATATGGGTTATGCATTTCACTTTTACAATGATAACCCTCCAATAGAGGCTTTGAGTTTTGCTTTCACCATAAACTTTTGTCTGGTAGCAGCTTCTAGAGTTTGCTGGTGGGTGGAAAGTGGAGATGGGTGGAGGGTGGAGGTATGTGGCGGGTGCAAGCTAGCAGCTGAAAGAGGCATTTTTCCCAGTGGGTCTCCGCAGGTCCACCCACCAAAGGGAGCTTCAGAGGAGACACCTTCCGGGCCCAGAGGGTGCCCAGAAGGTGGAGGTGTCACACAAGACAGACAGACCACAGGTTTTTGCAAAAACAGCACTATACTGAGAACACAGTTAAATGAAACCACAAGTTGCAGTACCAACAAACCAGAGTATCCAACCAAATTTTATCAAGCCATCCTGCAGCCTTTAACACGCTTAAAAATAAAAGGCGTACTTGCGTGGAGTTGGACAACCTTGTATACATGCACATTTAGAGACATGAGCAGGTGCACCCAGCAATATTAGTTTCTTTCTGCGTTTTTATGGAGGAAAAACGCTAAGGCGCCGGTGTGTGCTGTGCGATGTCCAAGATCCCCAGGTGGTCGAAATTATTCTGGAGCCCTCCACTACGGCACCTCTTCTTCCTTTCTTCTTTCACTCCCTCCTTTATTCCTTCCCTTACTGGGTTCAGGTGTCCAATGATATATGAGACAGATACTGCGAGACAGATACTGCGCCATTTCCTTTCCCCAAAAACCAATTATATATTATATTAGTTTCTTTCTTCTAGTTTGGTAGCACTACTGTATCAGTTGCATTTTTCGATTTCGGGCATATACCTATATGTGTCTGAAGCCTGCTTTGTGTCAGGCAGCCTACCTGCCCACAGAGTCGTGGGCACACCTGGCAGGACTTCACCTCTGTGAAGGCGTTCAAGGTGAATGCCTTCAGGGTAGAGACCCTTAGTTTGAAGGTCTCCGTGGTAAATGCCTTCCGGGCAAAAGCCTTCAGGTCAAATGCCTTGAGCACGTAAAAACCCTAGGTGCCCATCGTAACTAGTGCTACTGCACGATATTCCGTGCTAAGCAATACTAAACTTTCTGCAATTTTTTTCATTAAAAATTAAAACTCACACAATTCCTAATCATTTCTACGCAGCGCTCACTGTGCTGCCCCAAAGGTCAGCAACTAAGACTGAGTTAAGTCAACTACAGCAAAGCTGGAAAGTAGTAAAAAACAAGTCATGGAGTCCTCTTGCTCATTTTCGCCTCCGAGTGATAGGACTCCAGTGTAAAATTTTATGCAGGCTAAGAGAAAGTCCCCAGACAATTATGTTGCTCCATGAGGGAAGGTTCTCTGTTCCAGCAACAATGTTCACCTCTGGTAATTTCTCCGTCCCAAAGGCTGTGAACAACACATGCAGCCAGTTCTAATGCCTGTCACTTCCTCAGCACCGACAGCCCAAAAGAGGTGGAATGTGAAATTTTCAGTACTCATTCGAGAAGGAAAGGATGAGCTGCATCCTTTAAGCAATGTCTCTTTTATCCCGAAAGCAATGCAAACGAAACGAAAAATGAGACTTAGAAGTTTGACTTGAAAGCGGGCTGATGTGGCCAGCAACTGGCAATGAGGAAAGAAAGGGAGCAGTGACTGTCGCATTTGGTGAGGTATCGAAGCATCGGAAATGCAGTTTTATAGAATATCGGGTATCGATATCGAAGGTACTTTTTTGATGTATCGTGCCAAGGTCAGAGAAGTAGACGAAGGCCGGCCCACGGGCAGAGGCGAAAGCCATCCGTGAGGCAGCCTGTGCCTCTGCCCGCAGCCGAACCCTGTCCCAGAACTCGGTCGCCGAGCTATGGTGTCTTGCGTGCAGGCCCACGAAGGCGGCATGGCACTGGCTCGGAAGTACCACATGACATTCGGTCTTTATGCACTGTCTACCTCACCCACCCGACGTCATACGCGCTTCTCTCCTCTTCAGGTTGTGGACATGGCAATGGGCAAGAGGCTCGGTTCCAATCAAGGCGGGAATGAAAGAAGGGAAACAGAAGGAAAACCCCTGCATGACTATGTCCTTACCCAGTGAGAGAAGCTGTTCATAGAGGGCCACGCGTGCCGCGAAGCGGGCGGTGACGGTCTGCACGAGCTCTTCAACAAATGCCCGGCCCACCTCGTGGCTGGCCACCACGGTGGCAGAGCCGCAGCCTTGCAGGAACTCCAGGCCTGCGAGGCGCTGCGCCCACCGGTACGCCTTGCCCACCTCGGACACCACCTGGGAGAAGTCCGCCAGTCTGCACAGGAGTTGGAGAAACATTACTACTGCACAGAGCAACAACTGGTGCGGGGAACAATGGCAACATACTACCAAGCAGCACTGCAAAATGTAGAAGTCGCAACAGGCACCTTAGCCACTGCTGTAACTTCATATGACTTGGGTGAGGAACGTTAATTTCTTTGCATCCAGGGCACAGTGCTTGAGATTTAATGGCGCACTGACTAAATTTAAAGTACACAGTCAGAAAGAGGCTGCTATTTGCAAATTGCATGCAAAAGTAACAATAAAATCCTTTGTTTCTTGCAAATGTCGCACTTCAAAAACTTTTGAGAACAGCTTGACATATACCCACACATTCTGATCACACAGGTTCAGTGATTGCTACCTGATACAAGTTCGAATCTGCATAGCAGCTCGGGTTTGGTTTTTTTCATTTATATTGGGGGTTTAACGTCCCAAAGCGACTCAGGTTATGAGAGACGCCGTAGTGAAGGGCTCCAGAAATTTCGACCCCCTGGGATTCTTTAACTTGCACTGACATCGCACAGTACACGGGCCTCTAGAATTTCGCCTCCATCGAGATTCGACCGCCACGGCCGGGATCGAACCCATGTCTTTTGGGTCAGCAGCCGAGCGCCATAACCACTGAGCGACAGTTTCGGCTCGCATAGCAGCTCTGTTGAGTCTACAAATCATGAAAAATGTGCTACATGTGCTACAGGTGTTACACATAAGCTTCATAAGGCATGCCACATGAAACAACTCTATTCAGACAGTGAAAACACAACTCAGTATAACTGATACTTTCTCACCCATTTTTTTTGAGCTGGAAGTGGTTGGCAGGGTTGGGAGAACAGAGGCCATTGTCATCTCCAAACATGTTGTCGAGAATTGTGGTTGGACACATAACTGGGCTGCACAGAACAAGGCGAAAAGATTTACAAATGCAGATCAATTGAATGATGATAACTAGTATGTGCTATTTTTAAACACACCAATGTGAACAAGTGCCGTCAAAGTGCATCTCAGTTTCAGATCCCAAGACTGGTAAGACCAGCATGTCTGCATTAGTCTCGCATGAAATTTTACAGGCATGTCAGGAACAATTCAAAGTGCAACGCTTGCATTTGGTGTCTTGCATGCAGATGTAGCAGAACAAGATATGAACGTCTATGAACTAGCTGTGTATGTCCTCTACATCAATGACATGAATCTCAAGGGGTTGCGAAAAAATTCGTACCACCTGAAATTTCGTATCATCCAAACCAGCAAAATCCATATGCGAAATTACGGGAAACGCATTTACGCTGATCTGTTTATGGCTGACTGGATTTATTTATGGCTATGCCGGCGCAGCTCACTACTAGCGGTTTGCACATCGTGACCGGCGATCGCGATTTCGGTGATGTATGAGCAGCGTGCCACCCCTCACAGCTCCCTTAGTGTACAGTACAACTAGCAATCATGGAGTTAGCAATGCATGAACAGAACTTGGTGGCCACGAACACTGTCACAGCTCACACGCTCATACTATCAGCTGTGGCCCGGGAGAGTGTTTGCAACATCCAACGTTTTGCATGTTGACCAGAATGCAATTCTTTGCGAATTCGTATCATCCGTAAATTCGTATCAATCGTGTTCGTATCATCGGGATTCTACTGTAGCTGGATGGTGAACAGCTAAAATGAAAATATCAGGTGTACAATAAAAAACTTAGCATGGTGCAGAAAAAAAATATTGTTTTTTAACTGCATATCAAAAAAAGCCACATACAGTCAATCCCAGATATATCGAACCTGCATATTTCGAATTATTGGCTATATTGAACAAGCAAGTTATCCCCTTGAAAATCGTGTAAAAGTGTAGGAAAGAAACTGCAATTTCGTCGGCCAATCGATGCATTGAACTGTGCGTCACGCACCGTGCCCTGGCAAGTGGCGCTTTTCCTAACAACACAATTCTATCGCTTTCCATGTGCAGAGATGGGCCACTGCGCAGCCTTTAGCATCAGCTGACAGCAGAAACCGCATGGCGAGGTGAACATGGGGTGTGCTTGAAGGAGGCCTTCATTCTCTCGTAGTCATTTCCCATGCTGTCATGCGGTGAAGCCAACCTGACTAACTACAGCCTTGCAGTGGCCCCATCATGCTTTCTTCACTGTCGAAGGTGTTGTGGATACCAAATGTACTTTATTATTAATAAGCGGTTATTCTATTCATGGTATACTGGTAATTAGATTAGACATCTAATCATGGGCAGTGGATAGCTCCAAACCAGCGTCTGCAGTGGCTTCCATGCAAAGCAGGCTAGACCTAGCTACACCTTGCAAGTGGTGTGCTGCCAGGGTGCCAGCCGGTGGCACGTTGGTTCAAGAAGCACTTCTTCAGCATGGGTGCGATGCATTCTTGCTTCTAGGTTACAGGTAAGCACATACCCTACTTACATGATTGTAACTCGATTCGAATGTAAGTCGACCCCCATATCTCATGTCAGGAAAAAAAAAGGACTTGGGAGTCCCTTAAGCTTCACTTTTAATAGAAGATCGCCATAGCATTATCCAGCCATCGCCGCTTATCGTCAACCGCTGTCGGCTGCCGCGTGCAGGCGTGCCCCTGGGCCCATTCCAAAACGACAATGTATTAGTCACTGGACTACTTGTCCCCGCTAGCGCCATCACCCTCACTATCGCTGCCGTCGTCAGCACTGCTGCAGTCCCACAGCGCATCGTTCTAACATTGTTGTCCAGCGAAATCCCGCACTTTACGAACAGCCGCACCAAAAAATCGCATGGAACAGCTGAAAATTTTGCCTCGCTGCAGCCGCCACACCTCTATCACCCGTTGCGAATGTCAAACTTGAGGCCCGCCGCACAGCTGTTCATTTCTTCAGCGTAAGGAATGGCAGCCATCTTGAATGTAGCTGTGAATGAGCACCAGTCACTTGCTGGACTTGGAGCACAAATGACGACTGAAGAAGCACTACATTAAAAAATTGTGAAACGCGGCCGGCAGTAGTCGAATGCATCAGAGCCAAAGAGAAACTACACGTGAATGGTGCTACCGACACACTCCGGCACCGCTGCTGTTCCGAGTGGGGGTGCCGCCTCGATTAGAACAGTGGGTCTTCCGACAACTATCAACGCTCCCTTGAGCGCCGAGCGCGCATTTGAAAGTAAAAAAGAAAACTCGGACGCTCGAGCTTCCCATAGAACGTGATTGCGTTATTGGGTCGCTGCCGCTTATCAGCAACCGCAGTCTGCAGCCACGTGTGGGGTGCCAGTTTTCTGCTTATTGATAGTCGCCATCAGCCGCCGCCCACACGGGGAGGGGATGCCAGTTCTGAGCGTTGACATAGCAGCTGCTCAAGGCCAGCATGAAGAGCGATGTGATGGAGCCACGCAGAAAAAAATGCAACCGCACTGGTGCATGCCCGATATCTCGTTTGTCTCGCCTTTACTTACGGTGCCATGTTTTCGTTTCGATTGTAAGTCAACCCCCCCCTTGGGATTTTCAAATTTTGGAAAATAGGCCGACTTACAATCATGTAAATATGGTAAATTATGAAGCCCTGGACATCGTGGACCATGAAGTTCACAGTACAAACTCCACAATACCAATCAGAGTAATGAATCCTTGAGTAAATTGTTCATGAGCACATGGCCTCTTCTTTAGTATGCATGTGTAGTCCAGACTCGCCAGACTTGGCCTCACCAGAGCCCACCTCAACAAACCTCACTTGAGACGTCCCGCAAAGGCCTCAACTGGACAGTTATCAAAGCACCCATGTGAGGGCTGAGAACATCAACATGCCACCGCACAAGGAATTCCAGCCCGATAATGGTATCCGCTCCATAAATTTTCACTTTCCTTTGGGGAAAGGAGTTGGGAAGGACCCAACTACTTCCCTTCCATCACATTATAAGTGCAAGTTCTCATCACACTGCACACATGCATGTTCAAAGTTCTCGAGTTCTACTATTCTTGATAGCTTTTTTCGTTGCATTGGTCCCCAAGTCAGATGTTGCTACCAGAGCCAGAATATCTGTTCCAGAGCCATAACACTGGCACACTGTAAATGGCCAGCATACTGCCAAGCATAAAGTGCTGAGAAGCACTAAAACATCCAGCCATGACCCATGCTCCATGCGCCGAAGAAAAGAGAACCGAACTTCAAGCGGTCACGTGTAAGTGGAGAAGGGAGACATCAGCAGTCCTAGAAGTCCCTGTGACGCTCTGCCTAGGCCACAAGTAGGGCAAGCTACATGAACTCATGGGCTCAAACACAATTGCAGTGCAATAAGAAAGCTCTTCTTCCTGCCAAATGCTTTTTTTTCCCTTGAAAACCTTTAGAGAAGGTAGATCGAGTGGTCAGTACCATGGGCAAAATATATTCTGCAATCAAGGGAAAGGGGCGCGGGGCAGGAATTGGAAAAACTTTACTACATGACCACTTTTAGCTTACAGCTAAAAGCTAACAAACCAATTTTGAGCAATGAATATGTTTTCCAGAGTAGACCCCAGAACAAGTGAACTCGATTGTCAAACTGCACGGGAGGGACCGCGACCGCAGCAATTATAGCAATCACCGATTAAGGTATCACAACAAATTAATGCACTGCAGCAAAAGAACAGCTTTCAAAAGGTTAAGAACACCACGTGAGCCCCAAGAGCAGTGTTAGCCAAGAGCCAACTGAAAAAGAGACTTGCTATGCGGCAGGTAACCAGAGTGCCTACCTTGCGGAAACACCGCTCGAAACGCCATATGGCTCGGCGACGTTGGCTGTGACCGTGACAATGTGCAGAGGAATGACGTAAGTAAATGTCACCTGCAGTCTGTACCCTGAAACACGCAAGAACACAGGCCAAATTACAGAACAAGAAGCACCACGCGCAGAGGTAGTTTGACAAGGCGTATCTTATGGCTACTCTGTTCATGTGCTTGCTCTGGAGAGGCAAACTTACTTTTCAGCAAGCAAATGATCATCGAAAATAAAAACAAGCCAGGCAGAAAAAATAAACAGTGTTCCTTGTGAAGCGTGGAGAGAATGATAGTCACCATCATCATCATCATCAGTCAAACTATTTTTGCTGCAGGATAAAGGCCTCTTCCATATCCCTTGTGCTACCTGCAGCCTCAGCTCACCACCAAGCTGAGTTTTTCCCCACCCTTTGGCAGCTGCGGCAGTGAAGGGGTGGTTGTGACAAGATTTTTCATAACTCCACCGCATAAAGAGCACGAAACAAAACACTTGCTGGTTTACTGGGGGCTTCTCTTTTTTCCTGAAAGCATTTCACGCAACAGGGACAATCGTGAGTACTAGCAGAAACCAAACAGACTGCACTGCCCAACAGATGATGGCCTCGGTTGGTGCGAACGGCAGCCCTGCCCATGCCAGCGCGCAGCTGCAGCAGATGGTCAGAGCCCACACCCAGCTCACCTTTGTGCTGCAGGGTGAGCACCACGGTGAGCGGGTGCTTCTGGAGGCACTTGGCAACGTTGGACGAGCCAGCTCCACTGCGTGTCAACCGCCTGTGCCGCTTCTAAGCACAGAAACAGAAAACGAGGCTCAGAGACGGCATGAATTCAATGACCCTCGGCATCAAGAAATAAAAAAAAAAGAGAAAAACGCTTCATTCATTGCAGAGCACAGCACCCTTTAAACAAAACTAGCACAAAAAAAAAACACAACTCAACTCTGCAAGAGACAATCAGTCTGAAAGCTACAGGCCAAAAAAAACCATGATGACAATTCATTAATGGCGTAAGAACAGCTTAGCTAACAAACACCATGGCTAAATTGTTTCTGGTCTCCACAAGCCAGAGTCAACGATTCGTTTTCTTAAGGGGAGGATGAGGTTCTCAACATAAATGTTCTTATTTTTCAATGGATTTACATGAAAATTTCTACGCATGTTGGTGATGCTCCCCAAACTACAAGGGCATAAAATTATTAAGGACGTTCTTTTTCTACAATTTTTTTCCCTTCTACGATTCGTGGAAAGTCTGCAGACTTGACAATATCTGGTTTAACAATCAATGGATTTTCGAGTGTCTGCTAGGCGTCAAGAATATTTTTTTCTCCCACACAAATTTTTAGTACGTAATGATTTCTGTTCTGTAGTTGGCAAAGAGATGTGCAGATGACTATGCCTAAATTATCAAATGTGGGTTCTATCCAGGCCACAAAGGTCGAATTTCGATGGAGGCGGAATTCTAGAGGGCCGTGTACTGTGCGACGTCAGTGCACATTAAAGAACCCTAGGTGGTCGAAATTTCCGCAGATCTTCACTACGGTGATCCTCATAGCCTGAGTTGCTTTGGGACGTTAAACCCCCCGTAAACCAAACCAAGCCATACCAAGAACTCACAATTTACCACATTCAAAAACTAAGATTGCCATTGCACTTAGTGATGTTCTGGAAGTGACACAGAAGAAACTGGGCCAAAACAGAAAAAGTATCTATGGAGAAATCGGTTCCATAAGGAGAGCAACAGCCCAGAGAAGCAGTATTCAGAATAAGGCATTGCTCCAGAGGGCACAACGGTTGCAGCCCTTGGTGTCGTTTTTCTATTCAGCATTTCTTGGCTACCTGATATTTGGCCTCATGTGCTTCTGATTACTCCCTTCTCCACACGGCAGCCTTGTCAGCTGCTTGCGCTAGATTGTTATGTGGCAGCAAGAGCATCCAAAGAATTTCACGGCGTGTCCACACACGCTTCCAGCAAGGTGTGCAGTGCTTGGATACACGTCCATAACACCCTCCGCAATAAATTCGCTCGTAGCAGCTCACAGAAAGGTCTTGTTATCCTTCTTCCATGTTTGTGACTTCAGCCTGTGGCTGCCATAACAGTGCGCCATTTTCTACTTCCCTTTCAAGCTGCGTCAGTTTACAAATTTACAATTGCCGAACTCCGGACCCAAAACAACGCAATACTAGCAAAGCAAACAGTTAGCCGAGCAATAGCCAGTCCAGCATGTTTGCTTAGTGCAACAGCAGATGATGCAACCCAGGGTCATGTGGCATGGAATGCCAATCGGAAGAACCTGTTTCTCTTCGCAAAACCTTGAAACTTCTGCTTTTTTTTGGTGCTTGGTTTTGATAATTGAAATTGCGCTGAGGTGCCAGATTTAAGGCTAAAGAAACAAGCGTTTCGCCGAGCCTAAGATGCTGTCTCTCAATTGAAGCCCCGCGAAAACAGCAGGGTATAAAATATGACAATTTATCGACCATTTCATGGCATACAGCAACGCTGCAATTAACATAATTTTTTCTCAGGTACTTTTTGATAGATTTCAGCAAAGGAACTGACAGAAAATAGGTCATGCGAGCAGAGGCTTTTTTGAATTTCGGAAAACCAAATTTCGAGCCGTTTTTCGCAATTTGAAAGCCATGTCTAAACCTTGTACGTGCTAAAAAAAACCAGTGGGCACTTGTTGACAGTGGGGATCAAACTGCACTTACTGTATGCAAGACAATTCAAGAGATCATCTACTGCTAAGGACAAGGCTATGTAGGCTGCCCTGAGCTAAAAAAATTGGCGGTGGTTTAACTCTGGTTAAACCTGGAGTGACACGATAGCTACATCTGGCCGAGTGGAACTAGCTCAGTTGAATTGCAAAGTCAGTCTTTCACTGCTCCGTTTCGCTGGGCATTCCTCCTTCATTTTCATCCCTGGACGTGGATTCACTCCCCCCACTCGGTTTCACCGGCGCGCTGCGCCGCCAGCAGCTGCTCCGCACCTTGTGACCAGCCACGGCGCCGCCACGGAGCTCAAGGGCGGCCACGCAGCTCAAGGGGTGCTACGCTGAAGATTCGAAGTGCTAGCGTAATGTAGCTATCACTACAAAAACAACTTTCATTGCACCTGAAGATGTGCAAGTTCTGCTGTAACTCTTGCTTTCTGGCTTTCAAGTCACAGGATAAAAATTCTGCGAAACAAACAGAGAAATACACCACGAACGTTGCAGTGCCCCACTGACACTAACCAACCAAGAATGGCCGACTCACCCCTGCATTCGATTCCTCTTGGTCCGACTCCCCACTGTCCTCGTCTGCAGCCACCAAGAAAAGGGAAGGGTTCAGTTTAATTCTCACAGCTGAACCAGAAGTGCACAGGCAACTGCAGACAAGCGGCTTTCAGAGTAAAGTGAAGGAACAAACCAGTGTTGTCTACACAATTGTGCTACGCTTTAGTTTTGAAGCGTGCCGTCTGCAGCATGCAAAACATATTCGAGCTCAGAGGCACTCACTAGGGGCGTGCGAATACGTAGTAGTTTTCTGGTTCAAAGCGATTAGTAATTTTCTTCAAATAATTTCGAAGTGAACATTTTGAATATATGTGGCACACAAAACAGGCTGAATGGCACAATCAGCGTTTTCAAGGTTATTACATGAAAAAAGAGGAGAGTGCAGTGCAGCTCTGTCATCTCATTGAAGCTGTGTTGACTTTCCGCGAAAACTGCCACTGGAAACTGAGGCAGTCGGCCTGCATGCGACGTCAAACTTTTTATGGGGTGTGAGGCCTGTATGTGGGGCCTCTGACTACATCTCTTCATTGCTACTGCGACGTTGCGCAGCTGTTGTGTTTTAGCGGTGACTCCACGAACACCTGTTAGACCTATGCACCGCGCACCTAAAACCCGTCAAACTTCGCAAAGTAGCGACATCTCCCCTCGTCTACTTGCTTCTCCCTTTCTCTATCTTGCAAGTCTCGTTTCTGCAGCAAATATGGCATTCAATGCAAGCCTGGAGAGGCACGGACAACCATGCACAGCGTAAGAGATGAAAAGACCAAGGGAGCACGGGGCAGCATTCTCAAAGGCTGACATTACGTTACGAAGCTTGAGAGCTTTCATTCACACCCAGTGCCATCTTGCGCCAGGTGTCGGAAAAGGGCACCCATCTCAATGTGTCTCGCGCTAGCTCAGCTCCTTTTTGTGGTCGCGCCTTAGCGCCTGATTAGCAAATTTCATGCGGAGAAACGCGGGCGCAGCAGCTACAGTCAGCTCAGACTCGTTCTGTGGAAGTCAATAGAGCTGTGCGTCCTCGAATTGATGCACGCCACCGGGCCACTTCTGGCACCTGCGCGCAAACCTGGCAGGTGCAGATATGGGCACTGCACTTGTGCCTGCTTGCATCTGCTGCATGTGCAGACCGGCTGCGGCACACATGTGGGTGTTCAGGCATGCGGCATGCACACCTAGCAGGTGTCCACGGATTTGGGGTTTTGGCTGCGAGTGCGCCATCCTAGAGGAGGAACGCTTAACCGAGGCCACACAAAGCAAGCGTTCCATTAACGTTATTTACTCGAGACGAATATTTCGAGATTTTAGAAACAAAACATATAGATTGAATCGAATATCGAGTATTTTACTATTCGACTGAATATTTGCAATTATCGAATACTCAAACACCCTTAGCACTCACATCCCTGGGCTCAGTCATTTGGCTGCCTGCCTTACATGTCTCTATAAGCCACTGTACACTGCAATTAATGGTTACAGCACTGGCAGTACACACACACACACCACACGCTTCCCTTGCACCCTTGTCTCAGAGAAAGCAAAACTGTGACAGCGGAGGTAAATGAATGGCAGATGATGTGTTATCTGAACTGCGTCTCTGGATTTCACCACCGCTGATTCATTAGGCTGCTGCATGGGCAAAAGGCTCACTCACTCTCTCTCTCTCTCTAACACACACACATGCACACACCTTGGTTTTCCTGTGTTGTTTCCAGAAGGGCCTTGGACTCCTCCACACTGCCCTCCATGGCGACCTCAAAGCAGTCACCTGTGCATTGATGACAGTCAGTTAGTGAAATGGTGGAAAAATGTGTAACGTAAAAAAGACAAAATCCTGACATGTGATGTCATCACAAGGTTAACAAGTGCTCAAAACTAACTTCCCCTATATTACGCTCTTACAATGAGCACACTAAGATGTTTCTGCAGTTTCGCCATTCCGAGACGTATAACAGGCATGCCTTCTTTAACATTGTTTAGTCTTTTATTGAAATGCACAGCAGATTATGTTGAAGGGTGGTGGCCAATGGCCCCACCCGACTTCAGGTGTGCTACCCATGCTTAGGGTTGTCCAATGTGAATACACACCAATTTCTTGATGACTATATTGTTTGTTAAAAAATTACAACAAGATGGCTTCAACCATTAAGCACTGTGTACTTGAACTTTTCAGGCACAGAGCATTATATGAGCAATTTTATATTGGAGTGACATCTTTTAACAGCGGTACTTACGAGGCACAGCTGCAATAAAAAAAAAAGATAGAGAAGGGGAGGGATAAACGTGGCAAGAATGGTCACCGTTCCCAATACGAATGTAGTAAAACATAAACGGAGCACCAGCCTCCGAGTTACACGGCTCTGAATTAAGGCAGGGTCTCATTAATCGGAACCACAATTTTTGCACCCTCAAGCAAACGGAACTTAAAACAAAACTAAAACTCTAAATACCGTATAGTACCCTATTCTAATGCACCCTCGATTCCAATGCGCCCCAATTCCAGCAAGCACCCGATTCCACACACAAGTGATTTCCACATTCAAGTAGAAAAAGCACAATTTGTGCAGAAACCTTAAGCTGCATTCATGTCTGCTTTCACGTTACTCATCACTCCCGTGACTGTTCCTCGCTGTCACTGCGGCGCACGCACCTCAAAGTAACACAAACGTAACAACACAACTGCAAGGCAAGCAGTTTCGTTAGCATCCGTACAACCAAAGCTGCTTCCTCCGAGACCCAGCAAGAAAATCTGGATGCAAAATTCTGGCTCAAGGACAAGCCTCAAGGAATCTATGAAACTGCCATGGGTGAAAGGCCTTTTAATAAGAACAAAGATCGCTCCCACCTCCCGTGAGCCTGATATTGTTATATTTTCTCCAAACCACAGTCATATAACTACAGTCGAACCTGCATATGTCAAATTCTAAGAGGATCGGAAAACAGTTCGATATAGCAAAAATTCTATATACAGATAGAGGCTTAACCTGCACTCGAGATCATAACAAATTGTGGCTTACCGACTGCAAGAGTCATGAACCTCAAAGTCCGGGCACGCAACGTGAAAGCACTTCATTTCACGGAAAAAAATGTCGCTAATTTTCTACTGCTTTTTGCTGTGATTAATGAAGTTGAAAACACTAGTCTCCCATCTTCTCAAGACTGTTCAGGTGCGACAGCCCGGTGCCTTCCATTTCGCCGCAACAACGCCGAATGAGGCTGAACGCTGACCGCCAGGTCAGCAGCTCTGCACGGGCACATCTCTCTGGAACAAAGTTGCCTTCGTCGTCGCTGGAATCGCCTTCTTGGGCGCCAGCTATTCCGGCCACAATGTCCTCATCAGCGAGGTCAGCTACAACCTGAACTTCGCTGTCAGCGTTGATGAAGTCCTCAATTGTAAGTTCCAACGGGACGCTGCTGGAAAAATGGGACAAGTCGCGAAACGTGTCCTCCAAGCATTCATCGTCGTCATCCAAAGCTTCAGGACATTCATCTCCAGCCACCTCAAGGCCTGCCTTGCCGAAACAGTTGGCTACTGTGGCCTGTTTAATGTCGTTCCAAATGCCGGTAATCATCTGGATGGCGGCGAGCAGGTCAATCCTGGGATAAGTTCCCATGCGGAGGTTTATAAGGAGCCACTGAACAAGTCGCCTTCTGTAGCCTACCTCGAAAACCTTCATGATACCCTGGTCCATGGGCTGCAGTCTCGCTTTTCCCACAATGCCGAGGTGGTTTTTTAACCATTGCAGCCACCCAGTGCCACCGCAAAAGTTCTCTTTGCCAAGAGCCGTGGCAAACCATTTGGCCTGCTCCATTAACATGGGGCCATGTACAGGGATGTTTTTCACTCGGACTTCCGAGAAACTATGCATATAGCATCTTCTCAACTTTGTTGAAAGGATCAGGGCGCACACGACATGCTCCCGAGCGACTTTGCTCACTTGCTTTGAGCGTGATGTCCTGCTTGTTTTGTAACAGCATACTTCGAGTGCTCCGTGGAATGCCGAATGTGTGTGCCACGGAGCACTTTTTTTCGCCCTTCTTGACGCGACGGATCACCTCAAGCTTTGTTGTGATGTCTAGATTCTTTCTCTTTTTTACATCAGTAGATGCCATAGCTCACTAAATGACAGCAGTCACGCACACTGCAATCGGCGTGTTGAAAACTTGAAACAAAGACACACACAAGAGAAATGCGACAGCCCCACTCTAGCCGATGGGAGTCTACTGGCGCCGGTCCAGGGGCACAAAAGGCTTACGTTCGCGATGCCTTCCAGCACGCCGAAACTCTCTGCTTGTCACGGGATTACATGTGCTTGCACGATAGAGCCGCCTCAGAAGACCACTGCATTTTTGGTATTTTTTTTTTCGGGGCCGCGGGGCATTTTATAAATCGACCTTCAAATAACCTGGGCATTTCTGTCGGTCCTGTGAACTCCGAATTAATGAGGTTTTAGTAGCCATCATGTAATTTTTGTTTCCAGTCTTGTCATGTTATGGACTGCATTTTGCCTGACCACATTACATGTTGGATACTGTTATGCAGTTCAATTACCTAAGTAGTATACAATTTTGCGCACATCGTTTTTTTTTTATACGGTGCTCAGGCAGTCTAATTTTGTTTATTTCAGCTGCAAAGGCCATACACTATTTTGAAAAAAATATGAGCAACAATTTTTGCTTGTTTATCTTTTCTGAATTTATTTTTTGTGCTGACCAGATATTCGATATTCGATTCGATATTCGAAGCCATTGTTTCTTCATATTCGTATTCGATTCGTATTCGAAAATTTCGATATTCGCACACCCTTACTCCTGACCTGTGGAAGTTTTTTCTGGGGCCACCTATCACTCTTTCAGAAAAATGACTGCCAGTGTTAGCATGTCGCGTAGGCAGCTACAGTGCACAGTTCGAAATGTCGGTGCCGGAACCGACTGCATCACTAGGGACAGAGGAACAAGACGCAGCGGCCCGAAGCGCCCACTCCAAGGAATTCAATCCTGCGGCATCGGGCTCACCTGCTTAGCTCTAAAGCTGTTAAATCAGTCACGCTACCTACAGGTTTATGCACACCAATGGGCCCACTAGTATTCACGGATAGGCCGAAACTGCATTTGGCCCTGCAAATATAGCGCAAATGCGTCGGCTCCCTTCACTTCCCCAAATTCTGTTACGTTCACTATCAAACCCTGGCTTGGCTCAGAAGTAACCTGAAAACCAATTCTCAAGTATAATGGCAAAACCTACTAGTGATAGAGCCACCACCTTTCAGAGGTGTTAAGAGTGAATAAATGATGTCTTGTATACAGCTATGCATGGCTTGAAGGTCACTCTGGTTGTAACACTCACCTATGGTTACAGTAAAGGCTTGTTGAAATAGTATTTCTATTCTGCAGCCTTCTCTTACTACGTACCAAAATCTTGAGCACTATTGGGGTCTGTTGTAACGAGATTATACTGTAAATGGCAATTACAACCCTACTATCCACAGCTTCAAAGCAACACCTGAAATAAGAGAAGCATGTCGACACCATGCAACGGTAGGAACGTCTGAAATAAATGCTCTGCTCATATACACAATAAGAAAAAGTTGCCTTTTCTCACTGAAAAAGTGAAAAGTTTTTCTGCTTTCGGTTTCTTTAAATGGCATCGAACAGTTGAAATTTCAGGACAGGCAGCCTCACCGTAGGCGTGCTGGTAAGCGGCGGCCTGCACGTAAAGCACGTACAGGGGCCGTGCCAGGTACTGAGCACTGGCATGCTCCACCTGGTGGACCTGCAGGGGCAGCCCCAGGTCAGCCTGTAGCGGCTGCGAGGCCTCCAGCACTGCCTGCAGCGTCGGCTGGATGCTGGAGAGGCACTCGCGCTTCTTCTCAATCTCGCGCTCATACGAAGCGCGCATCGACTCCAGGCCCCTAAGCTTCTGCGACAGTCTGGTGAAGAAGGAGAGGTGCAACGTCATCAGCTGCCGAACAGAGCAACGCCGCCTTACACCAACTTTTGCCACCACGGGCATCTATTCTGGCAGCAACACATAACTTCAGGTGAATGCAGCTTTTAAACACCAGCAGCTCCTGGGTAAAAACATCATGTGCTGGGACAAATATCAGATGAAATTATATTTGGATGATTTATCCAAACGCCACATACAAAATCTGCATGCACTCCTACAGCTAAGCAGTGAAGAAGAATTTGTAGCTGGCAGTTAGCATGCCTGATATGAGCAGGCTTTTGATCATTTTGCAACGTTATCGACAGAGACAACTTGTGCAAACACTCCCCTCTCTGCGTTATTTTAGCATGTCCACTGTACCATGGGTCACCGGTGGGTAGCGTCGTGTGTTCATGCTGTGCGGCCACGAATACCGAGTAGCGTGATGAAGCTGTGCAGCTGTTCAAATTTTTCAAAAGAGCCTGTCAAAAGCAAAAATGCAAGGTTGCTATGGCTATTTTCTGGCGGTTCCAAGAAGTTGGCTTCGCCAATGGTTCACTGGTGAGTCACGCAGCACCCAAGAAAATTTAAGGGTGGCCCACTGGTGGGCCATGACGCACAGGGATTAGTGCTCCAATAATCGCCGCCACACTGAACGTGCTAAAGGATAAAAGATTAATGTTAGTACAGACATACAGCTAAACCTGGACGTTACGAACCTCCATATAGTGAATTCCTCAATATCACTAAGTTTCTCAATTCCCCAATGTCGCCCCCATTGAATTGCGAGTATTTGAGACCTCCATGTAACGAAGGTGTTGCAGCAGTTGACCTTGATATAACGAACTTGCTACGCCGACTATTTGTTAGCTAGTGCTGAGTTACTCAAAATTTGGCAGAACGACGTGAAAGTTTCATTGACAACAAAATTGACAAGAAGCTTCAGCATGTCACGTGCTTCTTTACACACTCACACAATAAAAGCAGCAAGAGCTCAGGATGCACAGGCCACTATATTGCATCAAGGGAGATGTGTTGACGGAATGGTAAGCCTTGAAAGACTCGCTAGGG